>NW_027326456.1:0-337314 GCF_048164855.1 Canis lupus baileyi | reverse complement strand
TAGCACCAGTCTACCCCAGGAATTATTAGGAAATCGCTTGATTGAGTTTGGAGGCACTCGTCTTGTGTGCCGGGAGATTCCAGTTACCTCTCCCAACACTTGCGTCAAGCAGCGAGCCTAGGCCTTTTGGAAGCGAAAGGTAGCGGCAGGCAGGATGTTGGGTTACAGGCCATAAGCTCAACTCTCAGAAGTGTGTATGCATGGGTGGCAGATGTCTGCTACCCACTCGGACATGGGAGTTGGAACCTAGCTACACTCCTATTGAAGAAGGACTTTGGAAATCGCTGTATTCAACTCAGATACACGGGAGTTCAGGCCCAATGCTTACACATGCTTTTCCCACAAACTATCCCAGCCACTAACAGAAGGAGGTTAGCAGGTAAGTCTACAGTCAGGCAGGATGCGGGAGGGTCCTGCCCTGTCCTCAGCTCTCACAGGGAAGCATGCCTTGAAGCCAGCTCTCAACTAGCTGCATTCTTATGACAGTGTGAAGGTAGCAGTATTCTGAGTAAGGAGGTTCCCAGATTACCACTCTACTGCACCTGGAGATACCCTCCAGGTCTGCATTGTTAACTTGCGTCTCAGAGGCCTCTGGCAAACGTCTCTGGTGAAGACGTGCGAAACTCACTCTGCAGGCAGTGTGGAACTGTGAGGGACTGAGGGTCAGCTCAACTCTCAGCAGTAAGATGTTTTTGGACAAGGCGTTCAAATACCTACTCACGTATGGAACTTAGTATGTAGCACCAGTCTACCCAAGGAATTACTGGGAAATCGCTGGATTGAGCTTGGAGGCACTAGTCTTGTTGCCGGGAGATTCCAATTACCTCTCCCAACACTTGCGTCAAGCAGCGAGCCTAGGCCTTTTGGAAGCGAAAGCTAGCTGCAGGCAGGAGGTAGGGTTACAGGCCATAAGCTCAACTCTCAGAAGTGTGTATGCATGGGAGGCAGATGTCTGCTACCCACTCGTACATGCGAGTGGGAACCTACTACACTCTGATGAAAAAGGACTTTGGAAATCGCTGTATTCAACTCAGATACACGTGGGTTCAGGCACAACGATTCCACATGCTTTTCTCACAACCTTTCCCTGCCACTAACATGAGGACGTTAGCAGCTCCTTCTACAGTCAAGCAGGATGCGGGAGGGTTGTGCCCTGTCCTTAGCTCTCACAGGGAAGCATGTCTTGAAGCCAGCGGTCAACTAGCTGCATACTTATGGCAGGGTCAAGGTAGCAGTATTCTGAGACAGGAGGTTCCCAGATTACCACTCTACTGCACCTGGAGATACCCTCCAGGTCTGCATTGTTAACTTGCGTCTCAGAGGCCTCTGGCAAACGTCTCTGGTGAAGACGTGCGAAACTCACTCTGCAGGCAGTGTGGAACTGTGAGGGACTGAGGGTCAGCTCAACTCTCAGCAGTAAGATGTTTTTGGACAAGGCGTTCAAATACCTACTCACGTATGGAACTTAGTATGTAGCACCAGTCTACCCCAGGAATTACTAGGAAATCGCTTGTTTGAGCTTGGAGGCACTCGTCTTGTGTGCCGGGAGATTCCAATTACCTCTCCCAACACTTGCGTCAAGCAGCGAGCCTAGGCCTTTGGGAAGCGAAAGGTAGCGACAGGCACGATGTAGGGTTACAGGCCATAAGCTCAACTCTCAGAAGTGTGTATGCATGGGAGGCAGATGTCTGCTACCCACTCGGACATGGGAGTTGGAACCTAGCTACACTCCTATTGAAGAAGGATGTTGGAAATCGCTGTATTCAACTCAGATACTCGGGAGTTCAGGCCCAATGCTTACACATGCTTTTCCCGCAACCTATCCCAGCCACTAACAGAAGGAGGTTAGCAGGTACGTCTACAGTCAGGCAGGATGCGGGAGGGTTCTGCCCTGTCCTCAGCTCTCACAGGGAAGCATGCCTAGAAGCCAGCTCTCAACTAGCTGCATTCTTATGACAGTGTGAAGGTAGCAGTATTCTGAGTCAGGATGTTCCAAGATTACCACTCTACTGCACCTGGAGATACCCTCCAGGTCTGCATTGTTAACTTGCGTCTCAGAAGCCTGTGGCAAACGTCTCTGGTGAAGACCTGCAAAACTCACTCTGCAGGCAGTGTGGAACTGTGAGGGACTGATGGTGAGCTCAACTCTCAGAAGTAAGATGCTTTTGGACAAGGCGTTCAGCTACCTTCTCACGTATGGAACTTAGTATGTAGCACCAGTCTACCACACGAATTACTAGGCAATCGCTGGAATGAGCTTGGAGGCCCTAGTCTTGTGTGCCGGGAGATTCCAATTACCTCTCCCAACACTTCCGTCAAACAGCGAGCCTAGGCCTTTTAGAAGTGAAAGGAACCAGCAGGCTGGATGGGGAGGTACAGGCCTTAAACTCAACTCTCAGAAGTGTGTATGCAGGGGAGACAGATGTCTGCTACCCACTCTGACATGGGAGTTGGAAACTAGCTACACTCTGATTGAAGAAGGCCATTGGAAATCGCTGTATTCAACTCAGATACACAGGAGTTCAGGCCCAATGCTTACACATGCTTTTCCCGCAACCTCTCTCAGCCACTAACATTAGGATGTTAGCAGCTGCGCCTACAGTCAGGCAGGATGCGGGTGGGTTCTGCCCTGTCCTCAGCACTCCCAGGGAAGCATGCCTAGAAGCCAGCTCTCAACTAGCTGCATTCTTATGGCAGTGTGAAGGTAGCAGTATTCTGAGTAAGGAGGTTCCCAGATTACCACTCTACTGCACCTGGAGATACCCTCCAGGTCTGCATTGTTAACTTGCGTCTCAGAAGCCTCTGGCAAACGTCTCTGGTGAAGACGTCCGAAACTCACTCTGCAGGCAGTGTGGAACTGTGAGGGACTGAGGGTGAGCTCAACTCTCAGAAGTAAGATGCTTTTGGACAAGGCGTTCAGCTACCTTCTCACGTATGGAACTTAGTATGTAGCACCAGTCTACCCCAGGAATTATTAGGAAATCGCTTGATTGAGTTTGGAGGCACTCGTCTTGTGTGCCGGGAGATTCCAGTTACCTCTCCCAACACTTGCGTCAAGCAGCGAGCCTAGGCCTTTTGGAAGCGAAAGGTAGCGGCAGGCAGGATGTTGGGTTACAGGCCATAAGCTCAACTCTCAGAAGTGTGTATGCATGGGTGGCAGATGTCTGCTACCCACTCGGACATGGGAGTTGGAACCTAGCTACACTCCTATTGAAGAAGGACTTTGGAAATCGCTGTATTCAACTCAGATACACGGGAGTTCAGGCCCAATGCTTACACATGCTTTTCCCACAAACTATCCCAGCCACTAACAGAAGGAGGTTAGCAGGTAAGTCTACAGTCAGGCAGGATGCGGGAGGGTCCTGCCCTGTCCTCAGCTCTCACAGGGAAGCATGCCTTGAAGCCAGCTCTCAACTAGCTGCATTCTTATGACAGTGTGAAGGTAGCAGTATTCTGAGTAAGGAGGTTCCCAGATTACCACTCTACTGCACCTGGAGATACCCTCCAGGTCTGCATTGTTAACTTGCGTCTCAGAGGCCTCTGGCAAACGTCTCTGGTGAAGACGTGCGAAACTCACTCTGCAGGCAGTGTGGAACTGTGAGGGACTGAGGGTCAGCTCAACTCTCAGCAGTAAGATGTTTTTGGACAAGGCGTTCAAATACCTACTCACGTATGGAACTTAGTATGTAGCACCAGTCTACCCAAGGAATTACTGGGAAATCGCTGGATTGAGCTTGGAGGCACTAGTCTTGTTGCCGGGAGATTCCAGTTACCTCTCCCAACACTTCGGTGAAGCAGCGAGCCTAGGCCTTTTGGAAGCGAAAGCTAGCTGCAGGCAGGAGGTAGGGTTACAGGCCATAAGCTCAACTCTCAGAAGTGTGTATGCATGGGAGGCAGATGTCTGCTACCCACTCGTACATGCGAGTGGGAACCTACTACACTCTGATGAAAAAGGACTTTGGAAATCGCTGTATTCAACTCAGATACACGTGGGTTCAGGCACAACGATTCCACATGCTTTTCTCACAACCTTTCCCTGCCACTAACATGAGGACGTTAGCAGCTCCTTCTACAGTCAAGCAGGATGCGGGAGGGTTGTGCCCTGTCCTTAGCTCTCACAGGGAAGCATGTCTTGAAGCCAGCGGTCAACTAGCTGCATACTTATGGCAGGGTCAAGGTAGCAGTATTCTGAGACAGGAGGTTCCCAGATTACCACTCTACTGCACCTGGAGATACCCTCCAGGTCTGCATTGTTAACTTGCGTCTCAGAGGCCTCTGGCAAACGTCTCTGGTGAAGACGTGCGAAACTCACTCTGCAGGCAGTGTGGAACTGTGAGGGACTGAGGGTCAGCTCAACTCTCAGCAGTAAGATGTTTTTGGACAAGGCGTTCAAATACCTACTCACGTATGGAACTTAGTATGTAGCACCAGTCTACCCCAGGAATTACTAGGAAATCGCTTGTTTGAGCTTGGAGGCACTCGTCTTGTGTGCCGGGAGATTCCAATTACCTCTCCCAACACTTGCGTCAAGCAGCGAGCCTAGGCCTTTGGGAAGCGAAAGGTAGCGGCAGGCACGATGTAGGGTTACAGGCCATAAGCTCAACTCTCAGAAGTGTGTATGCATGGGAGGCAGATGTCTGCTACCCACTCGGACATGGGAGTTGGAACCTAGCTACACTCCTATTGAAGAAGGATGTTGGAAATCGCTGTATTCAACTCAGATACTCGGGAGTTCAGGCCCAATGCTTACACATGCTTTTCCCGCAACCTATCCCAGCCACTAACAGAAGGAGGTTAGCAGGTACGTCTACAGTCAGGCAGGATGCGGGAGGGTTCTGCCCTGTCCTCAGCTCTCACAGGGAAGCATGCCTAGAAGCCAGCTCTCAACTAGCTGCATTCTTATGACAGTGTGAAGGTAGCAGTATTCTGAGTCAGGATGTTCCAAGATTACCACTCTACTGCACCTGGAGATACCCTCCAGGTCTGCATTGTTAACTTGCGTCTCAGAAGCCTGTGGCAAACGTCTCTGGTGAAGACCTGCAAAACTCACTCTGCAGGCAGTGTGGAACTGTGAGGGACTGATGGTGAGCTCAACTCTCAGAAGTAAGATGCTTTTGGACAAGGCGTTCAGCTACCTTCTCACGTATGGAACTTAGTATGTAGCACCAGTCTACCACACGAATTACTAGGCAATCGCTGGAATGAGCTTGGAGGCCCTAGTCTTGTGTGCCGGGAGATTCCAATTACCTCTCCCAACACTTCCGTCAAACAGCGAGCCTAGGCCTTTTAGAAGTGAAAGGAACCAGCAGGCTGGATGGGGAGGTACAGGCCTTAAACTCAACTCTCAGAAGTGTGTATGCAGGGGAGACAGATGTCTGCTACCCACTCTGACATGGGAGTTGGAAACTAGCTACACTCTGATTGAAGAAGGCCATTGGAAATCGCTGTATTCAACTCAGATACACAGGAGTTCAGGCCCAATGCTTACACATGCTTTTCCCGCAACCTCTCTCAGCCACTAACATTAGGATGTTAGCAGCTGCGCCTACAGTCAGGCAGGATGCGGGTGGGTTCTGCCCTGTCCTCAGCACTCCCAGGGAAGCATGCCTAGAAGCCAGCTCTCAACTAGCTGCATTCTTATGGCAGTGTGAAGGTAGCAGTATTCTGAGTAAGGAGGTTCCCAGATTACCACTCTACTGCACCTGGAGATACCCTCCAGGTCTGCATTGTTAACTTGCGTCTCAGAAGCCTCTGGCAAACGTCTCTGGTGAAGACGTCCGAAACTCACTCTGCAGGCAGTGTGGAACTGTGAGGGACTGAGGGTGAGCTCAACTCTCAGAAGTAAGATGCTTTTGGACAAGGCGTTCAGCTACCTTCTCACGTATGGAACTTAGTATGTAGCACCAGTCTACCCCAGGAATTATTAGGAAATCGCTTGATTGAGTTTGGAGGCACTCGTCTTGTGTGCCGGGAGATTCCAGTTACCTCTCCCAACACTTGCGTCAAGCAGCGAGCCTAGGCCTTTTGGAAGCGAAAGGTAGCGGCAGGCAGGATGTTGGGTTACAGGCCATAAGCTCAACTCTCAGAAGTGTGTATGCATGGGTGGCAGATGTCTGCTACCCACTCGGACATGGGAGTTGGAACCTAGCTACACTCCTATTGAAGAAGGACTTTGGAAATCGCTGTATTCAACTCAGATACACGGGAGTTCAGGCCCAATGCTTACACATGCTTTTCCCACAAACTATCCCAGCCACTAACAGAAGGAGGTTAGCAGGTAAGTCTACAGTCAGGCAGGATGCGGGAGGGTCCTGCCCTGTCCTCAGCTCTCACAGGGAAGCATGCCTTGAAGCCAGCTCTCAACTAGCTGCATTCTTATGACAGTGTGAAGGTAGCAGTATTCTGAGTAAGGAGGTTCCCAGATTACCACTCTACTGCACCTGGAGATACCCTCCAGGTCTGCATTGTTAACTTGCGTCTCAGAGGCCTCTGGCAAACGTCTCTGGTGAAGACGTGCGAAACTCACTCTGCAGGCAGTGTGGAACTGTGAGGGACTGAGGGTCAGCTCAACTCTCAGCAGTAAGATGTTTTTGGACAAGGCGTTCAAATACCTACTCACGTATGGAACTTAGTATGTAGCACCAGTCTACCCAAGGAATTACTGGGAAATCGCTGGATTGAGCTTGGAGGCACTAGTCTTGTTGCCGGGAGATTCCAGTTACCTCTCCCAACACTTCGGTGAAGCAGCGAGCCTAGGCCTTTTGGAAGCGAAAGCTAGCTGCAGGCAGGAGGTAGGGTTACAGGCCATAAGCTCAACTCTCAGAAGTGTGTATGCATGGGAGGCAGATGTCTGCTACCCACTCGTACATGCGAGTGGGAACCTACTACACTCTGATGAAAAAGGACTTTGGAAATCACTGTATTCAACTCAGATACACGTGGGTTCAGGCACAACGATTCCACATGCTTTTCTCACAACCTTTCCCTGCCACTAACATGAGGACGTTAGCAGCTCCTTCTACAGTCAAGCAGGATGCGGGAGGGTTGTGCCCTGTCCTTAGCTCTCACAGGGAAGCATGTCTTGAAGCCAGCGGTCAACTAGCTGCATACTTATGGCAGGGTCAAGGTAGCAGTATTCTGAGACAGGAGGTTCCCAGATTACCACTCTACTGCACCTGGAGATACCCTCCAGGTCTGCATTGTTAACTTGCGTCTCAGAGGCCTCTGGCAAACGTCTCTGGTGAAGACGTGCGAAACTCACTCTGCAGGCAGTGTGGAACTGTGAGGGACTGAGGGTCAGCTCAACTCTCAGCAGTAAGATGTTTTTGGACAAGGCGTTCAAATACCTACTCACGTATGGAACTTAGTATGTAGCACCAGTCTACCCCAGGAATTACTAGGAAATCGCTTGTTTGAGCTTGGAGGCACTCGTCTTGTGTGCCGGGAGATTCCAATTACCTCTCCCAACACTTGCGTCAAGCAGCGAGCCTAGGCCTTTGGGAAGCGAAAGGTAGCGGCAGGCACGATGTAGGGTTACAGGCCATAAGCTCAACTCTCAGAAGTGTGTATGCATGGGAGGCAGATGTCTGCTACCCACTCGGACATGGGAGTTGGAACCTAGCTACACTCCTATTGAAGAAGGATGTTGGAAATCGCTGTATTCAACTCAGATACTCGGGAGTTCAGGCCCAATGCTTACACATGCTTTTCCCGCAACCTATCCCAGCCACTAACAGAAGGAGGTTAGCAGGTACGTCTACAGTCAGGCAGGATGCGGGAGGGTTCTGCCCTGTCCTCAGCTCTCACAGGGAAGCATGCCTAGAAGCCAGCTCTCAACTAGCTGCATTCTTATGACAGTGTGAAGGTAGCAGTATTCTGAGTCAGGATGTTCCAAGATTACCACTCTACTGCACCTGGAGATACCCTCCAGGTCTGCATTGTTAACTTGCGTCTCAGAAGCCTGTGGCAAACGTCTCTGGTGAAGACCTGCAAAACTCACTCTGCAGGCAGTGTGGAACTGTGAGGGACTGATGGTGAGCTCAACTCTCAGAAGTAAGATGCTTTTGGACAAGGCGTTCAGCTACCTTCTCACGTATGGAACTTAGTATGTAGCACCAGTCTACCACACGAATTACTAGGCAATCGCTGGAATGAGCTTGGAGGCCCTAGTCTTGTGTGCCGGGAGATTCCAATTACCTCTCCCAACACTTCCGTCAAACAGCGAGCCTAGGCCTTTTAGAAGTGAAAGGAACCAGCAGGCTGGATGGGGAGGTACAGGCCTTAAACTCAACTCTCAGAAGTGTGTATGCAGGGGAGACAGATGTCTGCTACCCACTCTGACATGGGAGTTGGAAACTAGCTACACTCTGATTGAAGAAGGCCATTGGAAATCGCTGTATTCAACTCAGATACACAGGAGTTCAGGCCCAATGCTTACACATGCTTTTCCCGCAACCTCTCTCAGCCACTAACATTAGGATGTTAGCAGCTGCGCCTACAGTCAGGCAGGATGCGGGTGGGTTCTGCCCTGTCCTCAGCACTCCCAGGGAAGCATGCCTAGAAGCCAGCTCTCAACTAGCTGCATTCTTATGGCAGTGTGAAGGTAGCAGTATTCTGAGTAAGGAGGTTCCCAGATTACCACTCTACTGCACCTGGAGATACCCTCCAGGTCTGCATTGTTAACTTGCGTCTCAGAAGCCTCTGGCAAACGTCTCTGGTGAAGACGTCCGAAACTCACTCTGCAGGCAGTGTGGAACTGTGAGGGACTGAGGGTGAGCTCAACTCTCAGAAGTAAGATGCTTTTGGACAAGGCGTTCAGCTACCTTCTCACGTATGGAACTTAGTATGTAGCACCAGTCTACCCCAGGAATTATTAGGAAATCGCTTGATTGAGTTTGGAGGCACTCGTCTTGTGTGCCGGGAGATTCCAGTTACCTCTCCCAACACTTGCGTCAAGCAGCGAGCCTAGGCCTTTTGGAAGCGAAAGGTAGCGGCAGGCAGGATGTTGGGTTACAGGCCATAAGCTCAACTCTCAGAAGTGTGTATGCATGGGTGGCAGATGTCTGCTACCCACTCGGACATGGGAGTTGGAACCTAGCTACACTCCTATTGAAGAAGGACTTTGGAAATCGCTGTATTCAACTCAGATACACGGGAGTTCAGGCCCAATGCTTACACATGCTTTTCCCACAAACTATCCCAGCCACTAACAGAAGGAGGTTAGCAGGTAAGTCTACAGTCAGGCAGGATGCGGGAGGGTCCTGCCCTGTCCTCAGCTCTCACAGGGAAGCATGCCTTGAAGCCAGCTCTCAACTAGCTGCATTCTTATGACAGTGTGAAGGTAGCAGTATTCTGAGTAAGGAGGTTCCCAGATTACCACTCTACTGCACCTGGAGATACCCTCCAGGTCTGCATTGTTAACTTGCGTCTCAGAGGCCTCTGGCAAACGTCTCTGGTGAAGACGTGCGAAACTCACTCTGCAGGCAGTGTGGAACTGTGAGGGACTGAGGGTCAGCTCAACTCTCAGCAGTAAGATGTTTTTGGACAAGGCGTTCAAATACCTACTCACGTATGGAACTTAGTATGTAGCACCAGTCTACCCAAGGAATTACTGGGAAATCGCTGGATTGAGCTTGGAGGCACTAGTCTTGTTGCCGGGAGATTCCAATTACCTCTCCCAACACTTGCGTCAAGCAGCGAGCCTAGGCCTTTTGGAAGCGAAAGCTAGCTGCAGGCAGGAGGTAGGGTTACAGGCCATAAGCTCAACTCTCAGAAGTGTGTATGCATGGGAGGCAGATGTCTGCTACCCACTCGTACATGCGAGTGGGAACCTACTACACTCTGATGAAAAAGGACTTTGGAAATCGCTGTATTCAACTCAGATACACGTGGGTTCAGGCACAACGATTCCACATGCTTTTCTCACAACCTTTCCCTGCCACTAACATGAGGACGTTAGCAGCTCCTTCTACAGTCAAGCAGGATGCGGGAGGGTTGTGCCCTGTCCTTAGCTCTCACAGGGAAGCATGTCTTGAAGCCAGCGGTCAACTAGCTGCATACTTATGGCAGGGTCAAGGTAGCAGTATTCTGAGACAGGAGGTTCCCAGATTACCACTCTACTGCACCTGGAGATACCCTCCAGGTCTGCATTGTTAACTTGCGTCTCAGAGGCCTCTGGCAAACGTCTCTGGTGAAGACGTGCGAAACTCACTCTGCAGGCAGTGTGGAACTGTGAGGGACTGAGGGTCAGCTCAACTCTCAGCAGTAAGATGTTTTTGGACAAGGCGTTCAAATACCTACTCACGTATGGAACTTAGTATGTAGCACCAGTCTACCCCAGGAATTACTAGGAAATCGCTTGTTTGAGCTTGGAGGCACTCGTCTTGTGTGCCGGGAGATTCCAATTACCTCTCCCAACACTTGCGTCAAGCAGCGAGCCTAGGCCTTTGGGAAGCGAAAGGTAGCGACAGGCACGATGTAGGGTTACAGGCCATAAGCTCAACTCTCAGAAGTGTGTATGCATGGGAGGCAGATGTCTGCTACCCACTCGGACATGGGAGTTGGAACCTAGCTACACTCCTATTGAAGAAGGATGTTGGAAATCGCTGTATTCAACTCAGATACTCGGGAGTTCAGGCCCAATGCTTACACATGCTTTTCCCGCAACCTATCCCAGCCACTAACAGAAGGAGGTTAGCAGGTACGTCTACAGTCAGGCAGGATGCGGGAGGGTTCTGCCCTGTCCTCAGCTCTCACAGGGAAGCATGCCTAGAAGCCAGCTCTCAACTAGCTGCATTCTTATGACAGTGTGAAGGTAGCAGTATTCTGAGTCAGGATGTTCCAAGATTACCACTCTACTGCACCTGGAGATACCCTCCAGGTCTGCATTGTTAACTTGCGTCTCAGAAGCCTGTGGCAAACGTCTCTGGTGAAGACCTGCAAAACTCACTCTGCAGGCAGTGTGGAACTGTGAGGGACTGATGGTGAGCTCAACTCTCAGAAGTAAGATGCTTTTGGACAAGGCGTTCAGCTACCTTCTCACGTATGGAACTTAGTATGTAGCACCAGTCTACCACACGAATTACTAGGCAATCGCTGGAATGAGCTTGGAGGCCCTAGTCTTGTGTGCCGGGAGATTCCAATTACCTCTCCCAACACTTCCGTCAAACAGCGAGCCTAGGCCTTTTAGAAGTGAAAGGAACCAGCAGGCTGGATGGGGAGGTACAGGCCTTAAACTCAACTCTCAGAAGTGTGTATGCAGGGGAGACAGATGTCTGCTACCCACTCTGACATGGGAGTTGGAAACTAGCTACACTCTGATTGAAGAAGGCCATTGGAAATCGCTGTATTCAACTCAGATACACAGGAGTTCAGGCCCAATGCTTACACATGCTTTTCCCGCAACCTCTCTCAGCCACTAACATTAGGATGTTAGCAGCTGCGCCTACAGTCAGGCAGGATGCGGGTGGGTTCTGCCCTGTCCTCAGCACTCCCAGGGAAGCATGCCTAGAAGCCAGCTCTCAACTAGCTGCATTCTTATGGCAGTGTGAAGGTAGCAGTATTCTGAGTAAGGAGGTTCCCAGATTACCACTCTACTGCACCTGGAGATACCCTCCAGGTCTGCATTGTTAACTTGCGTCTCAGAAGCCTCTGGCAAACGTCTCTGGTGAAGACGTCCGAAACTCACTCTGCAGGCAGTGTGGAACTGTGAGGGACTGAGGGTGAGCTCAACTCTCAGAAGTAAGATGCTTTTGGACAAGGCGTTCAGCTACCTTCTCACGTATGGAACTTAGTATGTAGCACCAGTCTACCCCAGGAATTATTAGGAAATCGCTTGATTGAGTTTGGAGGCACTCGTCTTGTGTGCCGGGAGATTCCAGTTACCTCTCCCAACACTTGCGTCAAGCAGCGAGCCTAGGCCTTTTGGAAGCGAAAGGTAGCGGCAGGCAGGATGTTGGGTTACAGGCCATAAGCTCAACTCTCAGAAGTGTGTATGCATGGGTGGCAGATGTCTGCTACCCACTCGGACATGGGAGTTGGAACCTAGCTACACTCCTATTGAAGAAGGACTTTGGAAATCGCTGTATTCAACTCAGATACACGGGAGTTCAGGCCCAATGCTTACACATGCTTTTCCCACAAACTATCCCAGCCACTAACAGAAGGAGGTTAGCAGGTAAGTCTACAGTCAGGCAGGATGCGGGAGGGTCCTGCCCTGTCCTCAGCTCTCACAGGGAAGCATGCCTTGAAGCCAGCTCTCAACTAGCTGCATTCTTATGACAGTGTGAAGGTAGCAGTATTCTGAGTAAGGAGGTTCCCAGATTACCACTCTACTGCACCTGGAGATACCCTCCAGGTCTGCATTGTTAACTTGCGTCTCAGAGGCCTCTGGCAAACGTCTCTGGTGAAGACGTGCGAAACTCACTCTGCAGGCAGTGTGGAACTGTGAGGGACTGAGGGTCAGCTCAACTCTCAGCAGTAAGATGTTTTTGGACAAGGCGTTCAAATACCTACTCACGTATGGAACTTAGTATGTAGCACCAGTCTACCCAAGGAATTACTGGGAAATCGCTGGATTGAGCTTGGAGGCACTAGTCTTGTTGCCGGGAGATTCCAGTTACCTCTCCCAACACTTCGGTGAAGCAGCGAGCCTAGGCCTTTTGGAAGCGAAAGCTAGCTGCAGGCAGGAGGTAGGGTTACAGGCCATAAGCTCAACTCTCAGAAGTGTGTATGCATGGGAGGCAGATGTCTGCTACCCACTCGTACATGCGAGTGGGAACCTACTACACTCTGATGAAAAAGGACTTTGGAAATCGCTGTATTCAACTCAGATACACGTGGGTTCAGGCACAACGATTCCACATGCTTTTCTCACAACCTTTCCCTGCCACTAACATGAGGACGTTAGCAGCTCCTTCTACAGTCAAGCAGGATGCGGGAGGGTTGTGCCCTGTCCTTAGCTCTCACAGGGAAGCATGTCTTGAAGCCAGCGGTCAACTAGCTGCATACTTATGGCAGGGTCAAGGTAGCAGTATTCTGAGACAGGAGGTTCCCAGATTACCACTCTACTGCACCTGGAGATACCCTCCAGGTCTGCATTGTTAACTTGCGTCTCAGAGGCCTCTGGCAAACGTCTCTGGTGAAGACGTGCGAAACTCACTCTGCAGGCAGTGTGGAACTGTGAGGGACTGAGGGTCAGCTCAACTCTCAGCAGTAAGATGTTTTTGGACAAGGCGTTCAAATACCTACTCACGTATGGAACTTAGTATGTAGCACCAGTCTACCCCAGGAATTACTAGGAAATCGCTTGTTTGAGCTTGGAGGCACTCGTCTTGTGTGCCGGGAGATTCCAATTACCTCTCCCAACACTTGCGTCAAGCAGCGAGCCTAGGCCTTTGGGAAGCGAAAGGTAGCGGCAGGCACGATGTAGGGTTACAGGCCATAAGCTCAACTCTCAGAAGTGTGTATGCATGGGAGGCAGATGTCTGCTACCCACTCGGACATGGGAGTTGGAACCTAGCTACACTCCTATTGAAGAAGGATGTTGGAAATCGCTGTATTCAACTCAGATACTCGGGAGTTCAGGCCCAATGCTTACACATGCTTTTCCCGCAACCTATCCCAGCCACTAACAGAAGGAGGTTAGCAGGTACGTCTACAGTCAGGCAGGATGCGGGAGGGTTCTGCCCTGTCCTCAGCTCTCACAGGGAAGCATGCCTAGAAGCCAGCTCTCAACTAGCTGCATTCTTATGACAGTGTGAAGGTAGCAGTATTCTGAGTCAGGATGTTCCAAGATTACCACTCTACTGCACCTGGAGATACCCTCCAGGTCTGCATTGTTAACTTGCGTCTCAGAAGCCTGTGGCAAACGTCTCTGGTGAAGACCTGCAAAACTCACTCTGCAGGCAGTGTGGAACTGTGAGGGACTGATGGTGAGCTCAACTCTCAGAAGTAAGATGCTTTTGGACAAGGCGTTCAGCTACCTTCTCACGTATGGAACTTAGTATGTAGCACCAGTCTACCACACGAATTACTAGGCAATCGCTGGAATGAGCTTGGAGGCCCTAGTCTTGTGTGCCGGGAGATTCCAATTACCTCTCCCAACACTTCCGTCAAACAGCGAGCCTAGGCCTTTTAGAAGTGAAAGGAACCAGCAGGCTGGATGGGGAGGTACAGGCCTTAAACTCAACTCTCAGAAGTGTGTATGCAGGGGAGACAGATGTCTGCTACCCACTCTGACATGGGAGTTGGAAACTAGCTACACTCTGATTGAAGAAGGCCATTGGAAATCGCTGTATTCAACTCAGATACACAGGAGTTCAGGCCCAATGCTTACACATGCTTTTCCCGCAACCTCTCTCAGCCACTAACATTAGGATGTTAGCAGCTGCGCCTACAGTCAGGCAGGATGCGGGTGGGTTCTGCCCTGTCCTCAGCACTCCCAGGGAAGCATGCCTAGAAGCCAGCTCTCAACTAGCTGCATTCTTATGGCAGTGTGAAGGTAGCAGTATTCTGAGTAAGGAGGTTCCCAGATTACCACTCTACTGCACCTGGAGATACCCTCCAGGTCTGCATTGTTAACTTGCGTCTCAGAAGCCTCTGGCAAACGTCTCTGGTGAAGACGTCCGAAACTCACTCTGCAGGCAGTGTGGAACTGTGAGGGACTGAGGGTGAGCTCAACTCTCAGAAGTAAGATGCTTTTGGACAAGGCGTTCAGCTACCTTCTCACGTATGGAACTTAGTATGTAGCACCAGTCTACCCCAGGAATTATTAGGAAATCGCTTGATTGAGTTTGGAGGCACTCGTCTTGTGTGCCGGGAGATTCCAGTTACCTCTCCCAACACTTGCGTCAAGCAGCGAGCCTAGGCCTTTTGGAAGCGAAAGGTAGCGGCAGGCAGGATGTTGGGTTACAGGCCATAAGCTCAACTCTCAGAAGTGTGTATGCATGGGTGGCAGATGTCTGCTACCCACTCGGACATGGGAGTTGGAACCTAGCTACACTCCTATTGAAGAAGGACTTTGGAAATCGCTGTATTCAACTCAGATACACGGGAGTTCAGGCCCAATGCTTACACATGCTTTTCCCACAAACTATCCCAGCCACTAACAGAAGGAGGTTAGCAGGTAAGTCTACAGTCAGGCAGGATGCGGGAGGGTCCTGCCCTGTCCTCAGCTCTCACAGGGAAGCATGCCTTGAAGCCAGCTCTCAACTAGCTGCATTCTTATGACAGTGTGAAGGTAGCAGTATTCTGAGTAAGGAGGTTCCCAGATTACCACTCTACTGCACCTGGAGATACCCTCCAGGTCTGCATTGTTAACTTGCGTCTCAGAGGCCTCTGGCAAACGTCTCTGGTGAAGACGTGCGAAACTCACTCTGCAGGCAGTGTGGAACTGTGAGGGACTGAGGGTCAGCTCAACTCTCAGCAGTAAGATGTTTTTGGACAAGGCGTTCAAATACCTACTCACGTATGGAACTTAGTATGTAGCACCAGTCTACCCAAGGAATTACTGGGAAATCGCTGGATTGAGCTTGGAGGCACTAGTCTTGTTGCCGGGAGATTCCAGTTACCTCTCCCAACACTTCGGTGAAGCAGCGAGCCTAGGCCTTTTGGAAGCGAAAGCTAGCTGCAGGCAGGAGGTAGGGTTACAGGCCATAAGCTCAACTCTCAGAAGTGTGTATGCATGGGAGGCAGATGTCTGCTACCCACTCGTACATGCGAGTGGGAACCTACTACACTCTGATGAAAAAGGACTTTGGAAATCGCTGTATTCAACTCAGATACACGTGGGTTCAGGCACAACGATTCCACATGCTTTTCTCACAACCTTTCCCTGCCACTAACATGAGGACGTTAGCAGCTCCTTCTACAGTCAAGCAGGATGCGGGAGGGTTGTGCCCTGTCCTTAGCTCTCACAGGGAAGCATGTCTTGAAGCCAGCGGTCAACTAGCTGCATACTTATGGCAGGGTCAAGGTAGCAGTATTCTGAGACAGGAGGTTCCCAGATTACCACTCTACTGCACCTGGAGATACCCTCCAGGTCTGCATTGTTAACTTGCGTCTCAGAGGCCTCTGGCAAACGTCTCTGGTGAAGACGTGCGAAACTCACTCTGCAGGCAGTGTGGAACTGTGAGGGACTGAGGGTCAGCTCAACTCTCAGCAGTAAGATGTTTTTGGACAAGGCGTTCAAATACCTACTCACGTATGGAACTTAGTATGTAGCACCAGTCTACCCCAGGAATTACTAGGAAATCGCTTGTTTGAGCTTGGAGGCACTCGTCTTGTGTGCCGGGAGATTCCAATTACCTCTCCCAACACTTGCGTCAAGCAGCGAGCCTAGGCCTTTGGGAAGCGAAAGGTAGCGGCAGGCACGATGTAGGGTTACAGGCCATAAGCTCAACTCTCAGAAGTGTGTATGCATGGGAGGCAGATGTCTGCTACCCACTCGGACATGGGAGTTGGAACCTAGCTACACTCCTATTGAAGAAGGATGTTGGAAATCGCTGTATTCAACTCAGATACTCGGGAGTTCAGGCCCAATGCTTACACATGCTTTTCCCGCAACCTATCCCAGCCACTAACAGAAGGAGGTTAGCAGGTACGTCTACAGTCAGGCAGGATGCGGGAGGGTTCTGCCCTGTCCTCAGCTCTCACAGGGAAGCATGCCTAGAAGCCAGCTCTCAACTAGCTGCATTCTTATGACAGTGTGAAGGTAGCAGTATTCTGAGTCAGGATGTTCCAAGATTACCACTCTACTGCACCTGGAGATACCCTCCAGGTCTGCATTGTTAACTTGCGTCTCAGAAGCCTGTGGCAAACGTCTCTGGTGAAGACCTGCAAAACTCACTCTGCAGGCAGTGTGGAACTGTGAGGGACTGATGGTGAGCTCAACTCTCAGAAGTAAGATGCTTTTGGACAAGGCGTTCAGCTACCTTCTCACGTATGGAACTTAGTATGTAGCACCAGTCTACCACACGAATTACTAGGCAATCGCTGGAATGAGCTTGGAGGCCCTAGTCTTGTGTGCCGGGAGATTCCAATTACCTCTCCCAACACTTCCGTCAAACAGCGAGCCTAGGCCTTTTAGAAGTGAAAGGAACCAGCAGGCTGGATGGGGAGGTACAGGCCTTAAACTCAACTCTCAGAAGTGTGTATGCAGGGGAGACAGATGTCTGCTACCCACTCTGACATGGGAGTTGGAAACTAGCTACACTCCTATTGAAGAAGGACTTTGGAAATCGCTGTATTCAACTCAGATACACGGGAGTTCAGGCCCAATGCTTACACATGCTTTTCCCACAAACTATCCCAGCCACTAACAGAAGGTGGTTAGCAGGTAAGTCTACAGTCAGGCAGGATGCGGAAGGGTCCTGCCCTGTCCTCAGCTCTCACAGGGAAGCATGCCTTGAAGCCAGCTCTCAACTAGCTGCATTCTTATGGCAGTGTGAAGGTAGCAGTATTCTGAGTAAGGAGGTTCCCAGATTACCACTCTACTGCACCTGGAGATACCCTCCAGGTCTGCATTGTTAACTTGCGTCTCAGAGGCCTCTGGCAAACGTCTCTGGTGAAGACGTGCGAAACTCACTCTGCAGGCAGTGTGGAACTGTGAGGGACTGAGGGTGAGCTCAACTCTCAGAAGTAAGATGCTTTTGGACAAGGCGTTCAGCTACCTTCTCACGTATGGAACTTAGTATGTAGCACCAGTCTACCACACGAATTACTAGGCAATCGCTTGATTGAGCTTGGAGGCCCTAGTCTTGTGTGCCGGGAGATTCCAATTACCTCTCCCAACACTTCCGTCAAACAGCGAGCCTAGGCCTTTTAGAAGTGAAAGGAACCAGCAGGCTGGATGGGGAGGTACAGGCCTTAAACTCAACTCTCAGAAGTGTGTATGCAGGGGAGACAGATGTCTGCTACCCACTCTGACATGGGAGTTGGAAACTAGCTACACTCTGATTGAAGAAGGCCATTGGAAATCGCTGTATTCAACTCAGATACACAGGAGTTCAGGCCCAATGCTTACACATGCTTTTCCCGCAACCTCTCTCAGCCACTAACATTAGGATGTTAGCAGCTGCGCCTACAGTCAGGCAGGATGCGGGTGGGTTCTGCCCTGTCCTCAGCACTCCCAGGGAAGCATGCCTAGAAGCCAGCTCTCAACTAGCTGCATTCTTATGGCAGTGTGAAGGTAGCAGTATTCTGAGTAAGGAGGTTCCCAGATTACCACTCTACTGCACCTGGAGATACCCTCCAGGTCTGCATTGTTAACTTCCGTCTCAGAAGCCTCTGGCAAACGTCTCTGGTGAAGACGTCCGAAACTCACTCTGCAGGCAGTGTGGAACTGTGAGGGACTGAGGGTGAGCTCAACTCTCAGAAGTAAGATGTTTTTGGACAAGGCGTTCAACTACCTACTCACGTATGGAACTTAGTATGTAGCACCAGTCTACCCCAGGAATTACTAGGAAATCGCTTGATTGAGCTTGGAGGCACTCGTCTTGTGTGCCGGGAGATTCCAGTTACCTCTCCCAACACTTGCGTCAAGCAGCGAGCCTAGGCATTTTGGAAGCGAAAGGTAGCGGCAGGCAGGATGTTGGGTTACAGGCCATAAGCTCAACTCTCAGAAGTGTGTATGCATGGGTGGCAGATGTCTGCTACCCACTCGGACATGGGAGTTGGAAACTACCTACACTCTGATTGAAGAAGGCCGTTGGAAATCGCTGTATTTAACTCAGATACACGGGAGTTCAGGCCCAATGCTTACACATGCTTTTCCCGCAACCTCTCTCAGCCACTAACATTAGGATGTTAGCAGCTGCGCCTACAGTCAGGCAGGATGCGGGTGGGTTCTGCCATGTCCTCAGCACTCCCAGGGAAGCATACCTAGAAGCCAGCTCTCAACTAGCTGCATTCTTATGGCAGTGTAAAGGTAGCAGTATTCTGAGTCAGGATGTTCCAAGATTACCACTCTACTGCACCTGGAGATACCCTCCAGGTCTGCATTGTTAACTTGCGTCTCAGAAGCCTGTGGCAAACGTCTCTGGTGAAGACCTGCAAAACTCACTCTGCAGGCAGTGTGGAACTGTGAGGGACTGATGGTGAGCTCAACTCTCAGAAGTAAGATGCTTTTGGACAAGGCGTTCAGCTACCTTCTCACGTATGGAACTTAGTATGTAGCACCAGTCTACCACACGAATTACTAGGCAATCGCTGGAATGAGCTTGGAGGCCCTAGTCTTGTGTGCCGGGAGATTCCAATTACCTCTCCCAACACTTCCGTCAAACAGCGAGCCCAGGCCTTTTAGAAGTGAAAGGAACCAGCAGGCTGGATGGGGAGGTACAGGCCTTAAACTCAACTCTCAGAAGTGTGTATGCAGGGGAGACAGATGTCTGCTACCCACTCTGACATGGGAGTTGGAAACTAGCTACACTCTGATTGAAGAAGGCCATTGGAAATCGCTGTATTCAACTCAGATACACAGGAGTTCAGGCCCAATGCTTACACATGCTTTTCCCGCAACCTCTCTCAGCCACTAACATTAGGATGTTAGCAGCTGCGCCTACAGTCAGGCAGGATGCGGGTGGGTTCTGCCCTGTCCTCAGCACTCCCAGGGAAGCATGCCTAGAAGCCAGCTCTCAACTAGCTGCATTCTTATGGCAGTGTGAAGGTAGCAGTATTCTGAGTAAGGAGGTTCCCAGATTACCACTCTACTGCACCTGGAGATACCCTCCAGGTCTGCATTGTTAACTTGCGTCTCAGAAGCCTCTGGCAAACGTCTCTGGTGAAGACGTCCGAAACTCACTCTGCAGGCAGTGTGGAACTGTGAGGGACTGAGGGTGAGCTCAACTCTCAGAAGTAAGATGCTTTTGGACAAGGCGTTCAGCTACCTTCTCACGTATGGAACTTAGTATGTAGCACCAGTCTACCCCAGGAATTATTAGGAAATCGCTTGATTGAGCTTGGAGGCACTCGTCTTGTGTGCCGGGAGATTCCAGTTACCTCTCCCAACACTTGCGTCAAGCAGCGAGCCTAGGCCTTTTGGAAGCGAAAGGTAGCGGCAGGCAGGATGTTGGGTTACCAGCCATAAGCTCAACTCTCAGAAGTGTGTATGCATGGGTGGCAGATGTCTGCTACCCACTCGGACATGGGAGTTGGAACCTAGCTACACTCCTATTGAAGAAGGACTTTGGAAATCGCTGTATTCAACTCAGATACACGGGAGTTCAGGCCCAATGCTTACACATGCTTTTCCCACAAACTATCCCAGCCACTAACAGAAGGAGGTTAGCAGGTAAGTCTACAGTCAGGCAGGATGCGGGAGGGTCCTGCCCTGTCCTCAGCTCTCACAGGGAAGCATGCCTTGAAGTCAGCTCTCAACTAGCTGCATTCTTATGACAGTGTGAAGGTAGCAGTATTCTGAGTAAGGAGGTTCCCAGATTACCACTCTACTGCACCTGGAGATACCCTCCAGGTCTGCATTGTTAACTTGCGTCTCAGAGGCCTCTGGCAAACGTCTCTGGTGAAGACGTGCGAAACTCACTCTGCAGGCAGTGTGGAACTGTGAGGGACTGAGGGTGAGCTCAACTCTCAGCAGTAAGATGTTTTTGGACAAGGCGTTCAAATACCTACTCACGTATGGAACTTAGTATGTAGCACCAGTCTACCCCAGGAATTACTGGGAAATCGCTGGATTGAGCTTGGAGGCACTAGTCTTGTTGCCGGGAGATTCCAGTTACCTCTCCCAACACTTCGGTGAAGCAGCGAGCCTAGGCCTTTTGGAAGCGAAAGCTAGCTGCAGGCAGGAGGTAGGGATACAGGCCATAAGCTCAACTCTCAGAAGTGTGTATGCATGGGAGGCAGATGTCTGCTACCCACTCGTACATGCGAGTGGGAACCTACTACACTCTGATGAAAAAGGACTTTGGAAATCGCTGTATTCAACTCAGATACACGTGGGTTCAGGCACAACGATTCCACATGCTTTTCTCACAACCTTTCCCTGCCACTAACATGAGGACGTTAGCAGCTCCTTCTACAGTCAAGCAGGATGCGGGAGGGTTGTGCCCTGTCCTTAGCTCTCACAGGGAAGCATGTCTTGAAGCCAGCGGTCAACTAGCTGCATACTTATGGCAGGGTCAACGTAGCAGTATTCTGAGACAGGAGGTTCCCAGATTACCACTCTACTGCACCTGGAGATACCCTCCAGGTCTGCATTGTTAACTTGCGTCTCAGAGGCCTCTGGCAAACGTCTCTGGTGAAGACGTGCGAAACTCACTCTGCAGGCAGTGTGGAACTGTGAGGGACTGAGGGTCAGCTCAACTCTCAGCAGTAAGATGTTTTTGGACAAGGCGTTCAAATACCTACTCACGTATGGAACTTAGTATGTAGCACCAGTCTACCCCAGGAATTACTAGGAAATCGCTTGATTGAGCTTGGAGGCACTCGTCTTGTGTGCCGGGAGATTCCAATTACCTCTCCCAACACTTGCGTCAAGCAGCGAGCCTAGGCCTTTTGGAAGCGAAAGGTAGCGGCAGGCACTATGTAGGGTTACAGGCCATAAGCTCAACTCTCAGAAGTGTGTATGCATGGGAGGCAGATGTCTGCTACCCACTCTGACATGGGAGTTGGAAACTACCTACACTCTGATTGAAGAAGGCCATTGGAAATCGCTGTATTTAACTCAGATACACAGGAGTTCAGGCCCAATGCTTACACATGCTTTTCCCGCAACCTCTCTCAGCCACTAACATTAGGATGTTAGCAGCTGCGCCTACAGTCAGGCAGGATGCGGGTGGGTTCTGCCATGTCCTCAGCACTCCCAGGGAAGCATACCTAGAAGCCAGCTCTCAACTAGCTGCATTCTTATGGCAGTGTGAAGGTAGCAGTATTCTGAGTCAGGATGTTCCAAGATTACCACTCTACTGCACCTGGAGATACCCTCCAGGTCTGCATTGTTAACTTGCGTCTCAGAAGCCTGTGGCAAACGTCTCTGGTGAAGACCTGCAAAACTCACTCTGCAGGCAGTGTGGAACTGTGAGGGACTGATGGTGAGCTCAACTCTCAGAAGTAAGATGCTTTTGGACAAGGCGTTCAGCTACCTTCTCACGTATGGAACTTAGTATGTAGCACCAGTCTACCACACGAATTACTAGGCAATCGCTGGAATGAGCTTGGAGGCCCTAGTCTTGTGTGCCGGGAGATTCCAATTACCTCTCCCAACACTTCCGTCAAACAGGGAGCCTAGGCCTTTTAGAAGTGAAAGGAACCAGCAGGCTGGATGGGGAGGTACAGGCCTTAAACTCAACTCTCAGAAGTGTGTATGCAGGGGAGACAGATGTCTGCTACCCACTCTGACATGGGAGTTGGAAACTAGCTACACTCTGATTGAAGAAGGCCATTGGAAATCGCTGTATTCAACTCAGATACACAGGAGTTCAGGCCCAATGCTTACACATGCTTTTCCCGCAACCTCTCTCAGCCACTAACATTAGGATGTTAGCAGCTGCGCCTACAGTCAGGCAGGATGCGGGTGGGTTCTGCCCTGTCCTCAGCACTCCCAGGGAAGCATGCCTAGAAGCCAGCTCTCAACTAGCTGCATTCTTATGGCAGTGTGAAGGTAGCAGTATTCTGAGTAAGGAGGTTCCCAGATTACCACTCTACTGCACCTGGAGATACCCTCCAGGTCTGCATTGTTAACTTGCGTCTCAGAAGCCTCTGGCAAACGTCTCTGGTGAAGACGTCCGAAACTCACTCTGCAGGCAGTGTGGAACTGTGAGGGACTGAGGGTGAGCTCAACTCTCAGAAGTAAGATGCTTTTGGACAAGGCGTTCAGCTACCTTCTCACGTATGGAACTTAGTATGTAGCACCAGTCTACCCCAGGAATTATTAGGAAATCGCTTGATTGAGTTTGGCGGCACTCGTCTTGTGTGCCGGGAGATTCCAGTTACCTCTCCCAACACTTGCGTCAAGCAGCGAGCCTAGGCCTTTTGGAAGCGAAAGGTAGCGGCAGGCAGGATGTTGGGTTACAGGCCATAAGCTCAACTCTCAGAAGTGTGTATGCATGGGTGGCAGATGTCTGCTACCCACTCGGACATGGGAGTTGGAACCTAGCTACACTCCTATTGAAGAAGGACTTTGGAAATCGCTGTATTCAACTCAGATACACGGGAGTTCAGGCCCAATGCTTACACATGCTTTTCCCACAAACTATCCCAGCCACTAACAGAAGGAGGTTAGCAGGTAAGTCTACAGTCAGGCAGGATGCGGGAGGGTCCTGCCCTGTCCTCAGCTCTCACAGGGAAGCATGCCTTGAAGCCAGCTCTCAACTAGCTGCATTCTTATGACAGTGTGAAGGTAGCAGTATTCTGAGTAAGGAGGTTCCCAGATTACCACTCTACTGCACCTGGAGATACCCTCCAGGTCTGCATTGTTAACTTGCGTCTCAGAGGCCTCTGGCAAACGTCTCTGGTGAAGACGTGCGAAACTCACTCTGCAGGCAGTGTGGAACTGTGAGGGACTGAGGGTCAGCTCAACTCTCAGCAGTAAGATGTTTTTGGACAAGGCGTTCAAATACCTACTCACGTATGGAACTTAGTATGTAGCACCAGTCTACCCAAGGAATTACTGGGAAATCGCTGGATGGAGCTTGGAGGCACTAGTCTTGTTGCCGGGAGATTCCAGTTACCTCTCCCAACACTTCGGTGAAGCAGCGAGCCTAGGCCTTTTGAAAGCGAAAGCTAGCTGCAGGCAGGAGGTAGGGTTACAGGCCATAAGCTCAACTCTCAGAAGTGGGTATGCATGGGAGGCAGATGTCTGCTACCCACTCGTACATGCGAGTGGGAACCTACTACACTCTGATGAAAAAGGACTTTGGAAATCGCTGTATTCAACTCAGATACACGTGGGTTCAGGCACAACGATTCCACATGCTTTTCTCACAACCTTTCCCTGCCACTAACATGAGGACGTTAGCAGCTCCTTTTACAGTCAAGCAGGATGCGGGAGGGTTGTGCCCTGTCCTTAGCTCTCACAGGGAAGCATGTCTTGAAGCCAGCGGTCAACTAGCTGCATACTTATGGCAGGGTCAACGTAGCAGTATTCTGAGACAGGAGGTTCCCAGATTACCACTCTACTGCACCTGGAGATACCCTCCAGGTCTGCATTGTTAACTTGCGTCTCAGAAGCCTGTGGCAAACTTCTCTGGTGAAGACCTGCAAAACTCACTCTGCAGGCAGTGTGGAACTGTGAGGGACTGATGGTGAGCTCAACTCTCAGAAGTAAGATGCTTTTGGACAAGGCGTTCAGCTACCTTCTCACGTATGGAACTTAGTATGTAGCACCAGTCTACCACACGAATTACTAGGCAATCGCTGGAATGAGCTTGGAGGCCCTAGTCTTGTGTGCCGGGAGATTCCAATTACCTCTCCCAACACTTCCGTCAAACAGCGAGCCTAGGCCTTTTAGAAGTGAAAGGAACCAGCAGGCTGGATGGGGAGGTACAGGCCTTAAACTCAACTCTCAGAAGTGTGTATGCAGGGGAGACAGATGTCTGCTACCCACTCTGACATGGGAGTTGGAAACTAGCTACACTCTGATTGAAGAAGGCCATTGGAAATCGCTGTATTCAACTCAGATACACAGGAGTTCAGGCCCAATGCTTACACATGCTTTTCCCGCAACCTCTCTCAGCCACTAACATTAGGATGTTAGCAGCTGCGCCTACAGTCAGGCAGGATGCGGGTGGGTTCTGCCCTGTCCTCAGCACTCCCAGGGAAGCATGCCTAGAAGCCAGCTCTCAACTAGCTGCATTCTTATGGCAGTGTGAAGGTAGCAGTATTCTGAGTAAGGAGGTTCCCAGATTACCACTCTACTGCACCTGGAGATACCCTCCAGGTCTGCATTGTTAACTTCCGTCTCAGAAGCCTCTGGCAAACGTCTCTGGTGAAGACGTCCGAAACTCACTCTGCAGGCAGTGTGGAACTGTGAGGGACTGAGGGTGAGCTCAACTCTCAGAAGTAAGATGTTTTTGGACAAGGCGTTCAACTACCTACTCACGTATGGAACTTAGTATGTAGCACCAGTCTACCCCAGGAATTACTAGGAAATCGCTTGATTGAGCTTGGAGGCACTCGTCTTGTGTGCCGGGAGATTCCAGTTACCTCTCCCAACACTTGCGTCAAGCAGCGAGCCTAGGCATTTTGGAAGCGAAAGGTAGCGGCAGGCAGGATGTTGGGTTACAGGCCATAAGCTCAACTCTCAGAAGTGTGTATGCATGGGTGGCAGATGTCTGCTACCCACTCGGACATGGGAGTTGGAAACTACCTACACTCTGATTGAAGAAGGCCGTTGGAAATCGCTGTATTTAACTCAGATACACGGGAGTTCAGGCCCAATGCTTACACATGCTTTTCCCGCAACCTCTCTCAGCCACTAACATTAGGATGTTAGCAGCTGCGCCTACAGTCAGGCAGGATGCGGGTGGGTTCTGCCATGTCCTCAGCACTCCCAGGGAAGCATACCTAGAAGCCAGCTCTCAACTAGCTGCATTCTTATGGCAGTGTAAAGGTAGCAGTATTCTGAGTCAGGATGTTCCAAGATTACCACTCTACTGCACCTGGAGATACCCTCCAGGTCTGCATTGTTAACTTGCGTCTCAGAAGCCTGTGGCAAACGTCTCTGGTGAAGACCTGCAAAACTCACTCTGCAGGCAGTGTGGAACTGTGAGGGACTGATGGTGAGCTCAACTCTCAGAAGTAAGATGCTTTTGGACAAGGCGTTCAGCTACCTTCTCACGTATGGAACTTAGTATGTAGCACCAGTCTACCACACGAATTACTAGGCAATCGCTGGAATGAGCTTGGAGGCCCTAGTCTTGTGTGCCGGGAGATTCCAATTACCTCTCCCAACACTTCCGTCAAACAGCGAGCCCAGGCCTTTTAGAAGTGAAAGGAACCAGCAGGCTGGATGGGGAGGTACAGGCCTTAAACTCAACTCTCAGAAGTGTGTATGCAGGGGAGACAGATGTCTGCTACCCACTCTGACATGGGAGTTGGAAACTAGCTACACTCTGATTGAAGAAGGCCATTGGAAATCGCTGTATTCAACTCAGATACACAGGAGTTCAGGCCCAATGCTTACACATGCTTTTCCCGCAACCTCTCTCAGCCACTAACATTAGGATGTTAGCAGCTGCGCCTACAGTCAGGCAGGATGCGGGTGGGTTCTGCCCTGTCCTCAGCACTCCCAGGGAAGCATGCCTAGAAGCCAGCTCTCAACTAGCTGCATTCTTATGGCAGTGTGAAGGTAGCAGTATTCTGAGTAAGGAGGTTCCCAGATTACCACTCTACTGCACCTGGAGATACCCTCCAGGTCTGCATTGTTAACTTGCGTCTCAGAAGCCTCTGGCAAACGTCTCTGGTGAAGACGTCCGAAACTCACTCTGCAGGCAGTGTGGAACTGTGAGGGACTGAGGGTGAGCTCAACTCTCAGAAGTAAGATGCTTTTGGACAAGGCGTTCAGCTACCTTCTCACGTATGGAACTTAGTATGTAGCACCAGTCTACCCCAGGAATTATTAGGAAATCGCTTGATTGAGCTTGGAGGCACTCGTCTTGTGTGCCGGGAGATTCCAGTTACCTCTCCCAACACTTGCGTCAAGCAGCGAGCCTAGGCCTTTTGGAAGCGAAAGGTAGCGGCAGGCAGGATGTTGGGTTACCAGCCATAAGCTCAACTCTCAGAAGTGTGTATGCATGGGTGGCAGATGTCTGCTACCCACTCGGACATGGGAGTTGGAACCTAGCTACACTCCTATTGAAGAAGGACTTTGGAAATCGCTGTATTCAACTCAGATACACGGGAGTTCAGGCCCAATGCTTACACATGCTTTTCCCACAAACTATCCCAGCCACTAACAGAAGGAGGTTAGCAGGTAAGTCTACAGTCAGGCAGGATGCGGGAGGGTCCTGCCCTGTCCTCAGCTCTCACAGGGAAGCATGCCTTGAAGTCAGCTCTCAACTAGCTGCATTCTTATGACAGTGTGAAGGTAGCAGTATTCTGAGTAAGGAGGTTCCCAGATTACCACTCTACTGCACCTGGAGATACCCTCCAGGTCTGCATTGTTAACTTGCGTCTCAGAGGCCTCTGGCAAACGTCTCTGGTGAAGACGTGCGAAACTCACTCTGCAGGCAGTGTGGAACTGTGAGGGACTGAGGGTGAGCTCAACTCTCAGCAGTAAGATGTTTTTGGACAAGGCGTTCAAATACCTACTCACGTATGGAACTTAGTATGTAGCACCAGTCTACCCCAGGAATTACTGGGAAATCGCTGGATTGAGCTTGGAGGCACTAGTCTTGTTGCCGGGAGATTCCAGTTACCTCTCCCAACACTTCGGTGAAGCAGCGAGCCTAGGCCTTTTGGAAGCGAAAGCTAGCTGCAGGCAGGAGGTAGGGATACAGGCCATAAGCTCAACTCTCAGAAGTGTGTATGCATGGGAGGCAGATGTCTGCTACCCACTCGTACATGCGAGTGGGAACCTACTACACTCTGATGAAAAAGGACTTTGGAAATCGCTGTATTCAACTCAGATACACGTGGGTTCAGGCACAACGATTCCACATGCTTTTCTCACAACCTTTCCCTGCCACTAACATGAGGACGTTAGCAGCTCCTTCTACAGTCAAGCAGGATGCGGGAGGGTTGTGCCCTGTCCTTAGCTCTCACAGGGAAGCATGTCTTGAAGCCAGCGGTCAACTAGCTGCATACTTATGGCAGGGTCAACGTAGCAGTATTCTGAGACAGGAGGTTCCCAGATTACCACTCTACTGCACCTGGAGATACCCTCCAGGTCTGCATTGTTAACTTGCGTCTCAGAGGCCTCTGGCAAACGTCTCTGGTGAAGACGTGCGAAACTCACTCGGCAGGCAGTGTGGAACTGTGAGGGACTGAGGGTCAGCTCAACTCTCAGCAGTAAGATGTTTTTGGACAAGGCGTTCAAATACCTACTCACGTATGGAACTTAGTATGTAGCACCAGTCTACCCCAGGAATTACTAGGAAATCGCTTGATTGAGCTTGGAGGCACTCGTCTTGTGTGCCGGGAGATTCCAATTACCTCTCCCAACACTTGCGTCAAGCAGCGAGCCTAGGCCTTTTGGAAGCGAAAGGTAGCGGCAGGCACTATGTAGGGTTACAGGCCATAAGCTCAACTCTCAGAAGTGTGTATGCATGGGAGGCAGATGTCTGCTACCCACTCTGACATGGGAGTTGGAAACTACCTACACTCTGATTGAAGAAGGCCATTGGAAATCGCTGTATTTAACTCAGATACACAGGAGTTCAGGCCCAATGCTTACACATGCTTTTCCCGCAACCTCTCTCAGCCACTAACATTAGGATGTTAGCAGCTGCGCCTACAGTCAGGCAGGATGCGGGTGGGTTCTGCCATGTCCTCAGCACTCCCAGGGAAGCATACCTAGAAGCCAGCTCTCAACTAGCTGCATTCTTATGGCAGTGTGAAGGTAGCAGTATTCTGAGTCAGGATGTTCCAAGATTACCACTCTACTGCACCTGGAGATACCCTCCAGGTCTGCATTGTTAACTTGCGTCTCAGAAGCCTGTGGCAAACGTCTCTGGTGAAGACCTGCAAAACTCACTCTGCAGGCAGTGTGGAACTGTGAGGGACTGATGGTGAGCTCAACTCTCAGAAGTAAGATGCTTTTGGACAAGGCGTTCAGCTACCTTCTCACGTATGGAACTTAGTATGTAGCACCAGTCTACCACACGAATTACTAGGCAATCGCTGGAATGAGCTTGGAGGCCCTAGTCTTGTGTGCCGGGAGATTCCAATTACCTCTCCCAACACTTCCGTCAAACAGGGAGCCTAGGCCTTTTAGAAGTGAAAGGAACCAGCAGGCTGGATGGGGAGGTACAGGCCTTAAACTCAACTCTCAGAAGTGTGTATGCAGGGGAGACAGATGTCTGCTACCCACTCTGACATGGGAGTTGGAAACTAGCTACACTCTGATTGAAGAAGGCCATTGGAAATCGCTGTATTCAACTCAGATACACAGGAGTTCAGGCCCAATGCTTACACATGCTTTTCCCGCAACCTCTCTCAGCCACTAACATTAGGATGTTAGCAGCTGCGCCTACAGTCAGGCAGGATGCGGGTGGGTTCTGCCCTGTCCTCAGCACTCCCAGGGAAGCATGCCTAGAAGCCAGCTCTCAACTAGCTGCATTCTTATGGCAGTGTGAAGGTAGCAGTATTCTGAGTAAGGAGGTTCCCAGATTACCACTCTACTGCACCTGGAGATACCCTCCAGGTCTGCATTGTTAACTTGCGTCTCAGAAGCCTCTGGCAAACGTCTCTGGTGAAGACGTCCGAAACTCACTCTGCAGGCAGTGTGGAACTGTGAGGGACTGAGGGTGAGCTCAACTCTCAGAAGTAAGATGCTTTTGGACAAGGCGTTCAGCTACCTTCTCACGTATGGAACTTAGTATGTAGCACCAGTCTACCCCAGGAATTATTAGGAAATCGCTTGATTGAGTTTGGCGGCACTCGTCTTGTGTGCCGGGAGATTCCAGTTACCTCTCCCAACACTTGCGTCAAGCAGCGAGCCTAGGCCTTTTGGAAGCGAAAGGTAGCGGCAGGCAGGATGTTGGGTTACAGGCCATAAGCTCAACTCTCAGAAGTGTGTATGCATGGGTGGCAGATGTCTGCTACCCACTCGGACATGGGAGTTGGAACCTAGCTACACTCCTATTGAAGAAGGACTTTGGAAATCGCTGTATTCAACTCAGATACACGGGAGTTCAGGCCCAATGCTTACACATGCTTTTCCCACAAACTATCCCAGCCACTAACAGAAGGAGGTTAGCAGGTAAGTCTACAGTCAGGCAGGATGCGGGAGGGTCCTGCCCTGTCCTCAGCTCTCACAGGGAAGCATGCCTTGAAGCCAGCTCTCAACTAGCTGCATTCTTATGACAGTGTGAAGGTAGCAGTATTCTGAGTAAGGAGGTTCCCAGATTACCACTCTACTGCACCTGGAGATACCCTCCAGGTCTGCATTGTTAACTTGCGTCTCAGAGGCCTCTGGCAAACGTCTCTGGTGAAGACGTGCGAAACTCACTCTGCAGGCAGTGTGGAACTGTGAGGGACTGAGGGTCAGCTCAACTCTCAGCAGTAAGATGTTTTTGGACAAGGCGTTCAAATACCTACTCACGTATGGAACTTAGTATGTAGCACCAGTCTACCCAAGGAATTACTGGGAAATCGCTGGATGGAGCTTGGAGGCACTAGTCTTGTTGCCGGGAGATTCCAGTTACCTCTCCCAACACTTCGGTGAAGCAGCGAGCCTAGGCCTTTTGAAAGCGAAAGCTAGCTGCAGGCAGGAGGTAGGGTTACAGGCCATAAGCTCAACTCTCAGAAGTGTGTATGCATGGGAGGCAGATGTCTGCTACCCACTCGTACATGCGAGTGGGAACCTACTACACTCTGATGAAAAAGGACTTTGGAAATCGCTGTATTCAACTCAGATACACGTGGGTTCAGGCACAACGATTCCACATGCTTTTCTCACAACCTTTCCCTGCCACTAACATGAGGACGTTAGCAGCTCCTTTTACAGTCAAGCAGGATGCGGGAGGGTTGTGCCCTGTCCTTAGCTCTCACAGGGAAGCATGTCTTGAAGCCAGCGGTCAACTAGCTGCATACTTATGGCAGGGTCAACGTAGCAGTATTCTGAGACAGGAGGTTCCCAGATTACCACTCTACTGCACCTGGAGATACCCTCCAGGTCTGCATTGTTAACTTGCGTCTCAGAAGCCTGTGGCAAACTTCTCTGGTGAAGACCTGCAAAACTCACTCTGCAGGCAGTGTGGAACTGTGAGGGACTGATGGTGAGCTCAACTCTCAGAAGTAAGATGCTTTTGGACAAGGCGTTCAGCTACCTTCTCACGTATGGAACTTAGTATGTAGCACCAGTCTACCACACGAATTACTAGGCAATCGCTGGAATGAGCTTGGAGGCCCTAGTCTTGTGTGCCGGGAGATTCCAATTACCTCTCCCAACACTTCCGTCAAACAGCGAGCCTAGGCCTTTTAGAAGTGAAAGGAACCAGCAGGCTGGATGGGGAGGTACAGGCCTTAAACTCAACTCTCAGAAGTGTGTATGCAGGGGAGACAGATGTCTGCTACCCACTCTGACATGGGAGTTGGAAACTAGCTACACTCTGATTGAAGAAGGCCATTGGAAATCGCTGTATTCAACTCAGATACACAGGAGTTCAGGCCCAATGCTTACACATGCTTTTCCCGCAACCTCTCTCAGCCACTAACATTAGGATGTTAGCAGCTGCGCCTACAGTCAGGCAGGATGCGGGTGGGTTCTGCCCTGTCCTCAGCACTCCCAGGGAAGCATGCCTAGAAGCCAGCTCTCAACTAGCTGCATTCTTATGGCAGTGTGAAGGTAGCAGTATTCTGAGTAAGGAGGTTCCCAGATTACCACTCTACTGCACCTGGAGATACCCTCCAGGTCTGCATTGTTAACTTGCGTCTCAGAAGCCTCTGGCAAACGTCTCTGGTGAAGACGTCCGAAACTCACTCTGCAGGCAGTGTGGAACTGTGAGGGACTGAGGGTGAGCTCAACTCTCAGAAGTAAGATGCTTTTGGACAAGGCGTTCAGCTACCTTCTCACGTATGGAACTTAGTATGTAGCACCTGTCTACCCCAGGAATTATTAGGAAATCGCTTGTTTGAGCTTGGAGGCACTCGTCTTGTGTGCCGGGAGATTCCAGTTACCTCTCCCAACACTTGCGTCAAGCAGCGAGCCTAGGCCTTTTGGAAGCGAAAGGTAGCGGCAGGCAGGATGTTGGGTTACAGGCCATAAGCTCAACTCTCAGAAGTGTGTATGCATGGGTGGCAGATGTCTGCTACCCACTCGGACATGGGAGTTGGAACCTAGCTACACTCCTATTGAAGAAGGACTTTGGAAATCGCTGTATTCAACTCAGATACACGGGAGTTCAGGCCCAATGCTTACACATGCTTTTCCCACAAACTATCCCAGCCACTAACAGAAGGAGGTTAGCAGGTAAGTCTACAGTCAGGCAGGATGCGGGAGGGTCCTGCCCTGTCCTCAGCTCTCACAGGGAAGCATGCCTTGAAGCCAGCTCTCAACTAGCTGCATTCTTATGACAGTGTGAAGGTAGCAGTATTCTGAGTAAGGAGGTTCCCAGATTACCACTCTACTGCACCTGGAGATACCCTCCAGGTCTGCATTGTTAACTTGCGTCTCAGAGGCCTCTGGCAAACGTCTCTGGTGAAGACGTGCGAAACTCACTCTGCAGGCAGTGTGGAACTGTGAGGGACTGAGGGTCAGCTCAACTCTCAGCAGTAAGATGTTTTTGGACAAGGCGTTCAAATACCTACTCACGTATGGAACTTAGTATGTAGCACCAGTCTACCCCAGGAATTACTGGGAAATCGCTGGATTGAGCTTGGAGGCACTAGTCTTGTTGCCGGGAGATTCCAGTTACCTCTCCCAACACTTCGGTGAAGCAGCGAGCCTAGGCCTTTTGGAAGCGAAAGCTAGCTGCAGGCAGGAGGTAGGGATACAGGCCATAAGCTCAACTCTCAGAAGTGGGTATGCATGGGAGGCAGATGTCTGCTACCCACTCGTACATGCGAGTGGGAACCTACTACACTCTGATGAAAAAGGACTTTGGAAATCGCTGTATTCAACTCAGATACACGTGGGTTCAGGCACAACGATTCCACATGCTTTTCTCACAACCTTTCCCTGCCACTAACATGAGGACGTTAGCAGCTCCTTCTACAGTCAAGCAGGATGCGGGAGGGTTGTGCCCTGTCCTTAGCTCTCACAGGGAAGCATGTCTTGAAGCCAGCGGTCAACTAGCTGCATACTTATGGCAGGGTCAAGGTAGCAGTATTCTGAGACAGGAGGTTCCCAGATTACCACTCTACTGCACCTGGAGATACCCTCCAGGTCTGCATTGTTAACTTGCGTCTCAGAGGCCTCTGGCAAACGTCTCTGGTGAAGACGTGCGAAACTCACTCTGCAGGCAGTGTGGAACTGTGAGGGACTGAGGGTGAGCTCAACTCTCAGCAGTAAGATGTTTTTGGACAAGGCGTTCAAATACCTACTCACGTATGGAACTTAGTATGTAGCACCAGTCTACCCCAGGAATTACTAGGAAATCGCTTGTTTGAGCTTGGAGGCACTCGTCTTGTGTGCCGGGAGATTCCAATTACCTCTCCCAACACTTGCGTCAAGCAGCGAGCCTAGGCCTTTGGGAAGCGAAAGGTAGCGGCAGGCACGATGTAGGGTTACAGGCCATAAGCTCAACTCTCAGAAGTGTGTATGCATGGGAGGCAGATGTCTGCTACCCACTCGGACATGGGAGTTGGAACCTAGCTACACTCCTATTGAAGAAGGATGTTGGAAATCGCTGTATTCAACTCAGATACTCGGGAGTTCAGGCCCAATGCTTACACATGCTTTTCCCACAACCTATCCCAGCCACTAACAGAAGGAGGTTAGCAGGTACGTCTACAGTCAGGCAGGATGCGGGAGGGTTCTGCCCTGTCCTCAGCTCTCATAGGGAAGCATGCCTAGAAGCCAGCTCTCAACTAGCTGCATTCTTATGACAGTGTGAAGGTAGCAGTATTCTGAGTAAGGCGGTTCCGAGATTACCACTCTACTGCACCTGGAGATACCCTCCAGGTCTGCATTGGTAACTTGCGTCTCAGAAGCCTGTGGCAAACGTCTCTGGTGAAGACCTGCAAAACTCACTCTGCAGGCAGTGTGGAACTGTGAGGGACTGAGGGTGAGCTCAACCCTCAGAAGTAAGATGCTTTAGGACAAGGCGTTCAGCTACCTTCTCACGTATGGAACTTAGTATGTAGCAGCAGTCTACCACACGAATTACTAGGCAATCGCTGGAATGAGCTTGGAGGCCCTAGTCTTGTGTGCCGGGAGATTCCAATTACCTCTCCCAACACTTCCGTCAAACAGCGAGCCTAGGCCTTTTAGAAGTGAAAGGAACCAGCAGGCTGGATGGGGAGGTACAAGCCTTAAGCTCAACTCTCAGAAGTGTGTATGCAGGGGAGACAGATGTCTGCTACCCACTCTGACATGGGAGTTGGAAACTAGCTACACTCTGATTGAAGAAGGCCATTGGAAATCGCTGTATTCAACTCAGATACACAGGAGTTCAGGCCCAATTCTTACACATGCTTTTCCCGCAACCTCTCTCAGCCACTAACATTAGGATGTTAGCAGCTGCGCCTACAGTCAGGCAGGATGCGGGTGGGTTCTGCCCTGTCCTCAGCACTCCCAGGGAAGCATGCCTAGAAGCCAGCTCTCAACTAGCTGCATTCTTATGGCAGTGTGAAGGTAGCAGTATTCTGAGTAAGGAGGTTCCCAGATTACCACTCTACTGCACCTGGAGATACCCTCCAGGTCTGCATTGTTAAACATTTTTTTTTTAATTTATTTATTTACGATAGTCACAGAGAGAGAGAGAGAGAGGCAGAGACACAGGCAGAGAGAGAAGCAGGCTCCATGCACCGGGAGCCTGACGTGGGATTCGATCCCGGGTCTCCAGGATCGCGCCCTGAGCCAAAGGCAGGCGCCAAACCGCTGCGCCACCCAGGGATCCCAGGTCTGCATTGTTAACTTGCGTCTCAGAGGCCTCTGGCAAACGTCTCTGGTGAAGACGTGCGAAACTCACTCTGCAGGCAGTGTGGAACTGTGAGGGACTGAGGGTCAGCTCAACTCTCAGCAGTAAGATGTTTTTGGACAAGGCGTTCAAATACCTACTCACGTATGGAACTTAGTATGTAGCACCAGTCTACCCCAGGAATTACTGGGAAATCGCTGGATTGAGCTTGGAGGCACTAGTCTTGTTGCCGGGAGATTCCAGTTACCTCTCCCAACACTTCGGTTAAGCAGCGAGCCTAGGCCTTTTGGAAGCAAAAGCTAGCTGCAGGCAGGAGGTAGGGATACAGGCCATAAATTCAACTCTCAGAAGTGTGTATGCATGGGAGGCAGATGTCTGCTACCCACTCGGACATGGGAGTTGGAACCTAGCTACACTCCTATTGAAGAAGGATGTTGGAAATCGCTGTATTCAACTCAGATACTCGGGAGTTCAGGCCCAATGCTTACACATGCTTTTCCCGCAACCTATCCCAGCCACTAACAGAAGGAGGTTAGCAGGTACGTCTACAGTCAGGCAGGATGCGGGAGGGTCCTGCCCTGTCCTCAGCTCTCACAGGGAAGCATGCCTTGAAGCCAGCTCTCAACTAGCTGCATTCTTATGACAGTGTGAAGGTAGCAGTATTCTGAGTAAGGCGGTTCCGAGATTACCACTCTACTGCACCTGGAGATACCCTCCAGGTCTGCATTGTTAACTTGCGTCTCAGAGGCCTCTGGCAAACGTCTCTGGTGAAGACGTGCGAAACTCACTCTGCAGGCAGTGTGGAACTGTGAGGGACTGAGGGTCAGCTCAACTCTCAGCAGTAAGATGTTTTTGGACAAGGCGTTCAAATACCTACTCACGTATGGAACTTAGTATGTAGCACCAGTCTACCCCAGGAATTACTAGGAAATCGCTTGATTGAGCTTGGAGGCACTCGTCTTGTGTGCCGGGAGATTCCAATTACCTCTCCCAACACTTGCGTCAAGCAGCGAGCCTAGGCCTTTTGGAAGCGAAAGGTAGCGGCAGGCACTATGTACGGTTACAGGCCATAAGCTCAACTCTCAGAAGTGTGTATGCATGGGAGGCAGATGTCTGCTACCCACTCTGACATGGGAGTTGGAAACTACCTACACTCTGATTGAAGAAGGCCATTGGAAATCGCTGTATTTAACTCAGATACACAGGAGTTCAGGCCCAATGCTTACACATGCTTTTCCCGCAACCTCTCTCAGCCACTAACATTAGGATGTTAGCAGCTGCGCCTACAGTCAGGCAGGATGCGGGTGGGTTCTGCCATGTCCTCAGCACTCCCAGGGAAGCATACCTAGAAGCCAGCTCTCAACTAGCTGCATTCTTATGGCAGTGTGAAGGTAGCAGTATTCTGAGTCAGGATGTTCCAAGATTACCACTCTACTGCACCTGGAGATACCCTCCAGGTCTGCATTGTTAACTTGCGTCTCAGAAGCCTGTGGCAAACGTCTCTGGTGAAGACCTGCAAAACTCACTCTGCAGGCAGTGTGGAACTGTGAGGGACTGATGGTGAGCTCAACTCTCAGAAGTAAGATGCTTTTGGACAAGGCGTTCAGCTACCTTCTCACGTATGGAACTTAGTATGTAGCACCAGTCTACCACACGAATTACTAGGCAATCGCTGGAATGAGCTTGGAGGCCCTAGTCTTGTGTGCCGGGAGATTCCAATTACCTCTCCCAACACTTCCGTCAAACAGGGAGCCTAGGCCTTTTAGAAGTGAAAGGAACCAGCAGGCTGGATGGGGAGGTACAGGCCTTAAACTCAACTCTCAGAAGTGTGTATGCAGGGGAGACAGATGTCTGCTACCCACTCTGACATGGGAGTTGGAAACTAGCTACACTCTGATTGAAGAAGGCCATTGGAAATCGCTGTATTCAACTCAGATACACAGGAGTTCAGGCCCAATGCTTACACATGCTTTTCCCGCAACCTCTCTCAGCCACTAACATTAGGATGTTAGCAGCTGCGCCTACAGTCAGGCAGGATGCGGGTGGGTTCTGCCCTGTCCTCAGCACTCCCAGGGAAGCATGCCTAGAAGCCAGCTCTCAACTAGCTGCATTCTTATGGCAGTGTGAAGGTAGCAGTATTCTGAGTAAGGAGGTTCCCAGATTACCACTCTACTGCACCTGGAGATACCCTCCAGGTCTGCATTGTTAACTTGCGTCTCAGAAGCCTCTGGCAAACGTCTCTGGTGAAGACGTCCGAAACTCACTCTGCAGGCAGTGTGGAACTGTGAGGGACTGAGGGTGAGCTCAACTCTCAGAAGTAAGATGCTTTTGGACAAGGCGTTCAGCTACCTTCTCACGTATGGAACTTAGTATGTAGCACCAGTCTACCCCAGGAATTATTAGGAAATCGCTTGATTGAGTTTGGCGGCACTCGTCTTGTGTGCCGGGAGATTCCAGTTACCTCTCCCAACACTTGCGTCAAGCAGCGAGCCTAGGCCTTTTGGAAGCGAAAGGTAGCGGCAGGCAAGATGTTGGGTTACAGGCCATAAGCTCAACTCTCAGAAGTGTGTATGCATGGGTGGCAGATGTCTGCTACCCACTCGGACATGGGAGTTGGAACCTAGCTACACTCCTATTGAAGAAGGACTTTGGAAATCGCTGTATTCAACTCAGATACACGGGAGTTCAGGCCCAATGCTTACACATGCTTTTCCCACAAACTATCCCAGCCACTAACAGAAGGAGGTTAGCAGGTAAGTCTACAGTCAGGCAGGATGCGGGAGGGTCCTGCCCTGTCCTCAGCTCTCACAGGGAAGCATGCCTTGAAGCCAGCTCTCAACTAGCTGCATTCTTATGACAGTGTGAAGGTAGCAGTATTCTGAGTAAGGAGGTTCCCAGATTACCACTCTACTGCACCTGGAGATACCCTCCAGGTCTGCATTGTTAAACATTTTTTTTTTAATTTATTTATTTACGATAGTCACAGAGAGAGAGAGAGAGAGGCAGAGACACAGGCAGAGAGAGAAGCAGGCTCCATGCACCGGGAACCTGACGTGGGATTCGATCCCGGGTCTCCAGGATCGCGCCCTGAGCCAAAGGCAGGCGCCAAACCGCTGCGCCACCCAGGGATCCCAGGTCTGCATTGTTAACTTGCGTCTCAGAGGCCTCTGGCAAACGTCTCTGGTGAAGACGTGCGAAACTCACTCTGCAGGCAGTGTGGAACTGTGAGGGACTGAGGGTCAGCTCAACTCTCAGCAGTAAGATGTTTTTGGACAAGGCGTTCAAATACCTACTCACGTATGGAACTTAGTATGTAGCACCAGTCTACCCCAGGAATTACTGGGAAATCGCTGGATTGAGCTTGGAGGCACTAGTCTTGTTGCCGGGAGATTCCAGTTACCTCTCCCAACACTTCGGTTAAGCAGCGAGCCTAGGCCTTTTGGAAGCGAAAGCTAGCTGCAGGCAGGAGGTAGGGATACAGGCCATAAATTCAACTCTCAGAAGTGTGTATGCATGGGAGGCAGATGTCTGCTACCCACTCGGACATGGGAGTTGGAACCTAGCTACACTCCTATTGAAGAAGGATGTTGGAAATCGCTGTATTCAACTCAGATACTCGGGAGTTCAGGCCCAATGCTTACACATGTTTTCCCGCAACCTATCCCAGCCACTAACAGAAGGAGGTTAGCAGGTACGTCTACAGTCAGGCAGGATGCGGGAGGGTCCTGCCCTGTCCTCAGCTCTCACAGGGAAGCATGTCTTGAAGTCAGCTCTCAACTAGCTGCATTCTTATGACAGTGTGAAGGTAGCAGTATTCTGAGTAAGGAGGTTCCCAGATTACCACTCTACTGCACCTGGAGATACCCTCCAGGTCTGCATTGTTAACTTGCGTCTCAGAGGCCTCTGGCAAACGTCTCTGGTGAAGACGTGCGAAACTCACTCTGCAGGCAGTGTGGAACTGTGAGGGACTGAGGGTGAGCTCAACTCTCAGCAGTAAGATGTTTTTGGACAAGGCGTTCAAATACCTACTCACGTATGGAACTTAGTATGTAGCACCAGTCTACCCCAGGAATTACTGGGAAATCGCTGGATTGAGCTTGGAGGCACTAGTCTTGTTGCCGGGAGATTCCAGTTACCTCTCCCAACACTTCGGTGAAGCAGCGAGCCTAGGCCTTTTGGAAGCGAAAGCTAGCTGCAGGCAGGAGGTAGGGATACAGGCCATAAGCTCAACTCTCAGAAGTGTGTATGCATGGGAGGCAGATGTCTGCTACCCACTCGTACATGCGAGTGGGAACCTACTACACTCTGATGAAAAAGGACTTTGGAAATCGCTGTATTCAACTCAGATACACGTGGGTTCAGGCACAACGATTCCACATGCTTTTCTCACAACCTTTCCCTGCCACTAACATGAGGACGTTAGCAGCTCCTTCTACAGTCAAGCAGGATGCGGGAGGGTTGTGCCCTGTCCTTAGCTCTCACAGGGAAGCATGTCTTGAAGCCAGCGGTCAACTAGCTGCATACTTATGGCAGGGTCAAGGTAGCAGTATTCTGAGACAGGAGGTTCCCAGATTACCACTCTACTGCACCTGGAGATACCCTCCAGGTCTGCATTGTTAACTTGCGTCTCAGAGGCCTCTGGCAAACGTCTCTGGTGAAGACGTGCGAAACTCACTCTGCAGGCAGTGTGGAACTGTGAGGGACTGAGGGTGAGCTCAACTCTCAGCAGTAAGATGTTTTTGGACAAGGCGTTCAAATACCTACTCACGTATGGAACTTAGTATGTAGCACCAGTCTACCCCAGGAATTACTAGGAAATCGCTTGTTTGAGCTTGGAGGCACTCGTCTTGTGTGCCGGGAGATTCCAATTACCTCTCCCAACACTTGCGTCAAGCAGCGAGCCTAGGCCTTTGGGAAGCGAAAGGTAGCGGCAGGCACGATGTAGGGTTACAGGCCATAAGCTCAACTCTCAGAAGTGTGTATGCATGGGAGGCAGATGTCTGCTACCCACTCGGACATGGGAGTTGGAACCTAGCTACACTCCTATTGAAGAAGGATGTTGGAAATCGCTGTATTCAACTCAGATACTCGGGAGTTCAGGCCCAATGCTTACACATGCTTTTCCCACAACCTATCCCAGCCACTAACAGAAGGAGGTTAGCAGGTACGTCTACAGTCAGGCAGGATGCGGGAGGGTTCTGCCCTGTCCTCAGCTCTCATAGGGAAGCATGCCTAGAAGCCAGCTCTCAACTAGCTGCATTCTTATGACAGTGTGAAGGTAGCAGTATTCTGAGTAAGGCGGTTCCGAGATTACCACTCTACTGCACCTGGAGATACCCTCCAGGTCTGCATTGGTAACTTGCGTCTCAGAAGCCTGTGGCAAACGTCTCTGGTGAAGACCTGCAAAACTCACTCTGCAGGCAGTGTGGAACTGTGAGGGACTGAGGGTGAGCTCAACCCTCAGAAGTAAGATGCTTTAGGACAAGGCGTTCAGCTACCTTCTCACGTATGGAACTTAGTATGTAGCAGCAGTCTACCACACGAATTACTAGGCAATCGCTGGAATGAGCTTGGAGGCCCTAGTCTTGTGTGCCGGGAGATTCCAATTACCTCTCCCAACACTTCCGTCAAACAGCGAGCCTAGGCCTTTTAGAAGTGAAAGGAACCAGCAGGCTGGATGGGGAGGTACAAGCCTTAAGCTCAACTCTCAGAAGTGTGTATGCAGGGGAGACAGATGTCTGCTACCCACTCTGACATGGGAGTTGGAAACTAGCTACACTCTGATTGAAGAAGGCCATTGGAAATCGCTGTATTCAACTCAGATACACAGGAGTTCAGGCCCAATTCTTACACATGCTTTTCCCGCAACCTCTCTCAGCCACTAACATTAGGATGTTAGCAGCTGCGCCTACAGTCAGGCAGGATGCGGGTGGGTTCTGCCCTGTCCTCAGCACTCCCAGGGAAGCATGCCTAGAAGCCAGCTCTCAACTAGCTGCATTCTTATGGCAGTGTGAAGGTAGCAGTATTCTGAGTAAGGAGGTTCCCAGATTACCACTCTACTGCACCTGGAGATACCCTCCAGGTCTGCATTGTTAAACATTTTTTTTTAATTTATTTATTTACGATAGTCACAGAGAGAGAGAGAGAGAGGCAGAGACACAGGCAGAGAGAGAAGCAGGCTCCATGCACCGGGAGCCTGACGTGGGATTCGATCCCGGGTCTCCAGGATCGCGCCCTGAGCCAAAGGCAGGCGCCAAACCGCTGCGCCACCCAGGGATCCCAGGTCTGCATTGTTAACTTGCGTCTCAGAGGCCTCTGGCAAACGTCTCTGGTGAAGACGTGCGAAACTCACTCTGCAGGCAGTGTGGAACTGTGAGGGACTGAGGGTCAGCTCAACTCTCAGCAGTAAGATGTTTTTGGACAAGGCGTTCAAATACCTACTCACGTATGGAACTTAGTATGTAGCACCAGTCTACCCCAGGAATTACTGGGAAATCGCTGGATTGAGCTTGGAGGCACTAGTCTTGTTGCCGGGAGATTCCAGTTACCTCTCCCAACACTTCGGTTAAGCAGCGAGCCTAGGCCTTTTGGAAGCAAAAGCTAGCTGCAGGCAGGAGGTAGGGATACAGGCCATAAATTCAACTCTCAGAAGTGTGTATGCATGGGAGGCAGATGTCTGCTACCCACTCGGACATGGGAGTTGGAACCTAGCTACACTCCTATTGAAGAAGGATGTTGGAAATCGCTGTATTCAACTCAGATACTCGGGAGTTCAGGCCCAATGCTTACACATGCTTTTCCCGCAACCTATCCCAGCCACTAACAGAAGGAGGTTAGCAGGTACGTCTACAGTCAGGCAGGATGCGGGAGGGTCCTGCCCTGTCCTCAGCTCTCACAGGGAAGCATGCCTTGAAGCCAGCTCTCAACTAGCTGCATTCTTATGACAGTGTGAAGGTAGCAGTATTCTGAGTAAGGCGGTTCCGAGATTACCACTCTACTGCACCTGGAGATACCCTCCAGGTCTGCATTGTTAACTTGCGTCTCAGAGGCCTCTGGCAAACGTCTCTGGTGAAGACGTGCGAAACTCACTCTGCAGGCAGTGTGGAACTGTGAGGGACTGAGGGTCAGCTCAACTCTCAGCAGTAAGATGTTTTTGGACAAGGCGTTCAAATACCTACTCACGTATGGAACTTAGTATGTAGCACCAGTCTACCCCAGGAATTACTAGGAAATCGCTTGATTGAGCTTGGAGGCACTCGTCTTGTGTGCCGGGAGATTCCAATTACCTCTCCCAACACTTGCGTCAAGCAGCGAGCCTAGGCCTTTTGGAAGCGAAAGGTAGCGGCAGGCACTATGTACGGTTACAGGCCATAAGCTCAACTCTCAGAAGTGTGTATGCATGGGAGGCAGATGTCTGCTACCCACTCTGACATGGGAGTTGGAAACTACCTACACTCTGATTGAAGAAGGCCATTGGAAATCGCTGTATTTAACTCAGATACACAGGAGTTCAGGCCCAATGCTTACACATGCTTTTCCCGCAACCTCTCTCAGCCACTAACATTAGGATGTTAGCAGCTGCGCCTACAGTCAGGCAGGATGCGGGTGGGTTCTGCCATGTCCTCAGCACTCCCAGGGAAGCATACCTAGAAGCCAGCTCTCAACTAGCTGCATTCTTATGGCAGTGTGAAGGTAGCAGTATTCTGAGTCAGGATGTTCCAAGATTACCACTCTACTGCACCTGGAGATACCCTCCAGGTCTGCATTGTTAACTTGCGTCTCAGAAGCCTGTGGCAAACGTCTCTGGTGAAGACCTGCAAAACTCACTCTGCAGGCAGTGTGGAACTGTGAGGGACTGATGGTGAGCTCAACTCTCAGAAGTAAGATGCTTTTGGACAAGGCGTTCAGCTACCTTCTCACGTATGGAACTTAGTATGTAGCACCAGTCTACCACACGAATTACTAGGCAATCGCTGGAATGAGCTTGGAGGCCCTAGTCTTGTGTGCCGGGAGATTCCAATTACCTCTCCCAACACTTCCGTCAAACAGGGAGCCTAGGCCTTTTAGAAGTGAAAGGAACCAGCAGGCTGGATGGGGAGGTACAGGCCTTAAACTCAACTCTCAGAAGTGTGTATGCAGGGGAGACAGATGTCTGCTACCCACTCTGACATGGGAGTTGGAAACTAGCTACACTCTGATTGAAGAAGGCCATTGGAAATCGCTGTATTCAACTCAGATACACAGGAGTTCAGGCCCAATGCTTACACATGCTTTTCCCGCAACCTCTCTCAGCCACTAACATTAGGATGTTAGCAGCTGCGCCTACAGTCAGGCAGGATGCGGGTGGGTTCTGCCCTGTCCTCAGCACTCCCAGGGAAGCATGCCTAGAAGCCAGCTCTCAACTAGCTGCATTCTTATGGCAGTGTGAAGGTAGCAGTATTCTGAGTAAGGAGGTTCCCAGATTACCACTCTACTGCACCTGGAGATACCCTCCAGGTCTGCATTGTTAACTTGCGTCTCAGAAGCCTCTGGCAAACGTCTCTGGTGAAGACGTCCGAAACTCACTCTGCAGGCAGTGTGGAACTGTGAGGGACTGAGGGTGAGCTCAACTCTCAGAAGTAAGATGCTTTTGGACAAGGCGTTCAGCTACCTTCTCACGTATGGAACTTAGTATGTAGCACCAGTCTACCCCAGGAATTATTAGGAAATCGCTTGATTGAGTTTGGCGGCACTCGTCTTGTGTGCCGGGAGATTCCAGTTACCTCTCCCAACACTTGCGTCAAGCAGCGAGCCTAGGCCTTTTGGAAGCGAAAGGTAGCGGCAGGCAGGATGTTGGGTTACAGGCCATAAGCTCAACTCTCAGAAGTGTGTATGCATGGGTGGCAGATGTCTGCTACCCACTCGGACATGGGAGTTGGAACCTAGCTACACTCCTATTGAAGAAGGACTTTGGAAATCGCTGTATTCAACTCAGATACACGGGAGTTCAGGCCCAATGCTTACACATGCTTTTCCCACAAACTATCCCAGCCACTAACAGAAGGAGGTTAGCAGGTAAGTCTACAGTCAGGCAGGATGCGGGAGGGTCCTGCCCTGTCCTCAGCTCTCACAGGGAAGCATGCCTTGAAGCCAGCTCTCAACTAGCTGCATTCTTATGACAGTGTGAAGGTAGCAGTATTCTGAGTAAGGAGGTTCCCAGATTACCACTCTACTGCACCTGGAGATACCCTCCAGGTCTGCATTGTTAACTTGCGTCTCAGAGGCCTCTGGCAAACGTCTCTGGTGAAGACGTGCGAAACTCACTCTGCAGGCAGTGTGGAACTGTGAGGGACTGAGGGTCAGCTCAACTCTCAGCAGTAAGATGTTTTTGGACAAGGCGTTCAAATACCTACTCACGTATGGAACTTAGTATGTAGCACCAGTCTACCCAAGGAATTACTGGGAAATCGCTGGATGGAGCTTGGAGGCACTAGTCTTGTTGCCGGGAGATTCCAGTTACCTCTCCCAACACTTCGGTGAAGCAGCGAGCCTAGGCCTTTTGAAAGCGAAAGCTAGCTGCAGGCAGGAGGTAGGGTTACAGGCCATAAGCTCAACTCTCAGAAGTGTGTATGCATGGGAGGCAGATGTCTGCTACCCACTCGTACATGCGAGTGGGAACCTACTACACTCTGATGAAAAAGGACTTTGGAAATCGCTGTATTCAACTCAGATACACGTGGGTTCAGGCACAACGATTCCACATGCTTTTCTCACAACCTTTCCCTGCCACTAACATGAGGACGTTAGCAGCTCCTTTTACAGTCAAGCAGGATGCGGGAGGGTTGTGCCCTGTCCTTAGCTCTCACAGGGAAGCATGTCTTGAAGCCAGCGGTCAACTAGCTGCATACTTATGGCAGGGTCAACGTAGCAGTATTCTGAGACAGGAGGTTCCCAGATTACCACTCTACTGCACCTGGAGATACCCTCCAGGTCTGCATTGTTAACTTGCGTCTCAGAAGCCTGTGGCAAACTTCTCTGGTGAAGACCTGCAAAACTCACTCTGCAGGCAGTGTGGAACTGTGAGGGACTGATGGTGAGCTCAACTCTCAGAAGTAAGATGCTTTTGGACAAGGCGTTCAGCTACCTTCTCACGTATGGAACTTAGTATGTAGCACCAGTCTACCACACGAATTACTAGGCAATCGCTGGAATGAGCTTGGAGGCCCTAGTCTTGTGTGCCGGGAGATTCCAATTACCTCTCCCAACACTTCCGTCAAACAGCGAGCCTAGGCCTTTTAGAAGTGAAAGGAACCAGCAGGCTGGATGGGGAGGTACAGGCCTTAAACTCAACTCTCAGAAGTGTGTATGCAGGGGAGACAGATGTCTGCTACCCACTCTGACATGGGAGTTGGAAACTAGCTACACTCTGATTGAAGAAGGCCATTGGAAATCGCTGTATTCAACTCAGATACACAGGAGTTCAGGCCCAATGCTTACACATGCTTTTCCCGCAACCTCTCTCAGCCACTAACATTAGGATGTTAGCAGCTGCGCCTACAGTCAGGCAGGATGCGGGTGGGTTCTGCCCTGTCCTCAGCACTCCCAGGGAAGCATGCCTAGAAGCCAGCTCTCAACTAGCTGCATTCTTATGGCAGTGTGAAGGTAGCAGTATTCTGAGTAAGGAGGTTCCCAGATTACCACTCTACTGCACCTGGAGATACCCTCCAGGTCTGCATTGTTAACTTGCGTCTCAGAAGCCTCTGGCAAACGTCTCTGGTGAAGACGTCCGAAACTCACTCTGCAGGCAGTGTGGAACTGTGAGGGACTGAGGGTGAGCTCAACTCTCAGAAGTAAGATGCTTTTGGACAAGGCGTTCAGCTACCTTCTCACGTATGGAACTTAGTATGTAGCACCTGTCTACCCCAGGAATTATTAGGAAATCGCTTGATTGAGCTTGGAGGCACTCGTCTTGTGTGCCGGGAGATTCCAGTTACCTCTCCCAACACTTGCGTCAAGCAGCGAGCCTAGGCCTTTTGGAAGCGAAAGGTAGCGGCAGGCAGGATGTTGGGTTACAGGCCATAAGCTCAACTCTCAGAAGTGTGTATGCATGGGTGGCAGATGTCTGCTACCCACTCGGACATGGGAGTTGGAACCTAGCTACACTCCTATTGAAGAAGGACTTTGGAAATCGCTGTATTCAACTCAGATACACGGGAGTTCAGGCCCAATGCTTACACATGCTTTTCCCACAAACTATCCCAGCCACTAACAGAAGGAGGTTAGCAGGTAAGTCTACAGTCAGGCAGGATGCGGGAGGGTCCTGCCCTGTCCTCAGCTCTCACAGGGAAGCATGCCTTGAAGCCAGCTCTCAACTAGCTGCATTCTTATGACAGTGTGAAGGTAGCAGTATTCTGAGTAAGGAGGTTCCCAGATTACCACTCTACTGCACCTGGAGATACCCTCCAGGTCTGCATTGTTAACTTGCGTCTCAGAGGCCTCTGGCAAACGTCTCTGGTGAAGACGTGCGAAACTCACTCTGCAGGCAGTGTGGAACTGTGAGGGACTGAGGGTCAGCTCAACTCTCAGCAGTAAGATGTTTTTGGACAAGGCGTTCAAATACCTACTCACGTATGGAACTTAGTATGTAGCACCAGTCTACCCCAGGAATTACTGGGAAATCGCTGGATTGAGCTTGGAGGCACTAGTCTTGTTGCCGGGAGATTCCAGTTACCTCTCCCAACACTTCGGTGAAGCAGCGAGCCTAGGCCTTTTGGAAGCGAAAGCTAGCTGCAGGCAGGAGGTAGGGATACAGGCCATAAGCTCAACTCTCAGAAGTGGGTATGCATGGGAGGCAGATGTCTGCTACCCACTCGTACATGCGAGTGGGAACCTACTACACTCTGATGAAAAAGGACTTTGGAAATCGCTGTATTCAACTCAGATACACGTGGGTTCAGGCACAACGATTCCACATGCTTTTCTCACAACCTTTCCCTGCCACTAACATGAGGACGTTAGCAGCTCCTTCTACAGTCAAGCAGGATGCGGGAGGGTTGTGCCCTGTCCTTAGCTCTCACAGGGAAGCATGTCTTGAAGCCAGCGGTCAACTAGCTGCATACTTATGGCAGGGTCAAGGTAGCAGTATTCTGAGACAGGAGGTTCCCAGATTACCACTCTACTGCACCTGGAGATACCCTCCAGGTCTGCATTGTTAACTTGCGTCTCAGAGGCCTCTGGCAAACGTCTCTGGTGAAGACGTGCGAAACTCACTCTGCAGGCAGTGTGGAACTGTGAGGGACTGAGGGTGAGCTCAACTCTCAGCAGTAAGATGTTTTTGGACAAGGCGTTCAAATACCTACTCACGTATGGAACTTAGTATGTAGCACCAGTCTACCCCAGGAATTACTAGGAAATCGCTTGTTTGAGCTTGGAGGCACTCGTCTTGTGTGCCGGGAGATTCCAATTACCTCTCCCAACACTTGCGTCAAGCAGCGAGCCTAGGCCTTTGGGAAGCGAAAGGTAGCGGCAGGCACGATGTAGGGTTACAGGCCATAAGCTCAACTCTCAGAAGTGTGTATGCATGGGAGGCAGATGTCTGCTACCCACTCGGACATGGGAGTTGGAACCTAGCTACACTCCTATTGAAGAAGGATGTTGGAAATCGCTGTATTCAACTCAGATACTCGGGAGTTCAGGCCCAATGCTTACACATGCTTTTCCCACAACCTATCCCAGCCACTAACAGAAGGAGGTTAGCAGGTACGTCTACAGTCAGGCAGGATGCGGGAGGGTTCTGCCCTGTCCTCAGCTCTCATAGGGAAGCATGCCTAGAAGCCAGCTCTCAACTAGCTGCATTCTTATGACAGTGTGAAGGTAGCAGTATTCTGAGTAAGGCGGTTCCGAGATTACCACTCTACTGCACCTGGAGATACCCTCCAGGTCTGCATTGGTAACTTGCGTCTCAGAAGCCTGTGGCAAACGTCTCTGGTGAAGACCTGCAAAACTCACTCTGCAGGCAGTGTGGAACTGTGAGGGACTGAGGGTGAGCTCAACCCTCAGAAGTAAGATGCTTTAGGACAAGGCGTTCAGCTACCTTCTCACGTATGGAACTTAGTATGTAGCAGCAGTCTACCACACGAATTACTAGGCAATCGCTGGAATGAGCTTGGAGGCCCTAGTCTTGTGTGCCGGGAGATTCCAATTACCTCTCCCAACACTTCCGTCAAACAGCGAGCCTAGGCCTTTTAGAAGTGAAAGGAACCAGCAGGCTGGATGGGGAGGTACAAGCCTTAAGCTCAACTCTCAGAAGTGTGTATGCAGGGGAGACAGATGTCTGCTACCCACTCTGACATGGGAGTTGGAAACTAGCTACACTCTGATTGAAGAAGGCCATTGGAAATCGCTGTATTCAACTCAGATACACAGGAGTTCAGGCCCAATTCTTACACATGCTTTTCCCGCAACCTCTCTCAGCCACTAACATTAGGATGTTAGCAGCTGCGCCTACAGTCAGGCAGGATGCGGGTGGGTTCTGCCCTGTCCTCAGCACTCCCAGGGAAGCATGCCTAGAAGCCAGCTCTCAACTAGCTGCATTCTTATGGCAGTGTGAAGGTAGCAGTATTCTGAGTAAGGAGGTTCCCAGATTACCACTCTACTGCACCTGGAGATACCCTCCAGGTCTGCATTGTTAAACATTTTTTTTTAATTTATTTATTTACGATAGTCACAGAGAGAGAGAGAGAGAGGCAGAGACACAGGCAGAGAGAGAAGCAGGCTCCATGCACCGGGAGCCTGACGTGGGATTCGATCCCGGGTCTCCAGGATCGCGCCCTGAGCCAAAGGCAGGCGCCAAACCGCTGCGCCACCCAGGGATCCCAGGTCTGCATTGTTAACTTGCGTCTCAGAGGCCTCTGGCAAACGTCTCTGGTGAAGACGTGCGAAACTCACTCTGCAGGCAGTGTGGAACTGTGAGGGACTGAGGGTCAGCTCAACTCTCAGCAGTAAGATGTTTTTGGACAAGGCGTTCAAATACCTACTCACGTATGGAACTTAGTATGTAGCACCAGTCTACCCCAGGAATTACTGGGAAATCGCTGGATTGAGCTTGGAGGCACTAGTCTTGTTGCCGGGAGATTCCAGTTACCTCTCCCAACACTTCGGTTAAGCAGCGAGCCTAGGCCTTTTGGAAGCAAAAGCTAGCTGCAGGCAGGAGGTAGGGATACAGGCCATAAATTCAACTCTCAGAAGTGTGTATGCATGGGAGGCAGATGTCTGCTACCCACTCGGACATGGGAGTTGGAACCTAGCTACACTCCTATTGAAGAAGGATGTTGGAAATCGCTGTATTCAACTCAGATACTCGGGAGTTCAGGCCCAATGCTTACACATGCTTTTCCCGCAACCTATCCCAGCCACTAACAGAAGGAGGTTAGCAGGTACGTCTACAGTCAGGCAGGATGCGGGAGGGTCCTGCCCTGTCCTCAGCTCTCACAGGGAAGCATGCCTTGAAGCCAGCTCTCAACTAGCTGCATTCTTATGACAGTGTGAAGGTAGCAGTATTCTGAGTAAGGCGGTTCCGAGATTACCACTCTACTGCACCTGGAGATACCCTCCAGGTCTGCATTGTTAACTTGCGTCTCAGAGGCCTCTGGCAAACGTCTCTGGTGAAGACGTGCGAAACTCACTCTGCAGGCAGTGTGGAACTGTGAGGGACTGAGGGTCAGCTCAACTCTCAGCAGTAAGATGTTTTTGGACAAGGCGTTCAAATACCTACTCACGTATGGAACTTAGTATGTAGCACCAGTCTACCCCAGGAATTACTAGGAAATCGCTTGATTGAGCTTGGAGGCACTCGTCTTGTGTGCCGGGAGATTCCAATTACCTCTCCCAACACTTGCGTCAAGCAGCGAGCCTAGGCCTTTTGGAAGCGAAAGGTAGCGGCAGGCACTATGTACGGTTACAGGCCATAAGCTCAACTCTCAGAAGTGTGTATGCATGGGAGGCAGATGTCTGCTACCCACTCTGACATGGGAGTTGGAAACTACCTACACTCTGATTGAAGAAGGCCATTGGAAATCGCTGTATTTAACTCAGATACACAGGAGTTCAGGCCCAATGCTTACACATGCTTTTCCCGCAACCTCTCTCAGCCACTAACATTAGGATGTTAGCAGCTGCGCCTACAGTCAGGCAGGATGCGGGTGGGTTCTGCCATGTCCTCAGCACTCCCAGGGAAGCATACCTAGAAGCCAGCTCTCAACTAGCTGCATTCTTATGGCAGTGTGAAGGTAGCAGTATTCTGAGTCAGGATGTTCCAAGATTACCACTCTACTGCACCTGGAGATACCCTCCAGGTCTGCATTGTTAACTTGCGTCTCAGAAGCCTGTGGCAAACGTCTCTGGTGAAGACCTGCAAAACTCACTCTGCAGGCAGTGTGGAACTGTGAGGGACTGATGGTGAGCTCAACTCTCAGAAGTAAGATGCTTTTGGACAAGGCGTTCAGCTACCTTCTCACGTATGGAACTTAGTATGTAGCACCAGTCTACCACACGAATTACTAGGCAATCGCTGGAATGAGCTTGGAGGCCCTAGTCTTGTGTGCCGGGAGATTCCAATTACCTCTCCCAACACTTCCGTCAAACAGGGAGCCTAGGCCTTTTAGAAGTGAAAGGAACCAGCAGGCTGGATGGGGAGGTACAGGCCTTAAACTCAACTCTCAGAAGTGTGTATGCAGGGGAGACAGATGTCTGCTACCCACTCTGACATGGGAGTTGGAAACTAGCTACACTCTGATTGAAGAAGGCCATTGGAAATCGCTGTATTCAACTCAGATACACAGGAGTTCAGGCCCAATGCTTACACATGCTTTTCCCGCAACCTCTCTCAGCCACTAACATTAGGATGTTAGCAGCTGCGCCTACAGTCAGGCAGGATGCGGGTGGGTTCTGCCCTGTCCTCAGCACTCCCAGGGAAGCATGCCTAGAAGCCAGCTCTCAACTAGCTGCATTCTTATGGCAGTGTGAAGGTAGCAGTATTCTGAGTAAGGAGGTTCCCAGATTACCACTCTACTGCACCTGGAGATACCCTCCAGGTCTGCATTGTTAACTTGCGTCTCAGAAGCCTCTGGCAAACGTCTCTGGTGAAGACGTCCGAAACTCACTCTGCAGGCAGTGTGGAACTGTGAGGGACTGAGGGTGAGCTCAACTCTCAGAAGTAAGATGCTTTTGGACAAGGCGTTCAGCTACCTTCTCACGTATGGAACTTAGTATGTAGCACCAGTCTACCCCAGGAATTATTAGGAAATCGCTTGATTGAGTTTGGCGGCACTCGTCTTGTGTGCCGGGAGATTCCAGTTACCTCTCCCAACACTTGCGTCAAGCAGCGAGCCTAGGCCTTTTGGAAGCGAAAGGTAGCGGCAGGCAAGATGTTGGGTTACAGGCCATAAGCTCAACTCTCAGAAGTGTGTATGCATGGGTGGCAGATGTCTGCTACCCACTCGGACATGGGAGTTGGAACCTAGCTACACTCCTATTGAAGAAGGACTTTGGAAATCGCTGTATTCAACTCAGATACACGGGAGTTCAGGCCCAATGCTTACACATGCTTTTCCCACAAACTATCCCAGCCACTAACAGAAGGAGGTTAGCAGGTAAGTCTACAGTCAGGCAGGATGCGGGAGGGTCCTGCCCTGTCCTCAGCTCTCACAGGGAAGCATGCCTTGAAGCCAGCTCTCAACTAGCTGCATTCTTATGACAGTGTGAAGGTAGCAGTATTCTGAGTAAGGAGGTTCCCAGATTACCACTCTACTGCACCTGGAGATACCCTCCAGGTCTGCATTGTTAAACATTTTTTTTTTAATTTATTTATTTACGATAGTCACAGAGAGAGAGAGAGAGAGGCAGAGACACAGGCAGAGAGAGAAGCAGGCTCCATGCACCGGGAGCCTGACGTGGGATTCGATCCCGGGTCTCCAGGATCGCGCCCTGAGCCAAAGGCAGGCGCCAAACCGCTGCGCCACCCAGGGATCCCAGGTCTGCATTGTTAACTTGCGTCTCAGAGGCCTCTGGCAAACGTCTCTGGTGAAGACGTGCGAAACTCACTCTGCAGGCAGTGTGGAACTGTGAGGGACTGAGGGTCAGCTCAACTCTCAGCAGTAAGATGTTTTTGGACAAGGCGTTCAAATACCTACTCACGTATGGAACTTAGTATGTAGCACCAGTCTACCCCAGGAATTACTGGGAAATCGCTGGATTGAGCTTGGAGGCACTAGTCTTGTTGCCGGGAGATTCCAGTTACCTCTCCCAACACTTCGGTTAAGCAGCGAGCCTAGGCCTTTTGGAAGCGAAAGCTAGCTGCAGGCAGGAGGTAGGGATACAGGCCATAAATTCAACTCTCAGAAGTGTGTATGCATGGGAGGCAGATGTCTGCTACCCACTCGGACATGGGAGTTGGAACCTAGCTACACTCCTATTGAAGAAGGATGTTGGAAATCGCTGTATTCAACTCAGATACTCGGGAGTTCAGGCCCAATGCTTACACATGTTATCCCGCAACCTATCCCAGCCACTAACAGAAGGAGGTTAGCAGGTACGTCTACAGTCAGGCAGGATGCGGGAGGGTCCTGCCCTGTCCTCAGCTCTCACAGGGAAGCATGCCTTGAAGTCAGCTCTCAACTAGCTGCATTCTTATGACAGTGTGAAGGTAGCAGTATTCTGAGTAAGGAGGTTCCCAGATTACCACTCTACTGCACCTGGAGATACCCTCCAGGTCTGCATTGTTAACTTGCGTCTCAGAGGCCTCTGGCAAACGTCTCTGGTGAAGACGTGCGAAACTCACTCTGCAGGCAGTGTGGAACTGTGAGGGACTGAGGGTGAGCTCAACTCTCAGCAGTAAGATGTTTTTGGACAAGGCGTTCAAATACCTACTCACGTATGGAACTTAGTATGTAGCACCAGTCTACCCCAGGAATTACTGGGAAATCGCTGGATTGAGCTTGGAGGCACTAGTCTTGTTGCCGGGAGATTCCAGTTACCTCTCCCAACACTTCGGTGAAGCAGCGAGCCTAGGCCTTTTGGAAGCGAAAGCTAGCTGCAGGCAGGAGGTAGGGATACAGGCCATAAGCTCAACTCTCAGAAGTGTGTATGCATGGGAGGCAGATGTCTGCTACCCACTCGTACATGCGAGTGGGAACCTACTACACTCTGATGAAAAAGGACTTTGGAAATCGCTGTATTCAACTCAGATACACGTGGGTTCAGGCACAACGATTCCACATGCTTTTCTCACAACCTTTCCCTGCCACTAACATGAGGACGTTAGCAGCTCCTTCTACAGTCAAGCAGGATGCGGGAGGGTTGTGCCCTGTCCTTAGCTCTCACAGGGAAGCATGTCTTGAAGCCAGCGGTCAACTAGCTGCATACTTATGGCAGGGTCAAGGTAGCAGTATTCTGAGACAGGAGGTTCCCAGATTACCACTCTACTGCACCTGGAGATACCCTCCAGGTCTGCATTGTTAACTTGCGTCTCAGAGGCCTCTGGCAAACGTCTCTGGTGAAGACGTGCGAAACTCACTCTGCAGGCAGTGTGGAACTGTGAGGGACTGAGGGTGAGCTCAACTCTCAGCAGTAAGATGTTTTTGGACAAGGCGTTCAAATACCTACTCACGTATGGAACTTAGTATGTAGCACCAGTCTACCCCAGGAATTACTAGGAAATCGCTTGTTTGAGCTTGGAGGCACTCGTCTTGTGTGCCGGGAGATTCCAATTACCTCTCCCAACACTTGCGTCAAGCAGCGAGCCTAGGCCTTTGGGAAGCGAAAGGTAGCGGCAGGCACGATGTAGGGTTACAGGCCATAAGCTCAACTCTCAGAAGTGTGTATGCATGGGAGGCAGATGTCTGCTACCCACTCGGACATGGGAGTTGGAACCTAGCTACACTCCTATTGAAGAAGGATGTTGGAAATCGCTGTATTCAACTCAGATACTCGGGAGTTCAGGCCCAATGCTTACACATGCTTTTCCCACAACCTATCCCAGCCACTAACAGAAGGAGGTTAGCAGGTACGTCTACAGTCAGGCAGGATGCGGGAGGGTTCTGCCCTGTCCTCAGCTCTCATAGGGAAGCATGCCTAGAAGCCAGCTCTCAACTAGCTGCATTCTTATGACAGTGTGAAGGTAGCAGTATTCTGAGTAAGGCGGTTCCGAGATTACCACTCTACTGCACCTGGAGATACCCTCCAGGTCTGCATTGGTAACTTGCGTCTCAGAAGCCTGTGGCAAACGTCTCTGGTGAAGACCTGCAAAACTCACTCTGCAGGCAGTGTGGAACTGTGAGGGACTGAGGGTGAGCTCAACCCTCAGAAGTAAGATGCTTTAGGACAAGGCGTTCAGCTACCTTCTCACGTATGGAACTTAGTATGTAGCAGCAGTCTACCACACGAATTACTAGGCAATCGCTGGAATGAGCTTGGAGGCCCTAGTCTTGTGTGCCGGGAGATTCCAATTACCTCTCCCAACACTTCCGTCAAACAGCGAGCCTAGGCCTTTTAGAAGTGAAAGGAACCAGCAGGCTGGATGGGGAGGTACAAGCCTTAAGCTCAACTCTCAGAAGTGTGTATGCAGGGGAGACAGATGTCTGCTACCCACTCTGACATGGGAGTTGGAAACTAGCTACACTCTGATTGAAGAAGGCCATTGGAAATCGCTGTATTCAACTCAGATACACAGGAGTTCAGGCCCAATGCTTACACATGCTTTTCCCGCAACCTCTCTCAGCCACTAACATTAGGATGTTAGCAGCTGCGCCTACAGTCAGGCAGGATGCGGGTGGGTTCTGCCCTGTCCTCAGCACTCCCAGGGAAGCATGCCTAGAAGCCAGCTCTCAACTAGCTGCATTCTTATGGCAGTGTGAAGGTAGCAGTATTCTGAGTAAGGAGGTTCCCAGATTACCACTCTACTGCACCTGGAGATACCCTCCAGGTCTGCATTGTTAACTTCCGTCTCAGAAGCCTCTGGCAAACGTCTCTGGTGAAGACGTCCGAAACTCACTCTGCAGGCAGTGTGGAACTGTGAGGGACTGAGGGTGAGCTCAACTCTCAGAAGTAAGATGTTTTTGGACAAGGCGTTCAACTACCTACTCACGTATGGAACTTAGTATGTAGCACCAGTCTACCCCAGGAATTACTAGGAAATCGCTTGATTGAGCTTGGAGGCACTCGTCTTGTGTGCCGGGAGATTCCAGTTACCTCTCCCAGCACTTGCGTCAAGCAGCGAGCCTAGGCATTTTGGAAGCGAAAGGTAGCGGCAGGCAGGATGTTGGGTTACAGGCCATAAGCTCAACTCTCAGAAGTGTGTATGCATGGGTGGCAGATGTCTGCTACCCACTAGGACACGGGAGTTGGAACCTAGCTACACTCCTATTGAAGAAGGACTTTGGAAATCGCTGTATTCAACTCAGATACACGGGAGTTCAGGCCCAATGCTTACACATGCTTTTCCCACAAACTATCCCAGCCACTAACAGAAGGAGGTTAGCAGGTAAGTCTACAGTCAGGCAGGATGCGGGAGGGTCCTGCCCTGTCCTCAGCTCTCACAGGGAAGCATGCCTTGAAGTCAGCTCTCAACTAGCTGCATTCTTATGACAGTGTGAAGGTAGCAGTATTCTGAGTAAGGAGGTTCCCAGATTACCACTCTACTGCACCTGGAGATACCCTCCAGGTCTGCATTGTTAACTTGCGTCTCAGAGGCCTCTGGCAAACGTCTCTGGTGAAGACGTGCGAAACTCACTCTGCAGGCAGTGTGGAACTGTGAGGGACTGAGGGTGAGCTCAACTCTCAGCAGTAAGATGTTTTTGGACAAGGCGTTCAAATACCTACTCACGTATGGAACTTAGTATGTAGCACCAGTCTACCCCAGGAATTACTGGGAAATCGCTGGATTGAGCTTGGAGGCACTAGTCTTGTTGCCGGGAGATTCCAGTTACCTCTCCCAACACTTCGGTGAAGCAGCGAGCCTAGGCCTTTTGGAAGCGAAAGCTAGCTGCAGGCAGGAGGTAGGGATACAGGCCATAAGCTCAACTCTCAGAAGTGTGTATGCATGGGAGGCAGATGTCTGCTACCCACTCGTACATGCGAGTGGGAACCTACTACACTCTGATGAAAAAGGACTTTGGAAATCGCTGTATTCAACTCAGATACACGTGGGTTCAGGCACAACGATTCCACATGCTTTTCTCACAACCTTTCCCTGCCACTAACATGAGGACGTTAGCAGCTCCTTCTACAGTCAAGCAGGATGCGGGAGGGTTGTGCCCTGTCCTTAGCTCTCACAGGGAAGCATGTCTTGAAGCCAGCGGTCAACTAGCTGCATACTTATGGCAGGGTCAACGTAGCAGTATTCTGAGACAGGAGGTTCCCAGATTACCACTCTACTGCACCTGGAGATACCCTCCAGGTCTGCATTGTTAACTTGCGTCTCAGAGGCCTCTGGCAAACGTCTCTGGTGAAGACGTGCGAAACTCACTCTGCAGGCAGTGTGGAACTGTGAGGGACTGAGGGTCAGCTCAACTCTCAGCAGTAAGATGTTTTTGGACAAGGCGTTCAAATACCTACTCACGTATGGAACTTAGTATGTAGCACCAGTCTACCCCAGGAATTACTAGGAAATCGCTTGATTGAGCTTGGAGGCACTCGTCTTGTGTGCCGGGAGATTCCAATTACCTCTCCCAACACTTGCGTCAAGCAGCGAGCCTAGGCCTTTTGGAAGCGAAAGGTAGCGGCAGGCACTATGTAGGGTTACAGGCCATAAGCTCAACTCTCAGAAGTGTGTATGCATGGGAGGCAGATGTCTGCTACCCACTCTGACATGGGAGTTGGAAACTACCTACACTCTGATTGAAGAAGGCCATTGGAAATCGCTGTATTTAACTCAGATACACAGGAGTTCAGGCCCAATGCTTACACATGCTTTTCCCGCAACCTCTCTCAGCCACTAACATTAGGATGTTAGCAGCTGCGCCTACAGTCAGGCAGGATGCGGGTGGGTTCTGCCATGTCCTCAGCACTCCCAGGGAAGCATACCTAGAAGCCAGCTCTCAACTAGCTGCATTCTTATGGCAGTGTGAAGGTAGCAGTATTCTGAGTCAGGATGTTCCAAGATTACCACTCTACTGCACCTGGAGATACCCTCCAGGTCTGCATTGTTAACTTGCGTCTCAGAAGCCTGTGGCAAACGTCTCTGGTGAAGACCTGCAAAACTCACTCTGCAGGCAGTGTGGAACTGTGAGGGACTGATGGTGAGCTCAACTCTCAGAAGTAAGATGCTTTTGGACAAGGCGTTCAGCTACCTTCTCACGTATGGAACTTAGTATGTAGCACCAGTCTACCACACGAATTACTAGGCAATCGCTGGAATGAGCTTGGAGGCCCTAGTCTTGTGTGCCGGGAGATTCCAATTACCTCTCCCAACACTTCCGTCAAACAGGGAGCCTAGGCCTTTTAGAAGTGAAAGGAACCAGCAGGCTGGATGGGGAGGTACAGGCCTTAAACTCAACTCTCAGAAGTGTGTATGCAGGGGAGACAGATGTCTGCTACCCACTCTGACATGGGAGTTGGAAACTAGCTACACTCTGATTGAAGAAGGCCATTGGAAATCGCTGTATTCAACTCAGATACACAGGAGTTCAGGCCCAATGCTTACACATGCTTTTCCCGCAACCTCTCTCAGCCACTAACATTAGGATGTTAGCAGCTGCGCCTACAGTCAGGCAGGATGCGGGTGGGTTCTGCCCTGTCCTCAGCACTCCCAGGGAAGCATGCCTAGAAGCCAGCTCTCAACTAGCTGCATTCTTATGGCAGTGTGAAGGTAGCAGTATTCTGAGTAAGGAGGTTCCCAGATTACCACTCTACTGCACCTGGAGATACCCTCCAGGTCTGCATTGTTAACTTGCGTCTCAGAAGCCTCTGGCAAACGTCTCTGGTGAAGACGTCCGAAACTCACTCTGCAGGCAGTGTGGAACTGTGAGGGACTGAGGGTGAGCTCAACTCTCAGAAGTAAGATGCTTTTGGACAAGGCGTTCAGCTACCTTCTCACGTATGGAACTTAGTATGTAGCACCAGTCTACCCCAGGAATTATTAGGAAATCGCTTGATTGAGTTTGGCGGCACTCGTCTTGTGTGCCGGGAGATTCCAGTTACCTCTCCCAACACTTGCGTCAAGCAGCGAGCCTAGGCCTTTTGGAAGCGAAAGGTAGCGGCAGGCAGGATGTTGGGTTACAGGCCATAAGCTCAACTCTCAGAAGTGTGTATGCATGGGTGGCAGATGTCTGCTACCCACTCGGACATGGGAGTTGGAACCTAGCTACACTCCTATTGAAGAAGGACTTTGGAAATCGCTGTATTCAACTCAGATACACGGGAGTTCAGGCCCAATGCTTACACATGCTTTTCCCACAAACTATCCCAGCCACTAACAGAAGGAGGTTAGCAGGTAAGTCTACAGTCAGGCAGGATGCGGGAGGGTCCTGCCCTGTCCTCAGCTCTCACAGGGAAGCATGCCTTGAAGCCAGCTCTCAACTAGCTGCATTCTTATGACAGTGTGAAGGTAGCAGTATTCTGAGTAAGGAGGTTCCCAGATTACCACTCTACTGCACCTGGAGATACCCTCCAGGTCTGCATTGTTAACTTGCGTCTCAGAGGCCTCTGGCAAACGTCTCTGGTGAAGACGTGCGAAACTCACTCTGCAGGCAGTGTGGAACTGTGAGGGACTGAGGGTCAGCTCAACTCTCAGCAGTAAGATGTTTTTGGACAAGGCGTTCAAATACCTACTCACGTATGGAACTTAGTATGTAGCACCAGTCTACCCAAGGAATTACTGGGAAATCGCTGGATGGAGCTTGGAGGCACTAGTCTTGTTGCCGGGAGATTCCAGTTACCTCTCCCAACACTTCGGTGAAGCAGCGAGCCTAGGCCTTTTGGAAGCGAAAGCTAGCTGCAGGCAGGAGGTAGGGTTACAGGCCATAAGCTCAACTCTCAGAAGTGTGTATGCATGGGAGGCAGATGTCTGCTACCCACTCGTACATGCGAGTGGGAACCTACTACACTCTGATGAAAAAGGACTTTGGAAATCGCTGTATTCAACTCAGATACACGTGGGTTCAGGCACAACGATTCCACATGCTTTTCTCACAACCTTTCCCTGCCACTAACATGAGGACGTTAGCAGCTCCTTCTACAGTCAAGCAGGATGCGGGAGGGTTGTGCCCTGTCCTTAGCTCTCACAGGGAAGCATGTCTTGAAGCCAGCGGTCAACTAGCTGCATACTTATGGCAGGGTCAAGGTAGCAGTATTCTGAGACAGGAGGTTCCCAGATTACCACTCTACTGCACCTGGAGATACCCTCCAGGTCTGCATTGTTAACTTGCGTCTCAGAGGCCTCTGGCAAACGTCTCTGGTGAAGACGTGCGAAACTCACTCTGCAGGCAGTGTGGAACTGTGAGGGACTGAGGGTCAGCTCAACTCTCAGCAGTAAGATGTTTTTGGACAAGGCGTTCAAATACCTACTCACGTATGGAACTTAGTATGTAGCACCAGTCTACCCCAGGAATTACTAGGAAATCGCTTGTTTGAGCTTGGAGGCACTCGTCTTGTGTGCCGGGAGATTCCAATTACCTCTCCCAACACTTGCGTCAAGCAGCGAGCCTAGGCCTTTGGGAAGCGAAAGGTAGCGGCAGGCACGATGTAGGGTTACAGGCCATAAGTTCAACTCTCAGAAGTGTGTATGCATGGGAGGCAGATGTCTGCTACCCACTCGGACATGGGAGTTGGAACCTAGCTACACTCCTATTGAAGAAGGATGTTGGAAATCGCTGTATTCAACTCAGATACTCGGGAGTTCAGGCCCAATGCTTACACATGCTTTTCCCACAACCTATCCCAGCCACTAACAGAAGGAGGTTAGCAGGTACGTCTACAGTCAGGCAGGATGCGGGAGGGTTCTGCCCTGTCCTCAGCTCTCATAGGGAAGCATGCCTAGAAGCCAGCTCTCAACTAGCTGCATTCTTATGACAGTGTGAAGGTAGCAGTATTCTGAGTAAGGCGGTTCCGAGATTACCACTCTACTGCACCTGGAGATACCCTCCAGGTCTGCATTGGTAACTTGCGTCTCAGAAGCCTGTGGCAAACGTCTCTGGTGAAGACCTGCAAAACTCACTCTGCAGGCAGTGTGGAACTGTGAGGGACTGAGGGTGAGCTCAACTCTCAGAAGTAAGATGCTTTAGGACAAGGCGTTCAGCTACCTTCTCACGTATGGAACTTAGTATGTAGCAGCAGTCTACCACACGAATTACTAGGCAATCGCTGGAATGAGCTTGGAGGCCCTAGTCTTGTGTGCCGGGAGATTCCAATTACCTCTCCCAACACTTCCGTCAAACAGCGAGCCTAGGCCTTTTAGAAGTGAAAGGAACCAGCAGGCTGGATGGGGAGGTACAAGCCTTAAGCTCAAGTCTCAGAAGTGTGTATGCAGGGGAGACAGATGTCTGCTACCCACTCTGACATGGGAGTTGGAAACTAGCTACACTCTGATTGAAGAAGGCCATTGGAAATCGCTGTATTCAACTCAGATACACAGGAGTTCAGGCCCAATTCTTACACATGCTTTTCCCGCAACCTCTCTCAGCCACTAACATTAGGATGTTAGCAGCTGCGCCTACAGTCAGGCAGGATGCGGGTGGGTTCTGCCCTGTCCTCAGCACTCCCAGGGAAGCATGCCTAGAAGCCAGCTCTCAACTAGCTGCATTCTTATGGCAGTGTGAAGGTAGCAGTATTCTGAGTAAGGAGGTTCCCAGATTACCACTCTACTGCACCTGGAGATACCCTCCAGGTCTGCATTGTTAAACATTTTTTTTTAATTTATTTATTTACGATAGTCACAGAGAGAGAGAGAGAGAGGCAGAGACACAGGCAGAGAGAGAAGCAGGCTCCATGCACCGGGAGCCTGACGTGGGATTCGATCCCGGGTCTCCAGGATCGCGCCCTGAGCCAAAGGCAGGCGCCAAACCGCTGCGCCACCCAGGGATCCCAGGTCTGCATTGTTAACTTGCGTCTCAGAGGCCTCTGGCAAACGTCTCTGGTGAAGACGTGCGAAACTCACTCTGCAGGCAGTGTGGAACTGTGAGGGACTGAGGGTCAGCTCAACTCTCAGCAGTAAGATGTTTTTGGACAAGGCGTTCAAATACCTACTCACGTATGGAACTTAGTATGTAGCACCAGTCTACCCCAGGAATTACTGGGAAATCGCTGGATTGAGCTTGGAGGCACTAGTCTTGTTGCCGGGAGATTCCAGTTACCTCTCCCAACACTTCGGTTAAGCAGCGAGCCTAGGCCTTTTGGAAGCAAAAGCTAGCTGCAGGCAGGAGGTAGGGATACAGGCCATAAATTCAACTCTCAGAAGTGTGTATGCATGGGAGGCAGATGTCTGCTACCCACTCGGACATGGGAGTTGGAACCTAGCTACACTCCTATTGAAGAAGGATGTTGGAAATCGCTGTATTCAACTCAGATACTCGGGAGTTCAGGCCCAATGCTTACACATGCTTTTCCCGCAACCTATCCCAGCCACTAACAGAAGGAGGTTAGCAGGTACGTCTACAGTCAGGCAGGATGCGGGAGGGTCCTGCCCTGTCCTCAGCTCTCACAGGGAAGCATGCCTTGAAGCCAGCTCTCAACTAGCTGCATTCTTATGACAGTGTGAAGGTAGCAGTATTCTGAGTAAGGCGGTTCCGAGATTACCACTCTACTGCACCTGGAGATACCCTCCAGGTCTGCATTGTTAACTTGCGTCTCAGAGGCCTCTGGCAAACGTCTCTGGTGAAGACGTGCGAAACTCACTCTGCAGGCAGTGTGGAACTGTGAGGGACTGAGGGTCAGCTCAACTCTCAGCAGTAAGATGTTTTTGGACAAGGCGTTCAAATACCTACTCACGTATGGAACTTAGTATGTAGCACCAGTCTACCCCAGGAATTACTAGGAAATCGCTTGATTGAGCTTGGAGGCACTCGTCTTGTGTGCCGGGAGATTCCAATTACCTCTCCCAACACTTGCGTCAAGCAGCGAGCCTAGGCCTTTTGGAAGCGAAAGGTAGCGGCAGGCACTATGTAGGGTTACAGGCCATAAGCTCAACTCTCAGAAGTGTGTATGCATGGGAGGCAGATGTCTGCTACCCACTCTGACATGGGAGTTGGAAACTACCTACACTCTGATTGAAGAAGGCCATTGGAAATCGCTGTATTTAACTCAGATACACAGGAGTTCAGGCCCAATGCTTACACATGCTTTTCCCGCAACCTCTCTCAGCCACTAACATTAGGATGTTAGCAGCTGCGCCTACAGTCAGGCAGGATGCGGGTGGGTTCTGCCATGTCCTCAGCACTCCCAGGGAAGCATACCTAGAAGCCAGCTCTCAACTAGCTGCATTCTTATGGCAGTGTGAAGGTAGCAGTATTCTGAGTCAGGATGTTCCAAGATTACCACTCTACTGCACCTGGAGATACCCTCCAGGTCTGCATTGTTAACTTGCGTCTCAGAAGCCTGTGGCAAACGTCTCTGGTGAAGACCTGCAAAACTCACTCTGCAGGCAGTGTGGAACTGTGAGGGACTGATGGTGAGCTCAACTCTCAGAAGTAAGATGCTTTTGGACAAGGCGTTCAGCTACCTTCTCACGTATGGAACTTAGTATGTAGCACCAGTCTACCACACGAATTACTAGGCAATCGCTGGAATGAGCTTGGAGGCCCTAGTCTTGTGTGCCGGGAGATTCCAATTACCTCTCCCAACACTTCCGTCAAACAGGGAGCCTAGGCCTTTTAGAAGTGAAAGGAACCAGCAGGCTGGATGGGGAGGTACAGGCCTTAAACTCAACTCTCAGAAGTGTGTATGCAGGGGAGACAGATGTCTGCTACCCACTCTGACATGGGAGTTGGAAACTAGCTACACTCTGATTGAAGAAGGCCATTGGAAATCGCTGTATTCAACTCAGATACACAGGAGTTCAGGCCCAATGCTTACACATGCTTTTCCCGCAACCTCTCTCAGCCACTAACATTAGGATGTTAGCAGCTGCGCCTACAGTCAGGCAGGATGCGGGTGGGTTCTGCCCTGTCCTCAGCACTCCCAGGGAAGCATGCCTAGAAGCCAGCTCTCAACTAGCTGCATTCTTATGGCAGTGTGAAGGTAGCAGTATTCTGAGTAAGGAGGTTCCCAGATTACCACTCTACTGCACCTGGAGATACCCTCCAGGTCTGCATTGTTAACTTGCGTCTCAGAAGCCTCTGGCAAACGTCTCTGGTGAAGACGTCCGAAACTCACTCTGCAGGCAGTGTGGAACTGTGAGGGACTGAGGGTGAGCTCAACTCTCAGAAGTAAGATGCTTTTGGACAAGGCGTTCAGCTACCTTCTCACGTATGGAACTTAGTATGTAGCACCAGTCTACCCCAGGAATTATTAGGAAATCGCTTGATTGAGTTTGGAGGCACTCGTCTTGTGTGCCGGGAGATTCCAGTTACCTCTCCCAACACTTGCGTCAAGCAGCGAGCCTAGGCCTTTTGGAAGCGAAAGGTAGCGGCAGGCAGGATGTTGGGTTACAGGCCATAAGCTCAACTCTCAGAAGTGTGTATGCATGGGTGGCAGATGTCTGCTACCCACTCGGACATGGGAGTTGGAACCTAGCTACACTCCTATTGAAGAAGGACTTTGGAAATCGCTGTATTCAACTCAGATACACGGGAGTTCAGGCCCAATGCTTACACATGCTTTTCCCACAAACTATCCCAGCCACTAACAGAAGGAGGTTAGCAGGTAAGTCTACAGTCAGGCAGGATGCGGGAGGGTCCTGCCCTGTCCTCAGCTCTCACAGGGAAGCATGCCTTGAAGCCAGCTCTCAACTAGCTGCATTCTTATGACAGTGTGAAGGTAGCAGTATTCTGAGTAAGGAGGTTCCCAGATTACCACTCTACTGCACCTGGAGATACCCTCCAGGTCTGCATTGTTAACTTGCGTCTCAGAGGCCTCTGGCAAACGTCTCTGGTGAAGACGTGCGAAACTCACTCTGCAGGCAGTGTGGAACTGTGAGGGACTGAGGGTCAGCTCAACTCTCAGCAGTAAGATGTTTTTGGACAAGGCGTTCAAATACCTACTCACGTATGGAACTTAGTATGTAGCACCAGTCTACCCAAGGAATTACTGGGAAATCGCTGGATTGAGCTTGGAGGCACTAGTCTTGTTGCCGGGAGATTCCAATTACCTCTCCCAACACTTGCGTCAAGCAGCGAGCCTAGGCCTTTTGGAAGCGAAAGCTAGCTGCAGGCAGGAGGTAGGGTTACAGGCCATAAGCTCAACTCTCAGAAGTGTGTATGCATGGGAGGCAGATGTCTGCTACCCACTCGTACATGCGAGTGGGAACCTACTACACTCTGATGAAAAAGGACTTTGGAAATCGCTGTATTCAACTCAGATACACGTGGGTTCAGGCACAACGATTCCACATGCTTTTCTCACAACCTTTCCCTGCCACTAACATGAGGACGTTAGCAGCTCCTTCTACAGTCAAGCAGGATGCGGGAGGGTTGTGCCCTGTCCTTAGCTCTCACAGGGAAGCATGTCTTGAAGCCAGCGGTCAACTAGCTGCATACTTATGGCAGGGTCAAGGTAGCAGTATTCTGAGACAGGAGGTTCCCAGATTACCACTCTACTGCACCTGGAGATACCCTCCAGGTCTGCATTGTTAACTTGCGTCTCAGAGGCCTCTGGCAAACGTCTCTGGTGAAGACGTGCGAAACTCACTCTGCAGGCAGTGTGGAACTGTGAGGGACTGAGGGTCAGCTCAACTCTCAGCAGTAAGATGTTTTTGGACAAGGCGTTCAAATACCTACTCACGTATGGAACTTAGTATGTAGCACCAGTCTACCCCAGGAATTACTAGGAAATCGCTTGTTTGAGCTTGGAGGCACTCGTCTTGTGTGCCGGGAGATTCCAATTACCTCTCCCAACACTTGCGTCAAGCAGCGAGCCTAGGCCTTTGGGAAGCGAAAGGTAGCGGCAGGCACGATGTAGGGTTACAGGCCATAAGCTCAACTCTCAGAAGTGTGTATGCATGGGAGGCAGATGTCTGCTACCCACTCGGACATGGGAGTTGGAACCTAGCTACACTCCTATTGAAGAAGGATGTTGGAAATCGCTGTATTCAACTCAGATACTCGGGAGTTCAGGCCCAATGCTTACACATGCTTTTCCCGCAACCTATCCCAGCCACTAACAGAAGGAGGTTAGCAGGTACGTCTACAGTCAGGCAGGATGCGGGAGGGTTCTGCCCTGTCCTCAGCTCTCACAGGGAAGCATGCCTAGAAGCCAGCTCTCAACTAGCTGCATTCTTATGACAGTGTGAAGGTAGCAGTATTCTGAGTCAGGATGTTCCAAGATTACCACTCTACTGCACCTGGAGATACCCTCCAGGTCTGCATTGTTAACTTGCGTCTCAGAAGCCTGTGGCAAACGTCTCTGGTGAAGACCTGCAAAACTCACTCTGCAGGCAGTGTGGAACTGTGAGGGACTGATGGTGAGCTCAACTCTCAGAAGTAAGATGCTTTTGGACAAGGCGTTCAGCTACCTTCTCACGTATGGAACTTAGTATGTAGCACCAGTCTACCACACGAATTACTAGGCAATCGCTGGAATGAGCTTGGAGGCCCTAGTCTTGTGTGCCGGGAGATTCCAATTACCTCTCCCAACACTTCCGTCAAACAGCGAGCCTAGGCCTTTTAGAAGTGAAAGGAACCAGCAGGCTGGATGGGGAGGTACAGGCCTTAAACTCAACTCTCAGAAGTGTGTATGCAGGGGAGACAGATGTCTGCTACCCACTCTGACATGGGAGTTGGAAACTAGCTACACTCTGATTGAAGAAGGCCATTGGAAATCGCTGTATTCAACTCAGATACACAGGAGTTCAGGCCCAATGCTTACACATGCTTTTCCCGCAACCTCTCTCAGCCACTAACATTAGGATGTTAGCAGCTGCGCCTACAGTCAGGCAGGATGCGGGTGGGTTCTGCCCTGTCCTCAGCACTCCCAGGGAAGCATGCCTAGAAGCCAGCTCTCAACTAGCTGCATTCTTATGGCAGTGTGAAGGTAGCAGTATTCTGAGTAAGGAGGTTCCCAGATTACCACTCTACTGCACCTGGAGATACCCTCCAGGTCTGCATTGTTAACTTCCGTCTCAGAAGCCTCTGGCAAACGTCTCTGGTGAAGACGTCCGAAACTCACTCTGCAGGCAGTGTGGAACTGTGAGGGACTGAGGGTGAGCTCAACTCTCAGAAGTAAGATGTTTTTGGACAAGGCGTTCAACTACCTACTCACGTATGGAACTTAGTATGTAGCACCAGTCTACCCCAGGAATTACTAGGAAATCGCTTGATTGAGCTTGGAGGCACTCGTCTTGTGTGCCGGGAGATTCCAGTTACCTCTCCCAGCACTTGCGTCAAGCAGCGAGCCTAGGCATTTTGGAAGCGAAAGGTAGCGGCAGGCAGGATGTTGGGTTACAGGCCATAAGCTCAACTCTCAGAAGTGTGTATGCATGGGTGGCAGATGTCTGCTACCCACTAGGACACGGGAGTTGGAACCTAGCTACACTCCTATTGAAGAAGGACTTTGGAAATCGCTGTATTCAACTCAGATACACGGGAGTTCAGGCCCAATGCTTACACATGCTTTTCCCACAAACTATCCCAGCCACTAACAGAAGGAGGTTAGCAGGTAAGTCTACAGTCAGGCAGGATGCGGGAGGGTCCTGCCCTGTCCTCAGCTCTCACAGGGAAGCATGCCTTGAAGTCAGCTCTCAACTAGCTGCATTCTTATGACAGTGTGAAGGTAGCAGTATTCTGAGTAAGGAGGTTCCCAGATTACCACTCTACTGCACCTGGAGATACCCTCCAGGTCTGCATTGTTAACTTGCGTCTCAGAGGCCTCTGGCAAACGTCTCTGGTGAAGACGTGCGAAACTCACTCTGCAGGCAGTGTGGAACTGTGAGGGACTGAGGGTGAGCTCAACTCTCAGCAGTAAGATGTTTTTGGACAAGGCGTTCAAATACCTACTCACGTATGGAACTTAGTATGTAGCACCAGTCTACCCCAGGAATTACTGGGAAATCGCTGGATTGAGCTTGGAGGCACTAGTCTTGTTGCCGGGAGATTCCAGTTACCTCTCCCAACACTTCGGTGAAGCAGCGAGCCTAGGCCTTTTGGAAGCGAAAGCTAGCTGCAGGCAGGAGGTAGGGATACAGGCCATAAGCTCAACTCTCAGAAGTGTGTATGCATGGGAGGCAGATGTCTGCTACCCACTCGTACATGCGAGTGGGAACCTACTACACTCTGATGAAAAAGGACTTTGGAAATCGCTGTATTCAACTCAGATACACGTGGGTTCAGGCACAACGATTCCACATGCTTTTCTCACAACCTTTCCCTGCCACTAACATGAGGACGTTAGCAGCTCCTTCTACAGTCAAGCAGGATGCGGGAGGGTTGTGCCCTGTCCTTAGCTCTCACAGGGAAGCATGTCTTGAAGCCAGCGGTCAACTAGCTGCATACTTATGGCAGGGTCAACGTAGCAGTATTCTGAGACAGGAGGTTCCCAGATTACCACTCTACTGCACCTGGAGATACCCTCCAGGTCTGCATTGTTAACTTGCGTCTCAGAGGCCTCTGGCAAACGTCTCTGGTGAAGACGTGCGAAACTCACTCTGCAGGCAGTGTGGAACTGTGAGGGACTGAGGGTCAGCTCAACTCTCAGCAGTAAGATGTTTTTGGACAAGGCGTTCAAATACCTACTCACGTATGGAACTTAGTATGTAGCACCAGTCTACCCCAGGAATTACTAGGAAATCGCTTGATTGAGCTTGGAGGCACTCGTCTTGTGTGCCGGGAGATTCCAATTACCTCTCCCAACACTTGCGTCAAGCAGCGAGCCTAGGCCTTTTGGAAGCGAAAGGTAGCGGCAGGCACTATGTAGGGTTACAGGCCATAAGCTCAACTCTCAGAAGTGTGTATGCATGGGAGGCAGATGTCTGCTACCCACTCTGACATGGGAGTTGGAAACTACCTACACTCTGATTGAAGAAGGCCATTGGAAATCGCTGTATTTAACTCAGATACACAGGAGATCAGGCCCAATGCTTACACATGCTTTTCCCGCAACCTCTCTCAGCCACTAACATTAGGATGTTAGCAGCTGCGCCTACAGTCAGGCAGGATGCGGGTGGGTTCTGCCATGTCCTCAGCACTCCCAGGGAAGCATACCTAGAAGCCAGCTCTCAACTAGCTGCATTCTTATGGCAGTGTGAAGGTAGCAGTATTCTGAGTCAGGATGTTCCAAGATTACCACTCTACTGCACCTGGAGATACCCTCCAGGTCTGCATTGTTAACTTGCGTCTCAGAAGCCTGTGGCAAACGTCTCTGGTGAAGACCTGCAAAACTCACTCTGCAGGCAGTGTGGAACTGTGAGGGACTGATGGTGAGCTCAACTCTCAGAAGTAAGATGCTTTTGGACAAGGCGTTCAGCTACCTTCTCACGTATGGAACTTAGTATGTAGCACCAGTCTACCACACGAATTACTAGGCAATCGCTGGAATGAGCTTGGAGGCCCTAGTCTTGTGTGCCGGGAGATTCCAATTACCTCTCCCAACACTTCCGTCAAACAGGGAGCCTAGGCCTTTTAGAAGTGAAAGGAACCAGCAGGCTGGATGGGGAGGTACAGGCCTTAAACTCAACTCTCAGAAGTGTGTATGCAGGGGAGACAGATGTCTGCTACCCACTCTGACATGGGAGTTGGAAACTAGCTACACTCTGATTGAAGAAGGCCATTGGAAATCGCTGTATTCAACTCAGATACACAGGAGTTCAGGCCCAATGCTTACACATGCTTTTCCCGCAACCTCTCTCAGCCACTAACATTAGGATGTTAGCAGCTGCGCCTACAGTCAGGCAGGATGCGGGTGGGTTCTGCCCTGTCCTCAGCACTCCCAGGGAAGCATGCCTAGAAGCCAGCTCTCAACTAGCTGCATTCTTATGGCAGTGTGAAGGTAGCAGTATTCTGAGTAAGGAGGTTCCCAGATTACCACTCTACTGCACCTGGAGATACCCTCCAGGTCTGCATTGTTAACTTGCGTCTCAGAAGCCTCTGGCAAACGTCTCTGGTGAAGACGTCCGAAACTCACTCTGCAGGCAGTGTGGAACTGTGAGGGACTGAGGGTGAGCTCAACTCTCAGAAGTAAGATGCTTTTGGACAAGGCGTTCAGCTACCTTCTCACGTATGGAACTTAGTATGTAGCACCAGTCTACCCCAGGAATTATTAGGAAATCGCTTGATTGAGTTTGGCGGCACTCGTCTTGTGTGCCGGGAGATTCCAGTTACCTCTCCCAACACTTGCGTCAAGCAGCGAGCCTAGGCCTTTTGGAAGCGAAAGGTAGCGGCAGGCAGGATGTTGGGTTACAGGCCATAAGCTCAACTCTCAGAAGTGTGTATGCATGGGTGGCAGATGTCTGCTACCCACTCGGACATGGGAGTTGGAACCTAGCTACACTCCTATTGAAGAAGGACTTTGGAAATCGCTGTATTCAACTCAGATACACGGGAGTTCAGGCCCAATGCTTACACATGCTTTTCCCACAAACTATCCCAGCCACTAACAGAAGGAGGTTAGCAGGTAAGTCTACAGTCAGGCAGGATGCGGGAGGGTCCTGCCCTGTCCTCAGCTCTCACAGGGAAGCATGCCTTGAAGCCAGCTCTCAACTAGCTGCATTCTTATGACAGTGTGAAGGTAGCAGTATTCTGAGTAAGGAGGTTCCCAGATTACCACTCTACTGCACCTGGAGATACCCTCCAGGTCTGCATTGTTAACTTGCGTCTCAGAGGCCTCTGGCAAACGTCTCTGGTGAAGACGTGCGAAACTCACTCTGCAGGCAGTGTGGAACTGTGAGGGACTGAGGGTCAGCTCAACTCTCAGCAGTAAGATGTTTTTGGACAAGGCGTTCAAATACCTACTCACGTATGGAACTTAGTATGTAGCACCAGTCTACCCAAGGAATTACTGGGAAATCGCTGGATGGAGCTTGGAGGCACTAGTCTTGTTGCCGGGAGATTCCAGTTACCTCTCCCAACACTTCGGTGAAGCAGCGAGCCTAGGCCTTTTGGAAGCGAAAGCTAGCTGCAGGCAGGAGGTAGGGTTACAGGCCATAAGCTCAACTCTCAGAAGTGTGTATGCATGGGAGGCAGATGTCTGCTACCCACTCGTACATGCGAGTGGGAACCTACTACACTCTGATGAAAAAGGACTTTGGAAATCGCTGTATTCAACTCAGATACACGTGGGTTCAGGCACAACGATTCCACATGCTTTTCTCACAACCTTTCCCTGCCACTAACATGAGGACGTTAGCAGCTCCTTCTACAGTCAAGCAGGATGCGGGAGGGTTGTGCCCTGTCCTTAGCTCTCACAGGGAAGCATGTCTTGAAGCCAGCGGTCAACTAGCTGCATACTTATGGCAGGGTCAAGGTAGCAGTATTCTGAGACAGGAGGTTCCCAGATTACCACTCTACTGCACCTGGAGATACCCTCCAGGTCTGCATTGTTAACTTGCGTCTCAGAGGCCTCTGGCAAACGTCTCTGGTGAAGACGTGCGAAACTCACTCTGCAGGCAGTGTGGAACTGTGAGGGACTGAGGGTCAGCTCAACTCTCAGCAGTAAGATGTTTTTGGACAAGGCGTTCAAATACCTACTCACGTATGGAACTTAGTATGTAGCACCAGTCTACCCCAGGAATTACTAGGAAATCGCTTGTTTGAGCTTGGAGGCACTCGTCTTGTGTGCCGGGAGATTCCAATTACCTCTCCCAACACTTGCGTCAAGCAGCGAGCCTAGGCCTTTGGGAAGCGAAAGGTAGCGGCAGGCACGATGTAGGGTTACAGGCCATAAGCTCAACTCTCAGAAGTGTGTATGCATGGGAGGCAGATGTCTGCTACCCACTCGGACATGGGAGTTGGAACCTAGCTACACTCCTATTGAAGAAGGATGTTGGAAATCGCTGTATTCAACTCAGATACTCGGGAGTTCAGGCCCAATGCTTACACATGCTTTTCCCACAACCTATCCCAGCCACTAACAGAAGGAGGTTAGCAGGTACGTCTACAGTCAGGCAGGATGCGGGAGGGTTCTGCCCTGTCCTCAGCTCTCATAGGGAAGCATGCCTAGAAGCCAGCTCTCAACTAGCTGCATTCTTATGACAGTGTGAAGGTAGCAGTATTCTGAGTAAGGCGGTTCCGAGATTACCACTCTACTGCACCTGGAGATACCCTCCAGGTCTGCATTGGTAACTTGCGTCTCAGAAGCCTGTGGCAAACGTCTCTGGTGAAGACCTGCAAAACTCACTCTGCAGGCAGTGTGGAACTGTGAGGGACTGAGGGTGAGCTCAACTCTCAGAAGTAAGATGCTTTAGGACAAGGCGTTCAGCTACCTTCTCACGTATGGAACTTAGTATGTAGCAGCAGTCTACCACACGAATTACTAGGCAATCGCTGGAATGAGCTTGGAGGCCCTAGTCTTGTGTGCCGGGAGATTCCAATTACCTCTCCCAACACTTCCGTCAAACAGCGAGCCTAGGCCTTTTAGAAGTGAAAGGAACCAGCAGGCTGGATGGGGAGGTACAAGCCTTAAGCTCAAGTCTCAGAAGTGTGTATGCAGGGGAGACAGATGTCTGCTACCCACTCTGACATGGGAGTTGGAAACTAGCTACACTCTGATTGAAGAAGGCCATTGGAAATCGCTGTATTCAACTCAGATACACAGGAGTTCAGGCCCAATTCTTACACATGCTTTTCCCGCAACCTCTCTCAGCCACTAACATTAGGATGTTAGCAGCTGCGCCTACAGTCAGGCAGGATGCGGGTGGGTTCTGCCCTGTCGTCAGCACTCCCAGGGAAGCATGCCTAGAAGCCAGCTCTCAACTAGCTGCATTCTTATGGCAGTGTGAAGGTAGCAGTATTCTGAGTAAGGAGGTTCCCAGATTACCACTCTACTGCACCTGGAGATACCCTCCAGGTCTGCATTGTTAAACATTTTTTTTTTAATTTATTTATTTACGATAGTCACAGAGAGAGAGAGAGAGAGGCAGAGACACAGGCAGAGAGAGAAGCAGGCTCCATGCACCGGGAGCCTGACGTGGGATTCGATCCCGGGTCTCCAGGATCGCGCCCTGAGCCAAAGGCAGGCGCCAAACCGCTGCGCCACCCAGGGATCCCAGGTCTGCATTGTTAACTTGCGTCTCAGAGGCCTCTGGCAAACGTCTCTGGTGAAGACGTGCGAAACTCACTCTGCAGGCAGTGTGGAACTGTGAGGGACTGAGGGTCAGCTCAACTCTCAGCAGTAAGATGTTTTTGGACAAGGCGTTCAAATACCTACTCACGTATGGAACTTAGTATGTAGCACCAGTCTACCCCAGGAATTACTGGGAAATCGCTGGATTGAGCTTGGAGGCACTAGTCTTGTTGCCGGGAGATTCCAGTTACCTCTCCCAACACTTCGGTTAAGCAGCGAGCCTAGGCCTTTTGGAAGCAAAAGCTAGCTGCAGGCAGGAGGTAGGGATACAGGCCATAAATTCAACTCTCAGAAGTGTGTATGCATGGGAGGCAGATGTCTGCTACCCACTCGGACATGGGAGTTGGAACCTAGCTACACTCCTATTGAAGAAGGATGTTGGAAATCGCTGTATTCAACTCAGATACTCGGGAGTTCAGGCCCAATGCTTACACATGCTTTTCCCGCAACCTATCCCAGCCACTAACAGAAGGAGGTTAGCAGGTACGTCTACAGTCAGGCAGGATGCGGGAGGGTCCTGCCCTGTCCTCAGCTCTCACAGGGAAGCATGCCTTGAAGCCAGCTCTCAACTAGCTGCATTCTTATGACAGTGTGAAGGTAGCAGTATTCTGAGTAAGGCGGTTCCGAGATTACCACTCTACTGCACCTGGAGATACCCTCCAGGTCTGCATTGTTAACTTGCGTCTCAGAGGCCTCTGGCAAACGTCTCTGGTGAAGACGTGCGAAACTCACTCTGCAGGCAGTGTGGAACTGTGAGGGACTGAGGGTCAGCTCAACTCTCAGCAGTAAGATGTTTTTGGACAAGGCGTTCAAATACCTACTCACGTATGGAACTTAGTATGTAGCACCAGTCTACCCCAGGAATTACTAGGAAATCGCTTGATTGAGCTTGGAGGCACTCGTCTTGTGTGCCGGGAGATTCCAATTACCTCTCCCAACACTTGCGTCAAGCAGCGAGCCTAGGCCTTTTGGAAGCGAAAGGTAGCGGCAGGCACTATGTAGGGTTACAGGCCATAAGCTCAACTCTCAGAAGTGTGTATGCATGGGAGGCAGATGTCTGCTACCCACTCTGACATGGGAGTTGGAAACTACCTACACTCTGATTGAAGAAGGCCATTGGAAATCGCTGTATTTAACTCAGATACACAGGAGTTCAGGCCCAATGCTTACACATGCTTTTCCCGCAACCTCTCTCAGCCACTAACATTAGGATGTTAGCAGCTGCGCCTACAGTCAGGCAGGATGCGGGTGGGTTCTGCCATGTCCTCAGCACTCCCAGGGAAGCATACCTAGAAGCCAGCTCTCAACTAGCTGCATTCTTATGGCAGTGTGAAGGTAGCAGTATTCTGAGTCAGGATGTTCCAAGATTACCACTCTACTGCACCTGGAGATACCCTCCAGGTCTGCATTGTTAACTTGCGTCTCAGAAGCCTGTGGCAAACGTCTCTGGTGAAGACCTGCAAAACTCACTCTGCAGGCAGTGTGGAACTGTGAGGGACTGATGGTGAGCTCAACTCTCAGAAGTAAGATGCTTTTGGACAAGGCGTTCAGCTACCTTCTCACGTATGGAACTTAGTATGTAGCACCAGTCTACCACACGAATTACTAGGCAATCGCTGGAATGAGCTTGGAGGCCCTAGTCTTGTGTGCCGGGAGATTCCAATTACCTCTCCCAACACTTCCGTCAAACAGGGAGCCTAGGCCTTTTAGAAGTGAAAGGAACCAGCAGGCTGGATGGGGAGGTACAGGCCTTAAACTCAACTCTCAGAAGTGTGTATGCAGGGGAGACAGATGTCTGCTACCCACTCTGACATGGGAGTTGGAAACTAGCTACACTCTGATTGAAGAAGGCCATTGGAAATCGCTGTATTCAACTCAGATACACAGGAGTTCAGGCCCAATGCTTACACATGCTTTTCCCGCAACCTCTCTCAGCCACTAACATTAGGATGTTAGCAGCTGCGCCTACAGTCAGGCAGGATGCGGGTGGGTTCTGCCCTGTCCTCAGCACTCCCAGGGAAGCATGCCTAGAAGCCAGCTCTCAACTAGCTGCATTCTTATGGCAGTGTGAAGGTAGCAGTATTCTGAGTAAGGAGGTTCCCAGATTACCACTCTACTGCACCTGGAGATACCCTCCAGGTCTGCATTGTTAACTTGCGTCTCAGAAGCCTCTGGCAAACGTCTCTGGTGAAGACGTCCGAAACTCACTCTGCAGGCAGTGTGGAACTGTGAGGGACTGAGGGTGAGCTCAACTCTCAGAAGTAAGATGCTTTTGGACAAGGCGTTCAGCTACCTTCTCACGTATGGAACTTAGTATGTAGCACCAGTCTACCCCAGGAATTATTAGGAAATCGCTTGATTGAGTTTGGAGGCACTCGTCTTGTGTGCCGGGAGATTCCAGTTACCTCTCCCAACACTTGCGTCAAGCAGCGAGCCTAGGCCTTTTGGAAGCGAAAGGTAGCGGCAGGCAGGATGTTGGGTTACAGGCCATAAGCTCAACTCTCAGAAGTGTGTATGCATGGGTGGCAGATGTCTGCTACCCACTCGGACATGGGAGTTGGAACCTAGCTACACTCCTATTGAAGAAGGACTTTGGAAATCGCTGTATTCAACTCAGATACACGGGAGTTCAGGCCCAATGCTTACACATGCTTTTCCCACAAACTATCCCAGCCACTAACAGAAGGAGGTTAGCAGGTAAGTCTACAGTCAGGCAGGATGCGGGAGGGTCCTGCCCTGTCCTCAGCTCTCACAGGGAAGCATGCCTTGAAGCCAGCTCTCAACTAGCTGCATTCTTATGACAGTGTGAAGGTAGCAGTATTCTGAGTAAGGAGGTTCCCAGATTACCACTCTACTGCACCTGGAGATACCCTCCAGGTCTGCATTGTTAACTTGCGTCTCAGAGGCCTCTGGCAAACGTCTCTGGTGAAGACGTGCGAAACTCACTCTGCAGGCAGTGTGGAACTGTGAGGGACTGAGGGTCAGCTCAACTCTCAGCAGTAAGATGTTTTTGGACAAGGCGTTCAAATACCTACTCACGTATGGAACTTAGTATGTAGCACCAGTCTACCCAAGGAATTACTGGGAAATCGCTGGATTGAGCTTGGAGGCACTAGTCTTGTTGCCGGGAGATTCCAATTACCTCTCCCAACACTTGCGTCAAGCAGCGAGCCTAGGCCTTTTGGAAGCGAAAGCTAGCTGCAGGCAGGAGGTAGGGTTACAGGCCATAAGCTCAACTCTCAGAAGTGTGTATGCATGGGAGGCAGATGTCTGCTACCCACTCGTACATGCGAGTGGGAACCTACTACACTCTGATGAAAAAGGACTTTGGAAATCGCTGTATTCAACTCAGATACACGTGGGTTCAGGCACAACGATTCCACATGCTTTTCTCACAACCTTTCCCTGCCACTAACATGAGGACGTTAGCAGCTCCTTCTACAGTCAAGCAGGATGCGGGAGGGTTGTGCCCTGTCCTTAGCTCTCACAGGGAAGCATGTCTTGAAGCCAGCGGTCAACTAGCTGCATACTTATGGCAGGGTCAAGGTAGCAGTATTCTGAGACAGGAGGTTCCCAGATTACCACTCTACTGCACCTGGAGATACCCTCCAGGTCTGCATTGTTAACTTGCGTCTCAGAGGCCTCTGGCAAACGTCTCTGGTGAAGACGTGCGAAACTCACTCTGCAGGCAGTGTGGAACTGTGAGGGACTGAGGGTCAGCTCAACTCTCAGCAGTAAGATGTTTTTGGACAAGGCGTTCAAATACCTACTCACGTATGGAACTTAGTATGTAGCACCAGTCTACCCCAGGAATTACTAGGAAATCGCTTGTTTGAGCTTGGAGGCACTCGTCTTGTGTGCCGGGAGATTCCAATTACCTCTCCCAACACTTGCGTCAAGCAGCGAGCCTAGGCCTTTGGGAAGCGAAAGGTAGCGGCAGGCACGATGTAGGGTTACAGGCCATAAGCTCAACTCTCAGAAGTGTGTATGCATGGGAGGCAGATGTCTGCTACCCACTCGGACATGGGAGTTGGAACCTAGCTACACTCCTATTGAAGAAGGATGTTGGAAATCGCTGTATTCAACTCAGATACTCGGGAGTTCAGGCCCAATGCTTACACATGCTTTTCCCGCAACCTATCCCAGCCACTAACAGAAGGAGGTTAGCAGGTACGTCTACAGTCAGGCAGGATGCGGGAGGGTTCTGCCCTGTCCTCAGCTCTCACAGGGAAGCATGCCTAGAAGCCAGCTCTCAACTAGCTGCATTCTTATGACAGTGTGAAGGTAGCAGTATTCTGAGTCAGGATGTTCCAAGATTACCACTCTACTGCACCTGGAGATACCCTCCAGGTCTGCATTGTTAACTTGCGTCTCAGAAGCCTGTGGCAAACGTCTCTGGTGAAGACCTGCAAAACTCACTCTGCAGGCAGTGTGGAACTGTGAGGGACTGATGGTGAGCTCAACTCTCAGAAGTAAGATGCTTTTGGACAAGGCGTTCAGCTACCTTCTCACGTATGGAACTTAGTATGTAGCACCAGTCTACCACACGAATTACTAGGCAATCGCTGGAATGAGCTTGGAGGCCCTAGTCTTGTGTGCCGGGAGATTCCAATTACCTCTCCCAACACTTCCGTCAAACAGCGAGCCTAGGCCTTTTAGAAGTGAAAGGAACCAGCAGGCTGGATGGGGAGGTACAGGCCTTAAACTCAACTCTCAGAAGTGTGTATGCAGGGGAGACAGATGTCTGCTACCCACTCTGACATGGGAGTTGGAAACTAGCTACACTCTGATTGAAGAAGGCCATTGGAAATCGCTGTATTCAACTCAGATACACAGGAGTTCAGGCCCAATGCTTACACATGCTTTTCCCGCAACCTCTCTCAGCCACTAACATTAGGATGTTAGCAGCTGCGCCTACAGTCAGGCAGGATGCGGGTGGGTTCTGCCCTGTCCTCAGCACTCCCAGGGAAGCATGCCTAGAAGCCAGCTCTCAACTAGCTGCATTCTTATGGCAGTGTGAAGGTAGCAGTATTCTGAGTAAGGAGGTTCCCAGATTACCACTCTACTGCACCTGGAGATACCCTCCAGGTCTGCATTGTTAACTTGCGTCTCAGAAGCCTCTGGCAAACGTCTCTGGTGAAGACGTCCGAAACTCACTCTGCAGGCAGTGTGGAACTGTGAGGGACTGAGGGTGAGCTCAACTCTCAGAAGTAAGATGCTTTTGGACAAGGCGTTCAGCTACCTTCTCACGTATGGAACTTAGTATGTAGCACCAGTCTACCCCAGGAATTATTAGGAAATCGCTTGATTGAGTTTGGAGGCACTCGTCTTGTGTGCCGGGAGATTCCAGTTACCTCTCCCAACACTTGCGTCAAGCAGCGAGCCTAGGCCTTTTGGAAGCGAAAGGTAGCGGCAGGCAGGATGTTGGGTTACAGGCCATAAGCTCAACTCTCAGAAGTGTGTATGCATGGGTGGCAGATGTCTGCTACCCACTCGGACATGGGAGTTGGAACCTAGCTACACTCCTATTGAAGAAGGACTTTGGAAATCGCTGTATTCAACTCAGATACACGGGAGTTCAGGCCCAATGCTTACACATGCTTTTCCCACAAACTATCCCAGCCACTAACAGAAGGAGGTTAGCAGGTAAGTCTACAGTCAGGCAGGATGCGGGAGGGTCCTGCCCTGTCCTCAGCTCTCACAGGGAAGCATGCCTTGAAGCCAGCTCTCAACTAGCTGCATTCTTATGACAGTGTGAAGGTAGCAGTATTCTGAGTAAGGAGGTTCCCAGATTACCACTCTACTGCACCTGGAGATACCCTCCAGGTCTGCATTGTTAACTTGCGTCTCAGAGGCCTCTGGCAAACGTCTCTGGTGAAGACGTGCGAAACTCACTCTGCAGGCAGTGTGGAACTGTGAGGGACTGAGGGTCAGCTCAACTCTCAGCAGTAAGATGTTTTTGGACAAGGCGTTCAAATACCTACTCACGTATGGAACTTAGTATGTAGCACCAGTCTACCCAAGGAATTACTGGGAAATCGCTGGATTGAGCTTGGAGGCACTAGTCTTGTTGCCGGGAGATTCCAGTTACCTCTCCCAACACTTCGGTGAAGCAGCGAGCCTAGGCCTTTTGGAAGCGAAAGCTAGCTGCAGGCAGGAGGTAGGGTTACAGGCCATAAGCTCAACTCTCAGAAGTGTGTATGCATGGGAGGCAGATGTCTGCTACCCACTCGTACATGCGAGTGGGAACCTACTACACTCTGATGAAAAAGGACTTTGGAAATCGCTGTATTCAACTCAGATACACGTGGGTTCAGGCACAACGATTCCACATGCTTTTCTCACAACCTTTCCCTGCCACTAACATGAGGACGTTAGCAGCTCCTTCTACAGTCAAGCAGGATGCGGGAGGGTTGTGCCCTGTCCTTAGCTCTCACAGGGAAGCATGTCTTGAAGCCAGCGGTCAACTAGCTGCATACTTATGGCAGGGTCAAGGTAGCAGTATTCTGAGACAGGAGGTTCCCAGATTACCACTCTACTGCACCTGGAGATACCCTCCAGGTCTGCATTGTTAACTTGCGTCTCAGAGGCCTCTGGCAAACGTCTCTGGTGAAGACGTGCGAAACTCACTCTGCAGGCAGTGTGGAACTGTGAGGGACTGAGGGTCAGCTCAACTCTCAGCAGTAAGATGTTTTTGGACAAGGCGTTCAAATACCTACTCACGTATGGAACTTAGTATGTAGCACCAGTCTACCCCAGGAATTACTAGGAAATCGCTTGTTTGAGCTTGGAGGCACTCGTCTTGTGTGCCGGGAGATTCCAATTACCTCTCCCAACACTTGCGTCAAGCAGCGAGCCTAGGCCTTTGGGAAGCGAAAGGTAGCGGCAGGCACGATGTAGGGTTACAGGCCATAAGCTCAACTCTCAGAAGTGTGTATGCATGGGAGGCAGATGTCTGCTACCCACTCGGACATGGGAGTTGGAACCTAGCTACACTCCTATTGAAGAAGGATGTTGGAAATCGCTGTATTCAACTCAGATACTCGGGAGTTCAGGCCCAATGCTTACACATGCTTTTCCCGCAACCTATCCCAGCCACTAACAGAAGGAGGTTAGCAGGTACGTCTACAGTCAGGCAGGATGCGGGAGGGTTCTGCCCTGTCCTCAGCTCTCACAGGGAAGCATGCCTAGAAGCCAGCTCTCAACTAGCTGCATTCTTATGACAGTGTGAAGGTAGCAGTATTCTGAGTCAGGATGTTCCAAGATTACCACTCTACTGCACCTGGAGATACCCTCCAGGTCTGCATTGTTAACTTGCGTCTCAGAAGCCTGTGGCAAACGTCTCTGGTGAAGACCTGCAAAACTCACTCTGCAGGCAGTGTGGAACTGTGAGGGACTGATGGTGAGCTCAACTCTCAGAAGTAAGATGCTTTTGGACAAGGCGTTCAGCTACCTTCTCACGTATGGAACTTAGTATGTAGCACCAGTCTACCACACGAATTACTAGGCAATCGCTGGAATGAGCTTGGAGGCCCTAGTCTTGTGTGCCGGGAGATTCCAATTACCTCTCCCAACACTTCCGTCAAACAGCGAGCCTAGGCCTTTTAGAAGTGAAAGGAACCAGCAGGCTGGATGGGGAGGTACAGGCCTTAAACTCAACTCTCAGAAGTGTGTATGCAGGGGAGACAGATGTCTGCTACCCACTCTGACATGGGAGTTGGAAACTAGCTACACTCTGATTGAAGAAGGCCATTGGAAATCGCTGTATTCAACTCAGATACACAGGAGTTCAGGCCCAATGCTTACACATGCTTTTCCCGCAACCTCTCTCAGCCACTAACATTAGGATGTTAGCAGCTGCGCCTACAGTCAGGCAGGATGCGGGTGGGTTCTGCCCTGTCCTCAGCACTCCCAGGGAAGCATGCCTAGAAGCCAGCTCTCAACTAGCTGCATTCTTATGGCAGTGTGAAGGTAGCAGTATTCTGAGTAAGGAGGTTCCCAGATTACCACTCTACTGCACCTGGAGATACCCTCCAGGTCTGCATTGTTAACTTGCGTCTCAGAAGCCTCTGGCAAACGTCTCTGGTGAAGACGTCCGAAACTCACTCTGCAGGCAGTGTGGAACTGTGAGGGACTGAGGGTGAGCTCAACTCTCAGAAGTAAGATGCTTTTGGACAAGGCGTTCAGCTACCTTCTCACGTATGGAACTTAGTATGTAGCACCAGTCTACCCCAGGAATTATTAGGAAATCGCTTGATTGAGTTTGGAGGCACTCGTCTTGTGTGCCGGGAGATTCCAGTTACCTCTCCCAACACTTGCGTCAAGCAGCGAGCCTAGGCCTTTTGGAAGCGAAAGGTAGCGGCAGGCAGGATGTTGGGTTACAGGCCATAAGCTCAACTCTCAGAAGTGTGTATGCATGGGTGGCAGATGTCTGCTACCCACTCGGACATGGGAGTTGGAACCTAGCTACACTCCTATTGAAGAAGGACTTTGGAAATCGCTGTATTCAACTCAGATACACGGGAGTTCAGGCCCAATGCTTACACATGCTTTTCCCACAAACTATCCCAGCCACTAACAGAAGGAGGTTAGCAGGTAAGTCTACAGTCAGGCAGGATGCGGGAGGGTCCTGCCCTGTCCTCAGCTCTCACAGGGAAGCATGCCTTGAAGCCAGCTCTCAACTAGCTGCATTCTTATGACAGTGTGAAGGTAGCAGTATTCTGAGTAAGGAGGTTCCCAGATTACCACTCTACTGCACCTGGAGATACCCTCCAGGTCTGCATTGTTAACTTGCGTCTCAGAGGCCTCTGGCAAACGTCTCTGGTGAAGACGTGCGAAACTCACTCTGCAGGCAGTGTGGAACTGTGAGGGACTGAGGGTCAGCTCAACTCTCAGCAGTAAGATGTTTTTGGACAAGGCGTTCAAATACCTACTCACGTATGGAACTTAGTATGTAGCACCAGTCTACCCAAGGAATTACTGGGAAATCGCTGGATTGAGCTTGGAGGCACTAGTCTTGTTGCCGGGAGATTCCAATTACCTCTCCCAACACTTGCGTCAAGCAGCGAGCCTAGGCCTTTTGGAAGCGAAAGCTAGCTGCAGGCAGGAGGTAGGGTTACAGGCCATAAGCTCAACTCTCAGAAGTGTGTATGCATGGGAGGCAGATGTCTGCTACCCACTCGTACATGCGAGTGGGAACCTACTACACTCTGATGAAAAAGGACTTTGGAAATCGCTGTATTCAACTCAGATACACGTGGGTTCAGGCACAACGATTCCACATGCTTTTCTCACAACCTTTCCCTGCCACTAACATGAGGACGTTAGCAGCTCCTTCTACAGTCAAGCAGGATGCGGGAGGGTTGTGCCCTGTCCTTAGCTCTCACAGGGAAGCATGTCTTGAAGCCAGCGGTCAACTAGCTGCATACTTATGGCAGGGTCAAGGTAGCAGTATTCTGAGACAGGAGGTTCCCAGATTACCACTCTACTGCACCTGGAGATACCCTCCAGGTCTGCATTGTTAACTTGCGTCTCAGAGGCCTCTGGCAAACGTCTCTGGTGAAGACGTGCGAAACTCACTCTGCAGGCAGTGTGGAACTGTGAGGGACTGAGGGTCAGCTCAACTCTCAGCAGTAAGATGTTTTTGGACAAGGCGTTCAAATACCTACTCACGTATGGAACTTAGTATGTAGCACCAGTCTACCCCAGGAATTACTAGGAAATCGCTTGTTTGAGCTTGGAGGCACTCGTCTTGTGTGCCGGGAGATTCCAATTACCTCTCCCAACACTTGCGTCAAGCAGCGAGCCTAGGCCTTTGGGAAGCGAAAGGTAGCGACAGGCACGATGTAGGGTTACAGGCCATAAGCTCAACTCTCAGAAGTGTGTATGCATGGGAGGCAGATGTCTGCTACCCACTCGGACATGGGAGTTGGAACCTAGCTACACTCCTATTGAAGAAGGATGTTGGAAATCGCTGTATTCAACTCAGATACTCGGGAGTTCAGGCCCAATGCTTACACATGCTTTTCCCGCAACCTATCCCAGCCACTAACAGAAGGAGGTTAGCAGGTACGTCTACAGTCAGGCAGGATGCGGGAGGGTTCTGCCCTGTCCTCAGCTCTCACAGGGAAGCATGCCTAGAAGCCAGCTCTCAACTAGCTGCATTCTTATGACAGTGTGAAGGTAGCAGTATTCTGAGTCAGGATGTTCCAAGATTACCACTCTACTGCACCTGGAGATACCCTCCAGGTCTGCATTGTTAACTTGCGTCTCAGAAGCCTGTGGCAAACGTCTCTGGTGAAGACCTGCAAAACTCACTCTGCAGGCAGTGTGGAACTGTGAGGGACTGATGGTGAGCTCAACTCTCAGAAGTAAGATGCTTTTGGACAAGGCGTTCAGCTACCTTCTCACGTATGGAACTTAGTATGTAGCACCAGTCTACCACACGAATTACTAGGCAATCGCTGGAATGAGCTTGGAGGCCCTAGTCTTGTGTGCCGGGAGATTCCAATTACCTCTCCCAACACTTCCGTCAAACAGCGAGCCTAGGCCTTTTAGAAGTGAAAGGAACCAGCAGGCTGGATGGGGAGGTACAGGCCTTAAACTCAACTCTCAGAAGTGTGTATGCAGGGGAGACAGATGTCTGCTACCCACTCTGACATGGGAGTTGGAAACTAGCTACACTCTGATTGAAGAAGGCCATTGGAAATCGCTGTATTCAACTCAGATACACAGGAGTTCAGGCCCAATGCTTACACATGCTTTTCCCGCAACCTCTCTCAGCCACTAACATTAGGATGTTAGCAGCTGCGCCTACAGTCAGGCAGGATGCGGGTGGGTTCTGCCCTGTCCTCAGCACTCCCAGGGAAGCATGCCTAGAAGCCAGCTCTCAACTAGCTGCATTCTTATGGCAGTGTGAAGGTAGCAGTATTCTGAGTAAGGAGGTTCCCAGATTACCACTCTACTGCACCTGGAGATACCCTCCAGGTCTGCATTGTTAACTTGCGTCTCAGAAGCCTCTGGCAAACGTCTCTGGTGAAGACGTCCGAAACTCACTCTGCAGGCAGTGTGGAACTGTGAGGGACTGAGGGTGAGCTCAACTCTCAGAAGTAAGATGCTTTTGGACAAGGCGTTCAGCTACCTTCTCACGTATGGAACTTAGTATGTAGCACCAGTCTACCCCAGGAATTATTAGGAAATCGCTTGATTGAGTTTGGAGGCACTCGTCTTGTGTGCCGGGAGATTCCAGTTACCTCTCCCAACACTTGCGTCAAGCAGCGAGCCTAGGCCTTTTGGAAGCGAAAGGTAGCGGCAGGCAGGATGTTGGGTTACAGGCCATAAGCTCAACTCTCAGAAGTGTGTATGCATGGGTGGCAGATGTCTGCTACCCACTCGGACATGGGAGTTGGAACCTAGCTACACTCCTATTGAAGAAGGACTTTGGAAATCGCTGTATTCAACTCAGATACACGGGAGTTCAGGCCCAATGCTTACACATGCTTTTCCCACAAACTATCCCAGCCACTAACAGAAGGAGGTTAGCAGGTAAGTCTACAGTCAGGCAGGATGCGGGAGGGTCCTGCCCTGTCCTCAGCTCTCACAGGGAAGCATGCCTTGAAGCCAGCTCTCAACTAGCTGCATTCTTATGACAGTGTGAAGGTAGCAGTATTCTGAGTAAGGAGGTTCCCAGATTACCACTCTACTGCACCTGGAGATACCCTCCAGGTCTGCATTGTTAACTTGCGTCTCAGAGGCCTCTGGCAAACGTCTCTGGTGAAGACGTGCGAAACTCACTCTGCAGGCAGTGTGGAACTGTGAGGGACTGAGGGTCAGCTCAACTCTCAGCAGTAAGATGTTTTTGGACAAGGCGTTCAAATACCTACTCACGTATGGAACTTAGTATGTAGCACCAGTCTACCCAAGGAATTACTGGGAAATCGCTGGATTGAGCTTGGAGGCACTAGTCTTGTTGCCGGGAGATTCCAGTTACCTCTCCCAACACTTCGGTGAAGCAGCGAGCCTAGGCCTTTTGGAAGCGAAAGCTAGCTGCAGGCAGGAGGTAGGGTTACAGGCCATAAGCTCAACTCTCAGAAGTGTGTATGCATGGGAGGCAGATGTCTGCTACCCACTCGTACATGCGAGTGGGAACCTACTACACTCTGATGAAAAAGGACTTTGGAAATCGCTGTATTCAACTCAGATACACGTGGGTTCAGGCACAACGATTCCACATGCTTTTCTCACAACCTTTCCCTGCCACTAACATGAGGACGTTAGCAGCTCCTTCTACAGTCAAGCAGGATGCGGGAGGGTTGTGCCCTGTCCTTAGCTCTCACAGGGAAGCATGTCTTGAAGCCAGCGGTCAACTAGCTGCATACTTATGGCAGGGTCAAGGTAGCAGTATTCTGAGACAGGAGGTTCCCAGATTACCACTCTACTGCACCTGGAGATACCCTCCAGGTCTGCATTGTTAACTTGCGTCTCAGAGGCCTCTGGCAAACGTCTCTGGTGAAGACGTGCGAAACTCACTCTGCAGGCAGTGTGGAACTGTGAGGGACTGAGGGTCAGCTCAACTCTCAGCAGTAAGATGTTTTTGGACAAGGCGTTCAAATACCTACTCACGTATGGAACTTAGTATGTAGCACCAGTCTACCCCAGGAATTACTAGGAAATCGCTTGTTTGAGCTTGGAGGCACTCGTCTTGTGTGCCGGGAGATTCCAATTACCTCTCCCAACACTTGCGTCAAGCAGCGAGCCTAGGCCTTTGGGAAGCGAAAGGTAGCGGCAGGCACGATGTAGGGTTACAGGCCATAAGCTCAACTCTCAGAAGTGTGTATGCATGGGAGGCAGATGTCTGCTACCCACTCGGACATGGGAGTTGGAACCTAGCTACACTCCTATTGAAGAAGGATGTTGGAAATCGCTGTATTCAACTCAGATACTCGGGAGTTCAGGCCCAATGCTTACACATGCTTTTCCCGCAACCTATCCCAGCCACTAACAGAAGGAGGTTAGCAGGTACGTCTACAGTCAGGCAGGATGCGGGAGGGTTCTGCCCTGTCCTCAGCTCTCACAGGGAAGCATGCCTAGAAGCCAGCTCTCAACTAGCTGCATTCTTATGACAGTGTGAAGGTAGCAGTATTCTGAGTCAGGATGTTCCAAGATTACCACTCTACTGCACCTGGAGATACCCTCCAGGTCTGCATTGTTAACTTGCGTCTCAGAAGCCTGTGGCAAACGTCTCTGGTGAAGACCTGCAAAACTCACTCTGCAGGCAGTGTGGAACTGTGAGGGACTGATGGTGAGCTCAACTCTCAGAAGTAAGATGCTTTTGGACAAGGCGTTCAGCTACCTTCTCACGTATGGAACTTAGTATGTAGCACCAGTCTACCACACGAATTACTAGGCAATCGCTGGAATGAGCTTGGAGGCCCTAGTCTTGTGTGCCGGGAGATTCCAATTACCTCTCCCAACACTTCCGTCAAACAGGGAGCCTAGGCCTTTTAGAAGTGAAAGGAACCAGCAGGCTGGATGGGGAGGTACAGGCCTTAAACTCAACTCTCAGAAGTGTGTATGCAGGGGAGACAGATGTCTGCTACCCACTCTGACATGGGAGTTGGAAACTAGCTACACTCTGATTGAAGAAGGCCATTGGAAATCGCTGTATTCAACTCAGATACACAGGAGTTCAGGCCCAATGCTTACACATGCTTTTCCCGCAACCTCTCTCAGCCACTAACATTAGGATGTTAGCAGCTGCGCCTACAGTCAGGCAGGATGCGGGTGGGTTCTGCCCTGTCCTCAGCACTCCCAGGGAAGCATGCCTAGAAGCCAGCTCTCAACTAGCTGCATTCTTATGGCAGTGTGAAGGTAGCAGTATTCTGAGTAAGGAGGTTCCCAGATTACCACTCTACTGCACCTGGAGATACCCTCCAGGTCTGCATTGTTAACTTGCGTCTCAGAAGCCTCTGGCAAACGTCTCTGGTGAAGACGTCCGAAACTCACTCTGCAGGCAGTGTGGAACTGTGAGGGACTGAGGGTGAGCTCAACTCTCAGAAGTAAGATGCTTTTGGACAAGGCGTTCAGCTACCTTCTCACGTATGGAACTTAGTATGTAGCACCAGTCTACCCCAGGAATTATTAGGAAATCGCTTGATTGAGTTTGGAGGCACTCGTCTTGTGTGCCGGGAGATTCCAGTTACCTCTCCCAACACTTGCGTCAAGCAGCGAGCCTAGGCCTTTTGGAAGCGAAAGGTAGCGGCAGGCAGGATGTTGGGTTACAGGCCATAAGCTCAACTCTCAGAAGTGTGTATGCATGGGTGGCAGATGTCTGCTACCCACTCGGACATGGGAGTTGGAACCTAGCTACACTCCTATTGAAGAAGGACTTTGGAAATCGCTGTATTCAACTCAGATACACGGGAGTTCAGGCCCAATGCTTACACATGCTTTTCCCACAAACTATCCCAGCCACTAACAGAAGGAGGTTAGCAGGTAAGTCTACAGTCAGGCAGGATGCGGGAGGGTCCTGCCCTGTCCTCAGCTCTCACAGGGAAGCATGCCTTGAAGCCAGCTCTCAACTAGCTGCATTCTTATGACAGTGTGAAGGTAGCAGTATTCTGAGTAAGGAGGTTCCCAGATTACCACTCTACTGCACCTGGAGATACCCTCCAGGTCTGCATTGTTAACTTGCGTCTCAGAGGCCTCTGGCAAACGTCTCTGGTGAAGACGTGCGAAACTCACTCTGCAGGCAGTGTGGAACTGTGAGGGACTGAGGGTCAGCTCAACTCTCAGCAGTAAGATGTTTTTGGACAAGGCGTTCAAATACCTACTCACGTATGGAACTTAGTATGTAGCACCAGTCTACCCAAGGAATTACTGGGAAATCGCTGGATTGAGCTTGGAGGCACTAGTCTTGTTGCCGGGAGATTCCAATTACCTCTCCCAACACTTGCGTCAAGCAGCGAGCCTAGGCCTTTTGGAAGCGAAAGCTAGCTGCAGGCAGGAGGTAGGGTTACAGGCCATAAGCTCAACTCTCAGAAGTGTGTATGCATGGGAGGCAGATGTCTGCTACCCACTCGTACATGCGAGTGGGAACCTACTACACTCTGATGAAAAAGGACTTTGGAAATCGCTGTATTCAACTCAGATACACGTGGGTTCAGGCACAACGATTCCACATGCTTTTCTCACAACCTTTCCCTGCCACTAACATGAGGACGTTAGCAGCTCCTTCTACAGTCAAGCAGGATGCGGGAGGGTTGTGCCCTGTCCTTAGCTCTCACAGGGAAGCATGTCTTGAAGCCAGCGGTCAACTAGCTGCATACTTATGGCAGGGTCAAGGTAGCAGTATTCTGAGACAGGAGGTTCCCAGATTACCACTCTACTGCACCTGGAGATACCCTCCAGGTCTGCATTGTTAACTTGCGTCTCAGAGGCCTCTGGCAAACGTCTCTGGTGAAGACGTGCGAAACTCACTCTGCAGGCAGTGTGGAACTGTGAGGGACTGAGGGTCAGCTCAACTCTCAGCAGTAAGATGTTTTTGGACAAGGCGTTCAAATACCTACTCACGTATGGAACTTAGTATGTAGCACCAGTCTACCCCAGGAATTACTAGGAAATCGCTTGTTTGAGCTTGGAGGCACTCGTCTTGTGTGCCGGGAGATTCCAATTACCTCTCCCAACACTTGCGTCAAGCAGCGAGCCTAGGCCTTTGGGAAGCGAAAGGTAGCGACAGGCACGATGTAGGGTTACAGGCCATAAGCTCAACTCTCAGAAGTGTGTATGCATGGGAGGCAGATGTCTGCTACCCACTCGGACATGGGAGTTGGAACCTAGCTACACTCCTATTGAAGAAGGATGTTGGAAATCGCTGTATTCAACTCAGATACTCGGGAGTTCAGGCCCAATGCTTACACATGCTTTTCCCGCAACCTATCCCAGCCACTAACAGAAGGAGGTTAGCAGGTACGTCTACAGTCAGGCAGGATGCGGGAGGGTTCTGCCCTGTCCTCAGCTCTCACAGGGAAGCATGCCTAGAAGCCAGCTCTCAACTAGCTGCATTCTTATGACAGTGTGAAGGTAGCAGTATTCTGAGTCAGGATGTTCCAAGATTACCACTCTACTGCACCTGGAGATACCCTCCAGGTCTGCATTGTTAACTTGCGTCTCAGAAGCCTGTGGCAAACGTCTCTGGTGAAGACCTGCAAAACTCACTCTGCAGGCAGTGTGGAACTGTGAGGGACTGATGGTGAGCTCAACTCTCAGAAGTAAGATGCTTTTGGACAAGGCGTTCAGCTACCTTCTCACGTATGGAACTTAGTATGTAGCACCAGTCTACCACACGAATTACTAGGCAATCGCTGGAATGAGCTTGGAGGCCCTAGTCTTGTGTGCCGGGAGATTCCAATTACCTCTCCCAACACTTCCGTCAAACAGCGAGCCTAGGCCTTTTAGAAGTGAAAGGAACCAGCAGGCTGGATGGGGAGGTACAGGCCTTAAACTCAACTCTCAGAAGTGTGTATGCAGGGGAGACAGATGTCTGCTACCCACTCTGACATGGGAGTTGGAAACTAGCTACACTCTGATTGAAGAAGGCCATTGGAAATCGCTGTATTCAACTCAGATACACAGGAGTTCAGGCCCAATGCTTACACATGCTTTTCCCGCAACCTCTCTCAGCCACTAACATTAGGATGTTAGCAGCTGCGCCTACAGTCAGGCAGGATGCGGGTGGGTTCTGCCCTGTCCTCAGCACTCCCAGGGAAGCATGCCTAGAAGCCAGCTCTCAACTAGCTGCATTCTTATGGCAGTGTGAAGGTAGCAGTATTCTGAGTAAGGAGGTTCCCAGATTACCACTCTACTGCACCTGGAGATACCCTCCAGGTCTGCATTGTTAACTTGCGTCTCAGAAGCCTCTGGCAAACGTCTCTGGTGAAGACGTCCGAAACTCACTCTGCAGGCAGTGTGGAACTGTGAGGGACTGAGGGTGAGCTCAACTCTCAGAAGTAAGATGCTTTTGGACAAGGCGTTCAGCTACCTTCTCACGTATGGAACTTAGTATGTAGCACCAGTCTACCCCAGGAATTATTAGGAAATCGCTTGATTGAGTTTGGAGGCACTCGTCTTGTGTGCCGGGAGATTCCAGTTACCTCTCCCAACACTTGCGTCAAGCAGCGAGCCTAGGCCTTTTGGAAGCGAAAGGTAGCGGCAGGCAGGATGTTGGGTTACAGGCCATAAGCTCAACTCTCAGAAGTGTGTATGCATGGGTGGCAGATGTCTGCTACCCACTCGGACATGGGAGTTGGAACCTAGCTACACTCCTATTGAAGAAGGACTTTGGAAATCGCTGTATTCAACTCAGATACACGGGAGTTCAGGCCCAATGCTTACACATGCTTTTCCCACAAACTATCCCAGCCACTAACAGAAGGAGGTTAGCAGGTAAGTCTACAGTCAGGCAGGATGCGGGAGGGTCCTGCCCTGTCCTCAGCTCTCACAGGGAAGCATGCCTTGAAGCCAGCTCTCAACTAGCTGCATTCTTATGACAGTGTGAAGGTAGCAGTATTCTGAGTAAGGAGGTTCCCAGATTACCACTCTACTGCACCTGGAGATACCCTCCAGGTCTGCATTGTTAACTTGCGTCTCAGAGGCCTCTGGCAAACGTCTCTGGTGAAGACGTGCGAAACTCACTCTGCAGGCAGTGTGGAACTGTGAGGGACTGAGGGTCAGCTCAACTCTCAGCAGTAAGATGTTTTTGGACAAGGCGTTCAAATACCTACTCACGTATGGAACTTAGTATGTAGCACCAGTCTACCCCAGGAATTACTAGGAAATCGCTTGTTTGAGCTTGGAGGCACTCGTCTTGTGTGCCGGGAGATTCCAATTACCTCTCCCAACACTTGCGTCAAGCAGCGAGCCTAGGCCTTTGGGAAGCGAAAGGTAGCGGCAGGCACGATGTAGGGTTACAGGCCATAAGCTCAACTCTCAGAAGTGTGTATGCATGGGAGGCAGATGTCTGCTACCCACTCGGACATGGGAGTTGGAACCTAGCTACACTCCTATTGAAGAAGGATGTTGGAAATCGCTGTATTCAACTCAGATACTCGGGAGTTCAGGCCCAATGCTTACACATGCTTTTCCCGCAACCTATCCCAGCCACTAACAGAAGGAGGTTAGCAGGTACGTCTACAGTCAGGCAGGATGCGGGAGGGTTCTGCCCTGTCCTCAGCTCTCACAGGGAAGCATGCCTAGAAGCCAGCTCTCAACTAGCTGCATTCTTATGACAGTGTGAAGGTAGCAGTATTCTGAGTCAGGATGTTCCAAGATTACCACTCTACTGCACCTGGAGATACCCTCCAGGTCTGCATTGTTAACTTGCGTCTCAGAAGCCTGTGGCAAACGTCTCTGGTGAAGACCTGCAAAACTCACTCTGCAGGCAGTGTGGAACTGTGAGGGACTGATGGTGAGCTCAACTCTCAGAAGTAAGATGCTTTTGGACAAGGCGTTCAGCTACCTTCTCACGTATGGAACTTAGTATGTAGCACCAGTCTACCACACGAATTACTAGGCAATCGCTGGAATGAGCTTGGAGGCCCTAGTCTTGTGTGCCGGGAGATTCCAATTACCTCTCCCAACACTTCCGTCAAACAGCGAGCCTAGGCCTTTTAGAAGTGAAAGGAACCAGCAGGCTGGATGGGGAGGTACAGGCCTTAAACTCAACTCTCAGAAGTGTGTATGCAGGGGAGACAGATGTCTGCTACCCACTCTGACATGGGAGTTGGAAACTAGCTACACTCTGATTGAAGAAGGCCATTGGAAATCGCTGTATTCAACTCAGATACACAGGAGTTCAGGCCCAATGCTTACACATGCTTTTCCCGCAACCTCTCTCAGCCACTAACATTAGGATGTTAGCAGCTGCGCCTACAGTCAGGCAGGATGCGGGTGGGTTCTGCCCTGTCCTCAGCACTCCCAGGGAAGCATGCCTAGAAGCCAGCTCTCAACTAGCTGCATTCTTATGGCAGTGTGAAGGTAGCAGTATTCTGAGTAAGGAGGTTCCCAGATTACCACTCTACTGCACCTGGAGATACCCTCCAGGTCTGCATTGTTAACTTGCGTCTCAGAAGCCTCTGGCAAACGTCTCTGGTGAAGACGTCCGAAACTCACTCTGCAGGCAGTGTGGAACTGTGAGGGACTGAGGGTGAGCTCAACTCTCAGAAGTAAGATGCTTTTGGACAAGGCGTTCAGCTACCTTCTCACGTATGGAACTTAGTATGTAGCACCAGTCTACCCCAGGAATTATTAGGAAATCGCTTGATTGAGTTTGGAGGCACTCGTCTTGTGTGCCGGGAGATTCCAGTTACCTCTCCCAACACTTGCGTCAAGCAGCGAGCCTAGGCCTTTTGGAAGCGAAAGGTAGCGGCAGGCAGGATGTTGGGTTACAGGCCATAAGCTCAACTCTCAGAAGTGTGTATGCATGGGTGGCAGATGTCTGCTACCCACTCGGACATGGGAGTTGGAACCTAGCTACACTCCTATTGAAGAAGGACTTTGGAAATCGCTGTATTCAACTCAGATACACGGGAGTTCAGGCCCAATGCTTACACATGCTTTTCCCACAAACTATCCCAGCCACTAACAGAAGGAGGTTAGCAGGTAAGTCTACAGTCAGGCAGGATGCGGGAGGGTCCTGCCCTGTCCTCAGCTCTCACAGGGAAGCATGCCTTGAAGCCAGCTCTCAACTAGCTGCATTCTTATGACAGTGTGAAGGTAGCAGTATTCTGAGTAAGGAGGTTCCCAGATTACCACTCTACTGCACCTGGAGATACCCTCCAGGTCTGCATTGTTAACTTGCGTCTCAGAGGCCTCTGGCAAACGTCTCTGGTGAAGACGTGCGAAACTCACTCTGCAGGCAGTGTGGAACTGTGAGGGACTGAGGGTCAGCTCAACTCTCAGCAGTAAGATGTTTTTGGACAAGGCGTTCAAATACCTACTCACGTATGGAACTTAGTATGTAGCACCAGTCTACCCAAGGAATTACTGGGAAATCGCTGGATTGAGCTTGGAGGCACTAGTCTTGTTGCCGGGAGATTCCAGTTACCTCTCCCAACACTTCGGTGAAGCAGCGAGCCTAGGCCTTTTGGAAGCGAAAGCTAGCTGCAGGCAGGAGGTAGGGTTACAGGCCATAAGCTCAACTCTCAGAAGTGTGTATGCATGGGAGGCAGATGTCTGCTACCCACTCGTACATGCGAGTGGGAACCTACTACACTCTGATGAAAAAGGACTTTGGAAATCGCTGTATTCAACTCAGATACACGTGGGTTCAGGCACAACGATTCCACATGCTTTTCTCACAACCTTTCCCTGCCACTAACATGAGGACGTTAGCAGCTCCTTCTACAGTCAAGCAGGATGCGGGAGGGTTGTGCCCTGTCCTTAGCTCTCACAGGGAAGCATGTCTTGAAGCCAGCGGTCAACTAGCTGCATACTTATGGCAGGGTCAAGGTAGCAGTATTCTGAGACAGGAGGTTCCCAGATTACCACTCTACTGCACCTGGAGATACCCTCCAGGTCTGCATTGTTAACTTGCGTCTCAGAGGCCTCTGGCAAACGTCTCTGGTGAAGACGTGCGAAACTCACTCTGCAGGCAGTGTGGAACTGTGAGGGACTGAGGGTCAGCTCAACTCTCAGCAGTAAGATGTTTTTGGACAAGGCGTTCAAATACCTACTCACGTATGGAACTTAGTATGTAGCACCAGTCTACCCCAGGAATTACTAGGAAATCGCTTGTTTGAGCTTGGAGGCACTCGTCTTGTGTGCCGGGAGATTCCAATTACCTCTCCCAACACTTGCGTCAAGCAGCGAGCCTAGGCCTTTGGGAAGCGAAAGGTAGCGGCAGGCACGATGTAGGGTTACAGGCCATAAGCTCAACTCTCAGAAGTGTGTATGCATGGGAGGCAGATGTCTGCTACCCACTCGGACATGGGAGTTGGAACCTAGCTACACTCCTATTGAAGAAGGATGTTGGAAATCGCTGTATTCAACTCAGATACTCGGGAGTTCAGGCCCAATGCTTACACATGCTTTTCCCGCAACCTATCCCAGCCACTAACAGAAGGAGGTTAGCAGGTACGTCTACAGTCAGGCAGGATGCGGGAGGGTTCTGCCCTGTCCTCAGCTCTCACAGGGAAGCATGCCTAGAAGCCAGCTCTCAACTAGCTGCATTCTTATGACAGTGTGAAGGTAGCAGTATTCTGAGTCAGGATGTTCCAAGATTACCACTCTACTGCACCTGGAGATACCCTCCAGGTCTGCATTGTTAACTTGCGTCTCAGAAGCCTGTGGCAAACGTCTCTGGTGAAGACCTGCAAAACTCACTCTGCAGGCAGTGTGGAACTGTGAGGGACTGATGGTGAGCTCAACTCTCAGAAGTAAGATGCTTTTGGACAAGGCGTTCAGCTACCTTCTCACGTATGGAACTTAGTATGTAGCACCAGTCTACCACACGAATTACTAGGCAATCGCTGGAATGAGCTTGGAGGCCCTAGTCTTGTGTGCCGGGAGATTCCAATTACCTCTCCCAACACTTCCGTCAAACAGCGAGCCTAGGCCTTTTAGAAGTGAAAGGAACCAGCAGGCTGGATGGGGAGGTACAGGCCTTAAACTCAACTCTCAGAAGTGTGTATGCAGGGGAGACAGATGTCTGCTACCCACTCTGACATGGGAGTTGGAAACTAGCTACACTCTGATTGAAGAAGGCCATTGGAAATCGCTGTATTCAACTCAGATACACAGGAGTTCAGGCCCAATGCTTACACATGCTTTTCCCGCAACCTCTCTCAGCCACTAACATTAGGATGTTAGCAGCTGCGCCTACAGTCAGGCAGGATGCGGGTGGGTTCTGCCCTGTCCTCAGCACTCCCAGGGAAGCATGCCTAGAAGCCAGCTCTCAACTAGCTGCATTCTTATGGCAGTGTGAAGGTAGCAGTATTCTGAGTAAGGAGGTTCCCAGATTACCACTCTACTGCACCTGGAGATACCCTCCAGGTCTGCATTGTTAACTTGCGTCTCAGAAGCCTCTGGCAAACGTCTCTGGTGAAGACGTCCGAAACTCACTCTGCAGGCAGTGTGGAACTGTGAGGGACTGAGGGTGAGCTCAACTCTCAGAAGTAAGATGCTTTTGGACAAGGCGTTCAGCTACCTTCTCACGTATGGAACTTAGTATGTAGCACCAGTCTACCCCAGGAATTATTTGGAAATCGCTTGATTGAGTTTGGAGGCACTCGTCTTGTGTGCCGGGAGATTCCAGTTACCTCTCCCAACACTTGCGTCAAGCAGCGAGCCTAGGCCTTTTGGAAGCGAAAGGTAGCGGCAGGCAGGATGTTGGGTTACAGGCCATAAGCTCAACTCTCAGAAGTGTGTATGCATGGGTGGCAGATGTCTGCTACCCACTCGGACATGGGAGTTGGAACCTAGCTACACTCCTATTGAAGAAGGACTTTGGAAATCGCTGTATTCAACTCAGATACACGGGAGTTCAGGCCCAATGCTTACACATGCTTTTCCCACAAACTATCCCAGCCACTAACAGAAGGAGGTTAGCAGGTAAGTCTACAGTCAGGCAGGATGCGGGAGGGTCCTGCCCTGTCCTCAGCTCTCACAGGGAAGCATGCCTTGAAGCCAGCTCTCAACTAGCTGCATTCTTATGACAGTGTGAAGGTAGCAGTATTCTGAGTAAGGAGGTTCCCAGATTACCACTCTACTGCACCTGGAGATACCCTCCAGGTCTGCATTGTTAACTTGCGTCTCAGAGGCCTCTGGCAAACGTCTCTGGTGAAGACGTGCGAAACTCACTCTGCAGGCAGTGTGGAACTGTGAGGGACTGAGGGTCAGCTCAACTCTCAGCAGTAAGATGTTTTTGGACAAGGCGTTCAAATACCTACTCACGTATGGAACTTAGTATGTAGCACCAGTCTACCCAAGGAATTACTGGGAAATCGCTGGATTGAGCTTGGAGGCACTAGTCTTGTTGCCGGGAGATTCCAGTTACCTCTCCCAACACTTCGGTGAAGCAGCGAGCCTAGGCCTTTTGGAAGCGAAAGCTAGCTGCAGGCAGGAGGTAGGGTTACAGGCCATAAGCTCAACTCTCAGAAGTGTGTATGCATGGGAGGCAGATGTCTGCTACCCACTCGTACATGCGAGTGGGAACCTACTACACTCTGATGAAAAAGTACTTTGGAAATCGCTGTATTCAACTCAGATACACGTGGGTTCAGGCACAACGATTCCACATGCTTTTCTCACAACCTTTCCCTGCCACTAACATGAGGACGTTAGCAGCTCCTTCTACAGTCAAGCAGGATGCGGGAGGGTTGTGCCCTGTCCTTAGCTCTCACAGGGAAGCATGTCTTGAAGCCAGCGGTCAACTAGCTGCATACTTATGGCAGGGTCAAGGTAGCAGTATTCTGAGACAGGAGGTTCCCAGATTACCACTCTACTGCACCTGGAGATACCCTCCAGGTCTGCATTGTTAACTTGCGTCTCAGAGGCCTCTGGCAAACGTCTCTGGTGAAGACGTGCGAAACTCACTCTGCAGGCAGTGTGGAACTGTGAGGGACTGAGGGTCAGCTCAACTCTCAGCAGTAAGATGTTTTTGGACAAGGCGTTCAAATACCTACTCACGTATGGAACTTAGTATGTAGCACCAGTCTACCCCAGGAATTACTAGGAAATCGCTTGTTTGAGCTTGGAGGCACTCGTCTTGTGTGCCGGGAGATTCCAATTACCTCTCCCAACACTTGCGTCAAGCAGCGAGCCTAGGCCTTTGGGAAGCGAAAGGTAGCGGCAGGCACGATGTAGGGTTACAGGCCATAAGCTCAACTCTCAGAAGTGTGTATGCATGGGAGGCAGATGTCTGCTACCCACTCGGACATGGGAGTTGGAACCTAGCTACACTCCTATTGAAGAAGGATGTTGGAAATCGCTGTATTCAACTCAGATACTCGGGAGTTCAGGCCCAATGCTTACACATGCTTTTCCCGCAACCTATCCCAGCCACTAACAGAAGGAGGTTAGCAGGTACGTCTACAGTCAGGCAGGATGCGGGAGGGTTCTGCCCTGTCCTCAGCTCTCACAGGGAAGCATGCCTAGAAGCCAGCTCTCAACTAGCTGCATTCTTATGACAGTGTGAAGGTAGCAGTATTCTGAGTCAGGATGTTCCAAGATTACCACTCTACTGCACCTGGAGATACCCTCCAGGTCTGCATTGTTAACTTGCGTCTCAGAAGCCTGTGGCAAACGTCTCTGGTGAAGACCTGCAAAACTCACTCTGCAGGCAGTGTGGAACTGTGAGGGACTGATGGTGAGCTCAACTCTCAGAAGTAAGATGCTTTTGGACAAGGCGTTCAGCTACCTTCTCACGTATGGAACTTAGTATGTAGCACCAGTCTACCACACGAATTACTAGGCAATCGCTGGAATGAGCTTGGAGGCCCTAGTCTTGTGTGCCGGGAGATTCCAATTACCTCTCCCAACACTTCCGTCAAACAGCGAGCCTAGGCCTTTTAGAAGTGAAAGGAACCAGCAGGCTGGATGGGGAGGTACAGGCCTTAAACTCAACTCTCAGAAGTGTGTATGCAGGGGAGACAGATGTCTGCTACCCACTCTGACATGGGAGTTGGAAACTAGCTACACTCCTATTGAAGAAGGACTTTGGAAATCGCTGTATTCAACTCAGATACACGGGAGTTCAGGCCCAATGCTTACACATGCTTTTCCCACAAACTATCCCAGCCACTAACAGAAGGTGGTTAGCAGGTAAGTCTACAGTCAGGCAGGATGCGGGAGGGTCCTGCCCTGTCCTCAGCTCTCACAGGGAAGCATGCCTTGAAGCCAGCTCTCAACTAGCTGCATTCTTATGGCAGTGTGAAGGTAGCAGTATTCTGAGTAAGGAGGTTCCCAGATTACCACTCTACTGCACCTGGAGATACCCTCCAGGTCTGCATTGTTAACTTGCGTCTCAGAGGCCTCTGGCAAACGTCTCTGGTGAAGACGTGCGAAACTCACTCTGCAGGCAGTGTGGAACTGTGAGGGACTGAGGGTGAGCTCAACTCTCAGAAGTAAGATGCTTTTGGACAAGGCGTTCAGCTACCTTCTCACGTATGGAACTTAGTATGTAGCACCAGTCTACCACACGAATTACTAGGCAATCGCTTGATTGAGCTTGGAGGCCCTAGTCTTGTGTGCCGGGAGATTCCAATTACCTCTCCCAACACTTCCGTCAAACAGCGAGCCTAGGCCTTTTAGAAGTGAAAGGAACCAGCAGGCTGGATGGGGAGGTACAGGCCTTAAACTCAACTCTCAGAAGTGTGTATGCAGGGGAGACAGATGTCTGCTACCCACTCTGACATGGGAGTTGGAAACTAGCTACACTCTGATTGAAGAAGGCCATTGGAAATCGCTGTATTCAACTCAGATACACAGGAGTTCAGGCCCAATGCTTACACATGCTTTTCCCGCAACCTCTCTCAGCCACTAACATTAGGATGTTAGCAGCTGCGCCTACAGTCAGGCAGGATGCGGGTGGGTTCTGCCCTGTCCTCAGCACTCCCAGGGAAGCATGCCTAGAAGCCAGCTCTCAACTAGCTGCATTCTTATGGCAGTGTGAAGGTAGCAGTATTCTGAGTAAGGAGGTTCCCAGATTACCACTCTACTGCACCTGGAGATACCCTCCAGGTCTGCATTGTTAACTTCCGTCTCAGAAGCCTCTGGCAAACGTCTCTGGTGAAGACGTCCGAAACTCACTCTGCAGGCAGTGTGGAACTGTGAGGGACTGAGGGTGAGCTCAACTCTCAGAAGTAAGATGTTTTTGGACAAGGCGTTCAACTACCTACTCACGTATGGAACTTAGTATGTAGCACCAGTCTACCCCAGGAATTACTAGGAAATCGCTTGATTGAGCTTGGAGGCACTCGTCTTGTGTGCCGGGAGATTCCAGTTACCTCTCCCAACACTTGCGTCAAGCAGCGAGCCTAGGCATTTTGGAAGCGAAAGGTAGCGGCAGGCAGGATGTTGGGTTACAGGCCATAAGCTCAACTCTCAGAAGTGTGTATGCATGGGTGGCAGATGTCTGCTACCCACTCGGACATGGGAGTTGGAAACTACCTACACTCTGATTGAAGAAGGCCGTTGGAAATCGCTGTATTTAACTCAGATACACGGGAGTTCAGGCCCAATGCTTACACATGCTTTTCCCGCAACCTCTCTCAGCCACTAACATTAGGATGTTAGCAGCTGCGCCTACAGTCAGGCAGGATGCGGGTGGGTTCTGCCATGTCCTCAGCACTCCCAGGGAAGCATACCTAGAAGCCAGCTCTCAACTAGCTGCATTCTTATGGCAGTGTAAAGGTAGCAGTATTCTGAGTCAGGATGTTCCAAGATTACCACTCTACTGCACCTGGAGATACCCTCCAGGTCTGCATTGTTAACTTGCGTCTCAGAAGCCTGTGGCAAACGTCTCTGGTGAAGACCTGCAAAACTCACTCTGCAGGCAGTGTGGAACTGTGAGGGACTGATGGTGAGCTCAACTCTCAGAAGTAAGATGCTTTTGGACAAGGCGTTCAGCTACCTTCTCACGTATGGAACTTAGTATGTAGCACCAGTCTACCACACGAATTACTAGGCAATCGCTGGAATGAGCTTGGAGGCCCTAGTCTTGTGTGCCGGGAGATTCCAATTACCTCTCCCAACACTTCCGTCAAACAGCGAGCCCAGGCCTTTTAGAAGTGAAAGGAACCAGCAGGCTGGATGGGGAGGTACAGGCCTTAAACTCAACTCTCAGAAGTGTGTATGCAGGGGAGACAGATGTCTGCTACCCACTCTGACATGGGAGTTGGAAACTAGCTACACTCTGATTGAAGAAGGCCATTGGAAATCGCTGTATTCAACTCAGATACACAGGAGTTCAGGCCCAATGCTTACACATGCTTTTCCCGCAACCTCTCTCAGCCACTAACATTAGGATGTTAGCAGCTGCGCCTACAGTCAGGCAGGATGCGGGTGGGTTCTGCCCTGTCCTCAGCACTCCCAGGGAAGCATGCCTAGAAGCCAGCTCTCAACTAGCTGCATTCTTATGGCAGTGTGAAGGTAGCAGTATTCTGAGTAAGGAGGTTCCCAGATTACCACTCTACTGCACCTGGAGATACCCTCCAGGTCTGCATTGTTAACTTGCGTCTCAGAAGCCTCTGGCAAACGTCTCTGGTGAAGACGTCCGAAACTCACTCTGCAGGCAGTGTGGAACTGTGAGGGACTGAGGGTGAGCTCAACTCTCAGAAGTAAGATGCTTTTGGACAAGGCGTTCAGCTACCTTCTCACGTATGGAACTTAGTATGTAGCACCAGTCTACCCCAGGAATTATTAGGAAATCGCTTGATTGAGCTTGGAGGCACTCGTCTTGTGTGCCGGGAGATTCCAGTTACCTCTCCCAACACTTGCGTCAAGCAGCGAGCCTAGGCCTTTTGGAAGCGAAAGGTAGCGGCAGGCAGGATGTTGGGTTACCAGCCATAAGCTCAACTCTCAGAAGTGTGTATGCATGGGTGGCAGATGTCTGCTACCCACTCGGACATGGGAGTTGGAACCTAGCTACACTCCTATTGAAGAAGGACTTTGGAAATCGCTGTATTCAACTCAGATACACGGGAGTTCAGGCCCAATGCTTACACATGCTTTTCCCACAAACTATCCCAGCCACTAACAGAAGGAGGTTAGCAGGTAAGTCTACAGTCAGGCAGGATGCGGGAGGGTCCTGCCCTGTCCTCAGCTCTCACAGGGAAGCATGCCTTGAAGTCAGCTCTCAACTAGCTGCATTCTTATGACAGTGTGAAGGTAGCAGTATTCTGAGTAAGGAGGTTCCCAGATTACCACTCTACTGCACCTGGAGATACCCTCCAGGTCTGCATTGTTAACTTGCGTCTCAGAGGCCTCTGGCAAACGTCTCTGGTGAAGACGTGCGAAACTCACTCTGCAGGCAGTGTGGAACTGTGAGGGACTGAGGGTGAGCTCAACTCTCAGCAGTAAGATGTTTTTGGACAAGGCGTTCAAATACCTACTCACGTATGGAACTTAGTATGTAGCACCAGTCTACCCCAGGAATTACTGGGAAATCGCTGGATTGAGCTTGGAGGCACTAGTCTTGTTGCCGGGAGATTCCAGTTACCTCTCCCAACACTTCGGTGAAGCAGCGAGCCTAGGCCTTTTGGAAGCGAAAGCTAGCTGCAGGCAGGAGGTAGGGATACAGGCCATAAGCTCAACTCTCAGAAGTGTGTATGCATGGGAGGCAGATGTCTGCTACCCACTCGTACATGCGAGTGGGAACCTACTACACTCTGATGAAAAAGGACTTTGGAAATCGCTGTATTCAACTCAGATACACGTGGGTTCAGGCACAACGATTCCACATGCTTTTCTCACAACCTTTCCCTGCCACTAACATGAGGACGTTAGCAGCTCCTTCTACAGTCAAGCAGGATGCGGGAGGGTTGTGCCCTGTCCTTAGCTCTCACAGGGAAGCATGTCTTGAAGCCAGCGGTCAACTAGCTGCATACTTATGGCAGGGTCAACGTAGCAGTATTCTGAGACAGGAGGTTCCCAGATTACCACTCTACTGCACCTGGAGATACCCTCCAGGTCTGCATTGTTAACTTGCGTCTCAGAGGCCTCTGGCAAACGTCTCTGGTGAAGACGTGCGAAACTCACTCTGCAGGCAGTGTGGAACTGTGAGGGACTGAGGGTCAGCTCAACTCTCAGCAGTAAGATGTTTTTGGACAAGGCGTTCAAATACCTACTCACGTATGGAACTTAGTATGTAGCACCAGTCTACCCCAGGAATTACTAGGAAATCGCTTGATTGAGCTTGGAGGCACTCGTCTTGTGTGCCGGGAGATTCCAATTACCTCTCCCAACACTTGCGTCAAGCAGCGAGCCTAGGCCTTTTGGAAGCGAAAGGTAGCGGCAGGCACTATGTAGGGTTACAGGCCATAAGCTCAACTCTCAGAAGTGTGTATGCATGGGAGGCAGATGTCTGCTACCCACTCTGACATGGGAGTTGGAAACTACCTACACTCTGATTGAAGAAGGCCATTGGAAATCGCTGTATTTAACTCAGATACACAGGAGTTCAGGCCCAATGCTTACACATGCTTTTCCCGCAACCTCTCTCAGCCACTAACATTAGGATGTTAGCAGCTGCGCCTACAGTCAGGCAGGATGCGGGTGGGTTCTGCCATGTCCTCAGCACTCCCAGGGAAGCATACCTAGAAGCCAGCTCTCAACTAGCTGCATTCTTATGGCAGTGTGAAGGTAGCAGTATTCTGAGTAAGGAGGTTCCCAGATTACCACTCTACTGCACCTGGAGATACCCTCCAGGTCTGCATTGTTAACTTGCGTCTCAGAAGCCTCTGGCAAACGTCTCTGGTGAAGACGTCCGAAACTCACTCTGCAGGCAGTGTGGAACTGTGAGGGACTGAGGGTGAGCTCAACTCTCAGAAGTAAGATGCTTTTGGACAAGGCGTTCAGCTACCTTCTCACGTATGGAACTTAGTATGTAGCACCAGTCTACCCCAGGAATTATTAGGAAATCGCTTGATTGAGTTTGGCGGCACTCGTCTTGTGTGCCGGGAGATTCCAGTTACCTCTCCCAACACTTGCGTCAAGCAGCGAGCCTAGGCCTTTTGGAAGCGAAAGGTAGCGGCAGGCAGGATGTTGGGTTACAGGCCATAAGCTCAACTCTCAGAAGTGTGTATGCATGGGTGGCAGATGTCTGCTACCCACTCGGACATGGGAGTTGGAACCTAGCTACACTCCTATTGAAGAAGGACTTTGGAAATCGCTGTATTCAACTCAGATACACGGGAGTTCAGGCCCAATGCTTACACATGCTTTTCCCACAAACTATCCCAGCCACTAACAGAAGGAGGTTAGCAGGTAAGTCTACAGTCAGGCAGGATGCGGGAGGGTCCTGCCCTGTCCTCAGCTCTCACAGGGAAGCATGCCTTGAAGCCAGCTCTCAACTAGCTGCATTCTTATGACAGTGTGAAGGTAGCAGTATTCTGAGTAAGGAGGTTCCCAGATTACCACTCTACTGCACCTGGAGATACCCTCCAGGTCTGCATTGTTAACTTGCGTCTCAGAGGCCTCTGGCAAACGTCTCTGGTGAAGACGTGCGAAACTCACTCTGCAGGCAGTGTGGAACTGTGAGGGACTGAGGGTCAGCTCAACTCTCAGCAGTAAGATGTTTTTGGACAAGGCGTTCAAATACCTACTCACGTATGGAACTTAGTATGTAGCACCAGTCTACCCAAGGAATTACTGGGAAATCGCTGGATGGAGCTTGGAGGCACTAGTCTTGTTGCCGGGAGATTCCAGTTACCTCTCCCAACACTTCGGTGAAGCAGCGAGCCTAGGCCTTTTGAAAGCGAAAGCTAGCTGCAGGCAGGAGGTAGGGTTACAGGCCATAAGCTCAACTCTCAGAAGTGTGTATGCATGGGAGGCAGATGTCTGCTACCCACTCGTACATGCGAGTGGGAACCTACTACACTCTGATGAAAAAGGACTTTGGAAATCGCTGTATTCAACTCAGATACACGTGGGATCAGGCACAACGATTCCACATGCTTTTCTCACAACCTTTCCCTGCCACTAACATGAGGACGTTAGCAGCTCCTTTTACAGTCAAGCAGGATGCGGGAGGGTTGTGCCCTGTCCTTAGCTCTCACAGGGAAGCATGTCTTGAAGCCAGCGGTCAACTAGCTGCATACTTATGGCAGGGTCAACGTAGCAGTATTCTGAGACAGGAGGTTCCCAGATTACCACTCTACTGCACCTGGAGATACCCTCCAGGTCTGCATTGTTAACTTGCGTCTCAGAAGCCTGTGGCAAACTTCTCTGGTGAAGACCTGCAAAACTCACTCTGCAGGCAGTGTGGAACTTTGAGGGACTGATTGTGAGCTCAACTCTCAGAAGTAAGATGCTTTTGGACAAGGCGTTCAGCTACCTTCTCACGTATGGAACTTAGTATGTAGCACCAGTCTACCACACGAATTACTAGGCAATCGCTGGAATGAGCTTGGAGGCCCTAGTCTTGTGTGCCGGGAGATTCCAATTACCTCTCCCAACACTTCCGTCAAACAGCGAGCCTAGGCCTTTTAGAAGTGAAAGGAACCAGCAGGCTGGATGGGGAGGTACAGGCCTTAAACTCAACTCTCAGAAGTGTGTATGCAGGGGAGACAGATGTCTGCTACCCACTCTGACATGGGAGTTGGAAACTAGCTACACTCTGATTGAAGAAGGCCATTGGAAATCGCTGTATTCAACTCAGATACACAGGAGTTCAGGCCCAATGCTTACACATGCTTTTCCCGCAACCTCTCTCAGCCACTAACATTAGGATGTTAGCAGCTGCGCCTACAGTCAGGCAGGATGCGGGTGGGTTCTGCCCTGTCCTCAGCACTCCCAGGGAAGCATGCCTAGAAGCCAGCTCTCAACTAGCTGCATTCTTATGGCAGTGTGAAGGTAGCAGTATTCTGAGTAAGGAGGTTCCCAGATTACCACTCTACTGCACCTGGAGATACCCTCCAGGTCTGCATTGTTAACTTCCGTCTCAGAAGCCTCTGGCAAACGTCTCTGGTGAAGACGTCCGAAACTCACTCTGCAGGCAGTGTGGAACTGTGAGGGACTGAGGGTGAGCTCAACTCTCAGAAGTAAGATGTTTTTGGACAAGGCGTTCAACTACCTACTCACGTATGGAACTTAGTATGTAGCACCAGTCTACCCCAGGAATTACTAGGAAATCGCTTGATTGAGCTTGGAGGCACTCGTCTTGTGTGCCGGGAGATTCCAGTTACCTCTCCCAACACTTGCGTCAAGCAGCGAGCCTAGGCATTTTGGAAGCGAAAGGTAGCGGCAGGCAGGATGTTGGGTTACAGGCCATAAGCTCAACTCTCAGAAGTGTGTATGCATGGGTGGCAGATGTCTGCTACCCACTCGGACATGGGAGTTGGAAACTACCTACACTCTGATTGAAGAAGGCCGTTGGAAATCGCTGTATTTAACTCAGATACACGGGAGTTCAGGCCCAATGCTTACACATGCTTTTCCCGCAACCTCTCTCAGCCACTAACATTAGGATGTTAGCAGCTGCGCCTACAGTCAGGCAGGATGCGGGTGGGTTCTGCCATGTCCTCAGCACTCCCAGGGAAGCATACCTAGAAGCCAGCTCTCAACTAGCTGCATTCTTATGGCAGTGTAAAGGTAGCAGTATTCTGAGTCAGGATGTTCCAAGATTACCACTCTACTGCACCTGGAGATACCCTCCAGGTCTGCATTGTTAACTTGCGTCTCAAAAGCCTGTGGCAAACGTCTCTGGTGAAGACCTGCAAAACTCACTCTGCAGGCAGTGTGGAACTGTGAGGGACTGATGGTGAGCTCAACTCTCAGAAGTAAGATGCTTTTGGACAAGGCGTTCAGCTACCTTCTCACGTATGGAACTTAGTATGTAGCACCAGTCTACCACACGAATTACTAGGCAATCGCTGGAATGAGCTTGGAGGCCCTAGTCTTGTGTGCCGGGAGATTCCAATTACCTCTCCCAACACTTCCGTCAAACAGCGAGCCCAGGCCTTTTAGAAGTGAAAGGAACCAGCAGGCTGGATGGGGAGGTACAGGCCTTAAACTCAACTCTCAGAAGTGTGTATGCAGGGGAGACAGATGTCTGCTACCCACTCTGACATGGGAGTTGGAAACTAGCTACACTCTGATTGAAGAAGGCCATTGGAAATCGCTGTATTCAACTCAGATACACAGGAGTTCAGGCCCAATGCTTACACATGCTTTTCCCGCAACCTCTCTCAGCCACTAACATTAGGATGTTAGCAGCTGCGCCTACAGTCAGGCAGGATGCGGGTGGGTTCTGCCCTGTCCTCAGCACTCCCAGGGAAGCATGCCTAGAAGCCAGCTCTCAACTAGCTGCATTCTTATGGCAGTGTGAAGGTAGCAGTATTCTGAGTAAGGAGGTTCCCAGATTACCACTCTACTGCACCTGGAGATACCCTCCAGGTCTGCATTGTTAACTTGCGTCTCAGAAGCCTCTGGCAAACGTCTCTGGTGAAGACGTCCGAAACTCACTCTGCAGGCAGTGTGGAACTGTGAGGGACTGAGGGTGAGCTCAACTCTCAGAAGTAAGATGCTTTTGGACAAGGCGTTCAGCTACCTTCTCACGTATGGAACTTAGTATGTAGCACCAGTCTACCCCAGGAATTATTAGGAAATCGCTTGATTGAGCTTGGAGGCACTCGTCTTGTGTGCCGGGAGATTCCAGTTACCTCTCCCAACACTTGCGTCAAGCAGCGAGCCTAGGCCTTTTGGAAGCGAAAGGTAGCGGCAGGCAGGATGTTGGGTTACCAGCCATAAGCTCAACTCTCAGAAGTGTGTATGCATGGGTGGCAGATGTCTGCTACCCACTCGGACATGGGAGTTGGAACCTAGCTACACTCCTATTGAAGAAGGACTTTGGAAATCGCTGTATTCAACTCAGATACACGGGAGTTCAGGCCCAATGCTTACACATGCTTTTCCCACAAACTATCCCAGCCACTAACAGAAGGAGGTTAGCAGGTAAGTCTACAGTCAGGCAGGATGCGGGAGGGTCCTGCCCTGTCCTCAGCTCTCACAGGGAAGCATGCCTTGAAGTCAGCTCTCAACTAGCTGCATTCCTATGACAGTGTGAAGGTAGCAGTATTCTGAGTAAGGAGGTTCCCAGATTACCACTCTACTGCACCTGGAGATACCCTCCAGGTCTGCATTGTTAACTTGCGTCTCAGAGGCCTCTGGCAAACGTCTCTGGTGAAGACGTGCGAAACTCACTCTGCAGGCAGTGTGGAACTGTGAGGGACTGAGGGTGAGCTCAACTCTCAGCAGTAAGATGTTTTTGGACAAGGCGTTCAAATACCTACTCACGTATGGAACTTAGTATGTAGCACCAGTCTACCCCAGGAATTACTGGGAAATCGCTGGATTGAGCTTGGAGGCACTAGTCTTGTTGCCGGGAGATTCCAGTTACCTCTCCCAACACTTCGGTGAAGCAGCGAGCCTAGGCCTTTTGGAAGCGAAAGCTAGCTGCAGGCAGGAGGTAGGGATACAGGCCATAAGCTCAACTCTCAGAAGTGTGTATGCATGGGAGGCAGATGTCTGCTACCCACTCGTACATGCGAGTGGGAACCTACTACACTCTGATGAAAAAGGACTTTGGAAATCGCTGTATTCAACTCAGATACACGTGGGTTCAGGCACAACGATTCCACATGCTTTTCTCACAACCTTTCCCTGCCACTAACATGAGGACGTTAGCAGCTCCTTCTACAGTCAAGCAGGATGCGGGAGGGTTGTGCCCTGTCCTTAGCTCTCACAGGGAAGCATGTCTTGAAGCCAGCGGTCAACTAGCTGCATACTTATGGCAGGGTCAACGTAGCAGTATTCTGAGACAGGAGGTTCCCAGATTACCACTCTACTGCACCTGGAGATACCCTCCAGGTCTGCATTGTTAACTTGCGTCTCAGAGGCCTCTGGCAAACGTCTCTGGTGAAGACGTGCGAAACTCACTCGGCAGGCAGTGTGGAACTGTGAGGGACTGAGGGTCAGCTCAACTCTCAGCAGTAAGATGTTTTTGGACAAGGCGTTCAAATACCTACTCACGTATGGAACTTAGTATGTAGCACCAGTCTACCCCAGGAATTACTAGGAAATCGCTTGATTGAGCTTGGAGGCACTCGTCTTGTGTGCCGGGAGATTCCAATTACCTCTCCCAACACTTGCGTCAAGCAGCGAGCCTAGGCCTTTTGGAAGCGAAAGGTAGCGGCAGGCACTATGTAGGGTTACAGGCCATAAGCTCAACTCTCAGAAGTGTGTATGCATGGGAGGCAGATGTCTGCTACCCACTCTGACATGGGAGTTGGAAACTACCTACACTCTGATTGAAGAAGGCCATTGGAAATCGCTGTATTTAACTCAGATACACAGGAGTTCAGGCCCAATGCTTACACATGCTTTTCCCGCAACCTCTCTCAGCCACTAACATTAGGATGTTAGCAGCTGCGCCTACAGTCAGGCAGGATGCGGGTGGGTTCTGCCATGTCCTCAGCACTCCCAGGGAAGCATACCTAGAAGCCAGCTCTCAACTAGCTGCATTCTTATGGCAGTGTGAAGGTAGCAGTATTCTGAGTCAGGATGTTCCAAGATTACCACTCTACTGCACCTGGAGATACCCTCCAGGTCTGCATTGTTAACTTGCGTCTCAGAAGCCTGTGGCAAACGTCTCTGGTGAAGACCTGCAAAACTCACTCTGCAGGCAGTGTGGAACTGTGAGGGACTGATGGTGAGCTCAACTCTCAGAAGTAAGATGCTTTTGGACAAGGCGTTCAGCTACCTTCTCACGTATGGAACTTAGTATGTAGCACCAGTCTACCACACGAATTACTAGGCAATCGCTGGAATGAGCTTGGAGGCCCTAGTCTTGTGTGCCGGGAGATTCCAATTACCTCTCCCAACACTTCCGTCAAACAGGGAGCCTAGGCCTTTTAGAAGTGAAAGGAACCAGCAGGCTGGATGGGGAGGTACAGGCCTTAAACTCAACTCTCAGAAGTGTGTATGCAGGGGAGACAGATGTCTGCTACCCACTCTGACATGGGAGTTGGAAACTAGCTACACTCTGATTGAAGAAGGCCATTGGAAATCGCTGTATTCAACTCAGATACACAGGAGTTCAGGCCCAATGCTTACACATGCTTTTCCCGCAACCTCTCTCAGCCACTAACATTAGGATGTTAGCAGCTGCGCCTACAGTCAGGCAGGATGCGGGTGGGTTCTGCCCTGTCCTCAGCACTCCCAGGGAAGCATGCCTAGAAGCCAGCTCTCAACTAGCTGCATTCTTATGGCAGTGTGAAGGTAGCAGTATTCTGAGTAAGGAGGTTCCCAGATTACCACTCTACTGCACCTGGAGATACCCTCCAGGTCTGCATTGTTAACTTGCGTCTCAGAAGCCTCTGGCAAACGTCTCTGGTGAAGACGTCCGAAACTCACTCTGCAGGCAGTGTGGAACTGTGAGGGACTGAGGGTGAGCTCAACTCTCAGAAGTAAGATGCTTTTGGACAAGGCGTTCAGCTACCTTCTCACGTATGGAACTTAGTATGTAGCACCAGTCTACCCCAGGAATTATTAGGAAATCGCTTGATTGAGTTTGGCGGCACTCGTCTTGTGTGCCGGGAGATTCCAGTTACCTCTCCCAACACTTGCGTCAAGCAGCGAGCCTAGGCCTTTTGGAAGCGAAAGGTAGCGGCAGGCAGGATGTTGGGTTACAGGCCATAAGCTCAACTCTCAGAAGTGTGTATGCATGGGTGGCAGATGTCTGCTACCCACTCGGACATGGGAGTTGGAACCTAGCTACACTCCTATTGAAGAAGGACTTTGGAAATCGCTGTATTCAACTCAGATACACGGGAGTTCAGGCCCAATGCTTACACATGCTTTTCCCACAAACTATCCCAGCCACTAACAGAAGGAGGTTAGCAGGTAAGTCTACAGTCAGGCAGGATGCGGGAGGGTCCTGCCCTGTCCTCAGCTCTCACAGGGAAGCATGCCTTGAAGCCAGCTCTCAACTAGCTGCATTCTTATGACAGTGTGAAGGTAGCAGTATTCTGAGTAAGGAGGTTCCCAGATTACCACTCTACTGCACCTGGAGATACCCTCCAGGTCTGCATTGTTAACTTGCGTCTCAGAGGCCTCTGGCAAACGTCTCTGGTGAAGACGTGCGAAACTCACTCTGCAGGCAGTGTGGAACTGTGAGGGACTGAGGGTGAGCTCAACTCTCAGCAGTAAGATGTTTTTGGACAAGGCGTTCAAATACCTACTCACGTATGGAACTTAGTATGTAGCACCAGTCTACCCCAGGAATTACTGGGAAATCGCTGGATTGAGCTTGGAGGCACTAGTCTTGTTGCCGGGAGATTCCAGTTACCTCTCCCAACACTTCGGTGAAGCAGCGAGCCTAGGCCTTTTGGAAGCGAAAGCTAGCTGCAGGCAGGAGGTAGGGATACAGGCCATAAGCTCAACTCTCAGAAGTGTGTATGCATGGGAGGCAGATGTCTGCTACCCACTCGTACATGCGAGTGGGAACCTACTACACTCTGATGAAAAAGGACTTTGGAAATCGCTGTATTCAACTCAGATACACGTGGGTTCAGGCACAACGATTCCACATGCTTTTCTCACAACCTTTCCCTGCCACTAACATGAGGACGTTAGCAGCTCCTTCTACAGTCAAGCAGGATGCGGGAGGGTTGTGCCCTGTCCTTAGCTCTCACAGGGAAGCATGTCTTGAAGCCAGCGGTCAACTAGCTGCATACTTATGGCAGGGTCAACGTAGCAGTATTCTGAGACAGGAGGTTCCCAGATTACCACTCTACTGCACCTGGAGATACCCTCCAGGTCTGCATTGTTAACTTGCGTCTCAGAGGCCTCTGGCAAACGTCTCTGGTGAAGACGTGCGAAACTCACTCGGCAGGCAGTGTGGAACTGTGAGGGACTGAGGGTCAGCTCAACTCTCAGCAGTAAGATGTTTTTGGACAAGGCGTTCAAATACCTACTCACGTATGGAACTTAGTATGTAGCACCAGTCTACCCCAGGAATTACTAGGAAATCGCTTGATTGAGCTTGGAGGCACTCGTCTTGTGTGCCGGGAGATTCCAATTACCTCTCCCAACACTTGCGTCAAGCAGCGAGCCTAGGCCTTTTGGAAGCGAAAGGTAGCGGCAGGCACTATGTAGGGTTACAGGCCATAAGCTCAACTCTCAGAAGTGTGTATGCATGGGAGGCAGATGTCTGCTACCCACTCTGACATGGGAGTTGGAAACTACCTACACTCTGATTGAAGAAGGCCATTGGAAATCGCTGTATTTAACTCAGATACACAGGAGTTCAGGCCCAATGCTTACACATGCTTTTCCCGCAACCTCTCTCAGCCACTAACATTAGGATGTTAGCAGCTGCGCCTACAGTCAGGCAGGATGCGGGTGGGTTCTGCCATGTCCTCAGCACTCCCAGGGAAGCATACCTAGAAGCCAGCTCTCAACTAGCTGCATTCTTATGGCAGTGTGAAGGTAGCAGTATTCTGAGTCAGGATGTTCCAAGATTACCACTCTACTGCACCTGGAGATACCCTCCAGGTCTGCATTGTTAACTTGCGTCTCAGAAGCCTGTGGCAAACGTCTCTGGTGAAGACCTGCAAAACTCACTCTGCAGGCAGTGTGGAACTGTGAGGGACTGATGGTGAGCTCAACTCTCAGAAGTAAGATGCTTTTGGACAAGGCGTTCAGCTACCTTCTCACGTATGGAACTTAGTATGTAGCACCAGTCTACCACACGAATTACTAGGCAATCGCTGGAATGAGCTTGGAGGCCCTAGTCTTGTGTGCCGGGAGATTCCAATTACCTCTCCCAACACTTCCGTCAAACAGGGAGCCTAGGCCTTTTAGAAGTGAAAGGAACCAGCAGGCTGGATGGGGAGGTACAGGCCTTAAACTCAACTCTCAGAAGTGTGTATGCAGGGGAGACAGATGTCTGCTACCCACTCTGACATGGGAGTTGGAAACTAGCTACACTCTGATTGAAGAAGGCCATTGGAAATCGCTGTATTCAACTCAGATACACAGGAGTTCAGGCCCAATGCTTACACATGCTTTTCCCGCAACCTCTCTCAGCCACTAACATTAGGATGTTAGCAGCTGCGCCTACAGTCAGGCAGGATGCGGGTGGGTTCTGCCCTGTCCTCAGCACTCCCAGGGAAGCATGCCTAGAAGCCAGCTCTCAACTAGCTGCATTCTTATGGCAGTGTGAAGGTAGCAGTATTCTGAGTAAGGAGGTTCCCAGATTACCACTCTACTGCACCTGGAGATACCCTCCAGGTCTGCATTGTTAACTTGCGTCTCAGAAGCCTCTGGCAAACGTCTCTGGTGAAGACGTCCGAAACTCACTCTGCAGGCAGTGTGGAACTGTGAGGGACTGAGGGTGAGCTCAACTCTCAGAAGTAAGATGCTTTTGGACAAGGCGTTCAGCTACCTTCTCACGTATGGAACTTAGTATGTAGCACCAGTCTACCCCAGGAATTATTAGGAAATCGCTTGATTGAGTTTGGCGGCACTCGTCTTGTGTGCCGGGAGATTCCAGTTACCTCTCCCAACACTTGCGTCAAGCAGCGAGCCTAGGCCTTTTGGAAGCGAAAGGTAGCGGCAGGCAGGATGTTGGGTTACAGGCCATAAGCTCAACTCTCAGAAGTGTGTATGCATGGGTGGCAGATGTCTGCTACCCACTCGGACATGGGAGTTGGAACCTAGCTACACTCCTATTGAAGAAGGACTTTGGAAATCGCTGTATTCAACTCAGATACACGGGAGTTCAGGCCCAATGCTTACACATGCTTTTCCCACAAACTATCCCAGCCACTAACAGAAGGAGGTTAGCAGGTAAGTCTACAGTCAGGCAGGATGCGGGAGGGTCCTGCCCTGTCCTCAGCTCTCACAGGGAAGCATGCCTTGAAGCCAGCTCTCAACTAGCTGCATTCTTATGACAGTGTGAAGGTAGCAGTATTCTGAGTAAGGAGGTTCCCAGATTACCACTCTACTGCACCTGGAGATACCCTCCAGGTCTGCATTGTTAACTTGCGTCTCAGAGGCCTCTGGCAAACGTCTCTGGTGAAGACGTGCGAAACTCACTCTGCAGGCAGTGTGGAACTGTGAGGGACTGAGGGTCAGCTCAACTCTCAGCAGTAAGATGTTTTTGGACAAGGCGTTCAAATACCTACTCACGTATGGAACTTAGTATGTAGCACCAGTCTACCCAAGGAATTACTGGGAAATCGCTGGATGGAGCTTGGAGGCACTAGTCTTGTTGCCGGGAGATTCCAGTTACCTCTCCCAACACTTCGGTGAAGCAGCGAGCCTAGGCCTTTTGAAAGCGAAAGCTAGCTGCAGGCAGGAGGTAGGGTTACAGGCCATAAGCTCAACTCTCAGAAGTGTGTATGCATGGGAGGCAGATGTCTGCTACCCACTCGTACATGCGAGTGGGAACCTACTACACTCTGATGAAAAAGGACTTTGGAAATCGCTGTATTCAACTCAGATACACGTGGGTTCAGGCACAACGATTCCACATGCTTTTCTCACAACCTTTCCCTGCCACTAACATGAGGACGTTAGCAGCTCCTTTTACAGTCAAGCAGGATGCGGGAGGGTTGTGCCCTGTCCTTAGCTCTCACAGGGAAGCATGTCTTGAAGCCAGCGGTCAACTAGCTGCATACTTATGGCAGGGTCAACGTAGCAGTATTCTGAGACAGGAGGTTCCCAGATTACCACTCTACTGCACCTGGAGATACCCTCCAGGTCTGCATTGTTAACTTGCGTCTCAGAAGCCTGTGGCAAACTTCTCTGGTGAAGACCTGCAAAACTCACTCTGCAGGCAGTGTGGAACTGTGAGGGACTGATGGTGAGCTCAACTCTCAGAAGTAAGATGCTTTTGGACAAGGCGTTCAGCTACCTTCTCACGTATGGAACTTAGTATGTAGCACCAGTCTACCACACGAATTACTAGGCAATCGCTGGAATGAGCTTGGAGGCCCTAGTCTTGTGTGCCGGGAGATTCCAATTACCTCTCCCAACACTTCCGTCAAACAGCGAGCCTAGGCCTTTTAGAAGTGAAAGGAACCAGCAGGCTGGATGGGGAGGTACAGGCCTTAAACTCAACTCTCAGAAGTGTGTATGCAGGGGAGACAGATGTCTGCTACCCACTCTGACATGGGAGTTGGAAACTAGCTACACTCTGATTGAAGAAGGCCATTGGAAATCGCTGTATTCAACTCAGATACACAGGAGTTCAGGCCCAATGCTTACACATGCTTTTCCCGCAACCTCTCTCAGCCACTAACATTAGGATGTTAGCAGCTGCGCCTACAGTCAGGCAGGATGCGGGTGGGTTCTGCCCTGTCCTCAGCACTCCCAGGGAAGCATGCCTAGAAGCCAGCTCTCAACTAGCTGCATTCTTATGGCAGTGTGAAGGTAGCAGTATTCTGAGTAAGGAGGTTCCCAGATTACCACTCTACTGCACCTGGAGATACCCTCCAGGTCTGCATTGTTAACTTGCGTCTCAGAAGCCTCTGGCAAACGTCTCTGGTGAAGACGTCCGAAACTCACTCTGCAGGCAGTGTGGAACTGTGAGGGACTGAGGGTGAGCTCAACTCTCAGAAGTAAGATGCTTTTGGACAAGGCGTTCAGCTACCTTCTCACGTATGGAACTTAGTATGTAGCACCTGTCTACCCCAGGAATTATTAGGAAATCGCTTGATTGAGCTTGGAGGCACTCGTCTTGTGTGCCGGGAGATTCCAGTTACCTCTCCCAACACTTGCGTCAAGCAGCGAGCCTAGGCCTTTTGGAAGCGAAAGGTAGCGGCAGGCAGGATGTTGGGTTACAGGCCATAAGCTCAACTCTCAGAAGTGTGTATGCATGGGTGGCAGATGTCTGCTACCCACTCGGACATGGGAGTTGGAACCTAGCTACACTCCTATTGAAGAAGGACTTTGGAAATCGCTGTATTCAACTCAGATACACGGGAGTTCAGGCCCAATGCTTACACATGCTTTTCCCACAAACTATCCCAGCCACTAACAGAAGGAGGTTAGCAGGTAAGTCTACAGTCAGGCAGGATGCGGGAGGGTCCTGCCCTGTCCTCAGCTCTCACAGGGAAGCATGCCTTGAAGCCAGCTCTCAACTAGCTGCATTCTTATGACAGTGTGAAGGTAGCAGTATTCTGAGTAAGGAGGTTCCCAGATTACCACTCTACTGCACCTGGAGATACCCTCCAGGTCTGCATTGTTAACTTGCGTCTCAGAGGCCTCTGGCAAACGTCTCTGGTGAAGACGTGCGAAACTCACTCTGCAGGCAGTGTGGAACTGTGAGGGACTGAGGGTCAGCTCAACTCTCAGCAGTAAGATGTTTTTGGACAAGGCGTTCAAATACCTACTCACGTATGGAACTTAGTATGTAGCACCAGTCTACCCCAGGAATTACTGGGAAATCGCTGGATTGAGCTTGGAGGCACTAGTCTTGTTGCCGGGAGATTCCAGTTACCTCTCCCAACACTTCGGTGAAGCAGCGAGCCTAGGCCTTTTGGAAGCGAAAGCTAGCTGCAGGCAGGAGGTAGGGATACAGGCCATAAGCTCAACTCTCAGAAGTGGGTATGCATGGGAGGCAGATGTCTGCTACCCACTCGTACATGCGAGTGGGAACCTACTACACTCTGATGAAAAAGGACTTTGGAAATCGCTGTATTCAACTCAGATACACGTGGGTTCAGGCACAACGATTCCACATGCTTTTCTCACAACCTTTCCCTGCCACTAACATGAGGACGTTAGCAGCTCCTTCTACAGTCAAGCAGGATGCGGGAGGGTTGTGCCCTGTCCTTAGCTCTCACAGGGAAGCATGTCTTGAAGCCAGCGGTCAACTAGCTGCATACTTATGGCAGGGTCAAGGTAGCAGTATTCTGAGACAGGAGGTTCCCAGATTACCACTCTACTGCACCTGGAGATACCCTCCAGGTCTGCATTGTTAACTTGCGTCTCAGAGGCCTCTGGCAAACGTCTCTGGTGAAGACGTGCGAAACTCACTCTGCAGGCAGTGTGGAACTGTGAGGGACTGAGGGTGAGCTCAACTCTCAGCAGTAAGATGTTTTTGGACAAGGCGTTCAAATACCTACTCACGTATGGAACTTAGTATGTAGCACCAGTCTACCCCAGGAATTACTAGGAAATCGCTTGTTTGAGCTTGGAGGCACTCGTCTTGTGTGCCGGGAGATTCCAATTACCTCTCCCAACACTTGCGTCAAGCAGCGAGCCTAGGCCTTTGGGAAGCGAAAGGTAGCGGCAGGCACGATGTAGGGTTACAGGCCATAAGCTCAACTCTCAGAAGTGTGTATGCATGGGAGGCAGATGTCTGCTACCCACTCGGACATGGGAGTTGGAACCTAGCTACACTCCTATTGAAGAAGGATGTTGGAAATCGCTGTATTCAACTCAGATACTCGGGAGTTCAGGCCCAATGCTTACACATGCTTTTCCCACAACCTATCCCAGCCACTAACAGAAGGAGGTTAGCAGGTACGTCTACAGTCAGGCAGGATGCGGGAGGGTTCTGCCCTGTCCTCAGCTCTCATAGGGAAGCATGCCTAGAAGCCAGCTCTCAACTAGCTGCATTCTTATGACAGTGTGAAGGTAGCAGTATTCTGAGTAAGGCGGTTCCGAGATTACCACTCTACTGCACCTGGAGATACCCTCCAGGTCTGCATTGGTAACTTGCGTCTCAGAAGCCTGTGGCAAACGTCTCTGGTGAAGACCTGCAAAACTCACTCTGCAGGCAGTGTGGAACTGTGAGGGACTGAGGGTGAGCTCAACCCTCAGAAGTAAGATGCTTTAGGACAAGGCGTTCAGCTACCTTCTCACGTATGGAACTTAGTATGTAGCAGCAGTCTACCACACGAATTACTAGGCAATCGCTGGAATGAGCTTGGAGGCCCTAGTCTTGTGTGCCGGGAGATTCCAATTACCTCTCCCAACACTTCCGTCAAACAGCGAGCCTAGGCCTTTTAGAAGTGAAAGGAACCAGCAGGCTGGATGGGGAGGTACAAGCCTTAAGCTCAACTCTCAGAAGTGTGTATGCAGGGGAGACAGATGTCTGCTACCCACTCTGACATGGGAGTTGGAAACTAGCTACACTCTGATTGAAGAAGGCCATTGGAAATCGCTGTATTCAACTCAGATACACAGGAGTTCAGGCCCAATTCTTACACATGCTTTTCCCGCAACCTCTCTCAGCCACTAACATTAGGATGTTAGCAGCTGCGCCTACAGTCAGGCAGGATGCGGGTGGGTTCTGCCCTGTCCTCAGCACTCCCAGGGAAGCATGCCTAGAAGCCAGCTCTCAACTAGCTGCATTCTTATGGCAGTGTGAAGGTAGCAGTATTCTGAGTAAGGAGGTTCCCAGATTACCACTCTACTGCACCTGGAGATACCCTCCAGGTCTGCATTGTTAAACATTTTTTTTTTAATTTATTTATTTACGATAGTCACAGAGAGAGAGAGAGAGAGGCAGAGACACAGGCAGAGAGAGAAGCAGGCTCCATGCACCGGGAGCCTGACGTGGGATTCGATCCCGGGTCTCCAGGATCGCGCCCTGAGCCAAAGGCAGGCGCCAAACCGCTGCGCCACCCAGGGATCCCAGGTCTGCATTGTTAACTTGCGTCTCAGAGGCCTCTGGCAAACGTCTCTGGTGAAGACGTGCGAAACTCACTCTGCAGGCAGTGTGGAACTGTGAGGGACTGAGGGTCAGCTCAACTCTCAGCAGTAAGATGTTTTTGGACAAGGCGTTCAAATACCTACTCACGTATGGAACTTAGTATGTAGCACCAGTCTACCCCAGGAATTACTGGGAAATCGCTGGATTGAGCTTGGAGGCACTAGTCTTGTTGCCGGGAGATTCCAGTTACCTCTCCCAACACTTCGGTTAAGCAGCGAGCCTAGGCCTTTTGGAAGCAAAAGCTAGCTGCAGGCAGGAGGTAGGGATACAGGCCATAAATTCAACTCTCAGAAGTGTGTATGCATGGGAGGCAGATGTCTGCTACCCACTCGGACATGGGAGTTGGAACCTAGCTACACTCCTATTGAAGAAGGATGTTGGAAATCGCTGTATTCAACTCAGATACTCGGGAGTTCAGGCCCAATGCTTACACATGCTTTTCCCGCAACCTATCCCAGCCACTAACAGAAGGAGGTTAGCAGGTACGTCTACAGTCAGGCAGGATGCGGGAGGGTCCTGCCCTGTCCTCAGCTCTCACAGGGAAGCATGCCTTGAAGCCAGCTCTCAACTAGCTGCATTCTTATGACAGTGTGAAGGTAGCAGTATTCTGAGTAAGGCGGTTCCGAGATTACCACTCTACTGCACCTGGAGATACCCTCCAGGTCTGCATTGTTAACTTGCGTCTCAGAGGCCTCTGGCAAACGTCTCTGGTGAAGACGTGCGAAACTCACTCTGCAGGCAGTGTGGAACTGTGAGGGACTGAGGGTCAGCTCAACTCTCAGCAGTAAGATGTTTTTGGACAAGGCGTTCAAATACCTACTCACGTATGGAACTTAGTATGTAGCACCAGTCTACCCCAGGAATTACTAGGAAATCGCTTGATTGAGCTTGGAGGCACTCGTCTTGTGTGCCGGGAGATTCCAATTACCTCTCCCAACACTTGCGTCAAGCAGCGAGCCTAGGCCTTTTGGAAGCGAAAGGTAGCGGCAGGCACTATGTACGGTTACAGGCCATAAGCTCAACTCTCAGAAGTGTGTATGCATGGGAGGCAGATGTCTGCTACCCACTCTGACATGGGAGTTGGAAACTACCTACACTCTGATTGAAGAAGGCCATTGGAAATCGCTGTATTTAACTCAGATACACAGGAGTTCAGGCCCAATGCTTACACATGCTTTTCCCGCAACCTCTCTCAGCCACTAACATTAGGATGTTAGCAGCTGCGCCTACAGTCAGGCAGGATGCGGGTGGGTTCTGCCATGTCCTCAGCACTCCCAGGGAAGCATACCTAGAAGCCAGCTCTCAACTAGCTGCATTCTTATGGCAGTGTGAAGGTAGCAGTATTCTGAGTCAGGATGTTCCAAGATTACCACTCTACTGCACCTGGAGATACCCTCCAGGTCTGCATTGTTAACTTGCGTCTCAGAAGCCTGTGGCAAACGTCTCTGGTGAAGACCTGCAAAACTCACTCTGCAGGCAGTGTGGAACTGTGAGGGACTGATGGTGAGCTCAACTCTCAGAAGTAAGATGCTTTTGGACAAGGCGTTCAGCTACCTTCTCACGTATGGAACTTAGTATGTAGCACCAGTCTACCACACGAATTACTAGGCAATCGCTGGAATGAGCTTGGAGGCCCTAGTCTTGTGTGCCGGGAGATTCCAATTACCTCTCCCAACACTTCCGTCAAACAGGGAGCCTAGGCCTTTTAGAAGTGAAAGGAACCAGCAGGCTGGATGGGGAGGTACAGGCCTTAAACTCAACTCTCAGAAGTGTGTATGCAGGGGAGACAGATGTCTGCTACCCACTCTGACATGGGAGTTGGAAACTAGCTACACTCTGATTGAAGAAGGCCATTGGAAATCGCTGTATTCAACTCAGATACACAGGAGTTCAGGCCCAATGCTTACACATGCTTTTCCCGCAACCTCTCTCAGCCACTAACATTAGGATGTTAGCAGCTGCGCCTACAGTCAGGCAGGATGCGGGTGGGTTCTGCCCTGTCCTCAGCACTCCCAGGGAAGCATGCCTAGAAGCCAGCTCTCAACTAGCTGCATTCTTATGGCAGTGTGAAGGTAGCAGTATTCTGAGTAAGGAGGTTCCCAGATTACCACTCTACTGCACCTGGAGATACCCTCCAGGTCTGCATTGTTAACTTGCGTCTCAGAAGCCTCTGGCAAACGTCTCTGGTGAAGACGTCCGAAACTCACTCTGCAGGCAGTGTGGAACTGTGAGGGACTGAGGGTGAGCTCAACTCTCAGAAGTAAGATGCTTTTGGACAAGGCGTTCAGCTACCTTCTCACGTATGGAACTTAGTATGTAGCACCAGTCTACCCCAGGAATTATTAGGAAATCGCTTGATTGAGTTTGGCGGCACTCGTCTTGTGTGCCGGGAGATTCCAGTTACCTCTCCCAACACTTGCGTCAAGCAGCGAGCCTAGGCCTTTTGGAAGCGAAAGGTAGCGGCAGGCAAGATGTTGGGTTACAGGCCATAAGCTCAACTCTCAGAAGTGTGTATGCATGGGTGGCAGATGTCTGCTACCCACTCGGACATGGGAGTTGGAACCTAGCTACACTCCTATTGAAGAAGGACTTTGGAAATCGCTGTATTCAACTCAGATACACGGGAGTTCAGGCCCAATGCTTACACATGCTTTTCCCACAAACTATCCCAGCCACTAACAGAAGGAGGTTAGCAGGTAAGTCTACAGTCAGGCAGGATGCGGGAGGGTCCTGCCCTGTCCTCAGCTCTCACAGGGAAGCATGCCTTGAAGCCAGCTCTCAACTAGCTGCATTCTTATGACAGTGTGAAGGTAGCAGTATTCTGAGTAAGGAGGTTCCCAGATTACCACTCTACTGCACCTGGAGATACCCTCCAGGTCTGCATTGTTAAACATTTTTTTTTTAATTTATTTATTTACGATAGTCACAGAGAGAGAGAGAGAGAGGCAGAGACACAGGCAGAGAGAGAAGCAGGCTCCATGCACCGGGAGCCTGACGTGGGATTCGATCCCGGGTCTCCAGGATCGCGCCCTGAGCCAAAGGCAGGCGCCAAACCGCTGCGCCACCCAGGGATCCCAGGTCTGCATTGTTAACTTGCGTCTCAGAGGCCTCTGGCAAACGTCTCTGGTGAAGACGTGCGAAACTCACTCTGCAGGCAGTGTGGAACTGTGAGGGACTGAGGGTCAGCTCAACTCTCAGCAGTAAGATGTTTTTGGACAAGGCGTTCAAATACCTACTCACGTATGGAACTTAGTATGTAGCACCAGTCTACCCCAGGAATTACTGGGAAATCGCTGGATTGAGCTTGGAGGCACTAGTCTTGTTGCCGGGAGATTCCAGTTACCTCTCCCAACACTTCGGTTAAGCAGCGAGCCTAGGCCTTTTGGAAGCGAAAGCTAGCTGCAGGCAGGAGGTAGGGATACAGGCCATAAATTCAACTCTCAGAAGTGTGTATGCATGGGAGGCAGATGTCTGCTACCCACTCGGACATGGGAGTTGGAACCTAGCTACACTCCTATTGAAGAAGGATGTTGGAAATCGCTGTATTCAACTCAGATACTCGGGAGTTCAGGCCCAATGCTTACACATGTTTTCCCGCAACCTATCCCAGCCACTAACAGAAGGAGGTTAGCAGGTACGTCTACAGTCAGGCAGGATGCGGGAGGGTCCTGCCCTGTCCTCAGCTCTCACAGGGAAGCATGCCTTGAAGTCAGCTCTCAACTAGCTGCATTCTTATGACAGTGTGAAGGTAGCAGTATTCTGAGTAAGGAGGTTCCCAGATTACCACTCTACTGCACCTGGAGATACCCTCCAGGTCTGCATTGTTAACTTGCGTCTCAGAGGCCTCTGGCAAACGTCTCTGGTGAAGACGTGCGAAACTCACTCTGCAGGCAGTGTGGAACTGTGAGGGACTGAGGGTGAGCTCAACTCTCAGCAGTAAGATGTTTTTGGACAAGGCGTTCAAATACCTACTCACGTATGGAACTTAGTATGTAGCACCAGTCTACCCCAGGAATTACTGGGAAATCGCTGGATTGAGCTTGGAGGCACTAGTCTTGTTGCCGGGAGATTCCAGTTACCTCTCCCAACACTTCGGTGAAGCAGCGAGCCTAGGCCTTTTGGAAGCGAAAGCTAGCTGCAGGCAGGAGGTAGGGATACAGGCCATAAGCTCAACTCTCAGAAGTGTGTATGCATGGGAGGCAGATGTCTGCTACCCACTCGTACATGCGAGTGGGAACCTACTACACTCTGATGAAAAAGGACTTTGGAAATCGCTGTATTCAACTCAGATACACGTGGGTTCAGGCACAACGATTCCACATGCTTTTCTCACAACCTTTCCCTGCCACTAACATGAGGACGTTAGCAGCTCCTTCTACAGTCAAGCAGGATGCGGGAGGGTTGTGCCCTGTCCTTAGCTCTCACAGGGAAGCATGTCTTGAAGCCAGCGGTCAACTAGCTGCATACTTATGGCAGGGTCAAGGTAGCAGTATTCTGAGACAGGAGGTTCCCAGATTACCACTCTACTGCACCTGGAGATACCCTCCAGGTCTGCATTGTTAACTTGCGTCTCAGAGGCCTCTGGCAAACGTCTCTGGTGAAGACGTGCGAAACTCACTCTGCAGGCAGTGTGGAACTGTGAGGGACTGAGGGTGAGCTCAACTCTCAGCAGTAAGATGTTTTTGGACAAGGCGTTCAAATACCTACTCACGTATGGAACTTAGTATGTAGCACCAGTCTACCCCAGGAATTACTAGGAAATCGCTTGTTTGAGCTTGGAGGCACTCGTCTTGTGTGCCGGGAGATTCCAATTACCTCTCCCAACACTTGCGTCAAGCAGCGAGCCTAGGCCTTTGGGAAGCGAAAGGTAGCGGCAGGCACGATGTAGGGTTACAGGCCATAAGCTCAACTCTCAGAAGTGTGTATGCATGGGAGGCAGATGTCTGCTACCCACTCGGACATGGGAGTTGGAACCTAGCTACACTCCTATTGAAGAAGGATGTTGGAAATCGCTGTATTCAACTCAGATACTCGGGAGTTCAGGCCCAATGCTTACACATGCTTTTCCCACAACCTATCCCAGCCACTAACAGAAGGAGGTTAGCAGGTACGTCTACAGTCAGGCAGGATGCGGGAGGGTTCTGCCCTGTCCTCAGCTCTCATAGGGAAGCATGCCTAGAAGCCAGCTCTCAACTAGCTGCATTCTTATGACAGTGTGAAGGTAGCAGTATTCTGAGTAAGGCGGTTCCGAGATTACCACTCTACTGCACCTGGAGATACCCTCCAGGTCTGCATTGGTAACTTGCGTCTCAGAAGCCTGTGGCAAACGTCTCTGGTGAAGACCTGCAAAACTCACTCTGCAGGCAGTGTGGAACTGTGAGGGACTGAGGGTGAGCTCAACCCTCAGAAGTAAGATGCTTTAGGACAAGGCGTTCAGCTACCTTCTCACGTATGGAACTTAGTATGTAGCAGCAGTCTACCACACGAATTACTAGGCAATCGCTGGAATGAGCTTGGAGGCCCTAGTCTTGTGTGCCGGGAGATTCCAATTACCTCTCCCAACACTTCCGTCAAACAGCGAGCCTAGGCCTTTTAGAAGTGAAAGGAACCAGCAGGCTGGATGGGGAGGTACAAGCCTTAAGCTCAACTCTCAGAAGTGTGTATGCAGGGGAGACAGATGTCTGCTACCCACTCTGACATGGGAGTTGGAAACTAGCTACACTCTGATTGAAGAAGGCCATTGGAAATCGCTGTATTCAACTCAGATACACAGGAGTTCAGGCCCAATTCTTACACATGCTTTTCCCGCAACCTCTCTCAGCCACTAACATTAGGATGTTAGCAGCTGCGCCTACAGTCAGGCAGGATGCGGGTGGGTTCTGCCCTGTCCTCAGCACTCCCAGGGAAGCATGCCTAGAAGCCAGCTCTCAACTAGCTGCATTCTTATGGCAGTGTGAAGGTAGCAGTATTCTGAGTAAGGAGGTTCCCAGATTACCACTCTACTGCACCTGGAGATACCCTCCAGGTCTGCATTGTTAAACATTTTTTTTAATTTATTTATTTACGATAGTCACAGAGAGAGAGAGAGAGAGGCAGAGACACAGGCAGAGAGAGAAGCAGGCTCCATGCACCGGGAGCCTGACGTGGGATTCGATCCCGGGTCTCCAGGATCGCGCCCTGAGCCAAAGGCAGGCGCCAAACCGCTGCGCCACCCAGGGATCCCAGGTCTGCATTGTTAACTTGCGTCTCAGAGGCCTCTGGCAAACGTCTCTGGTGAAGACGTGCGAAACTCACTCTGCAGGCAGTGTGGAACTGTGAGGGACTGAGGGTCAGCTCAACTCTCAGCAGTAAGATGTTTTTGGACAAGGCGTTCAAATACCTACTCACGTATGGAACTTAGTATGTAGCACCAGTCTACCCCAGGAATTACTGGGAAATCGCTGGATTGAGCTTGGAGGCACTAGTCTTGTTGCCGGGAGATTCCAGTTACCTCTCCCAACACTTCGGTTAAGCAGCGAGCCTAGGCCTTTTGGAAGCAAAAGCTAGCTGCAGGCAGGAGGTAGGGATACAGGCCATAAATTCAACTCTCAGAAGTGTGTATGCATGGGAGGCAGATGTCTGCTACCCACTCGGACATGGGAGTTGGAACCTAGCTACACTCCTATTGAAGAAGGATGTTGGAAATCGCTGTATTCAACTCAGATACTCGGGAGTTCAGGCCCAATGCTTACACATGCTTTTCCCGCAACCTATCCCAGCCACTAACAGAAGGAGGTTAGCAGGTACGTCTACAGTCAGGCAGGATGCGGGAGGGTCCTGCCCTGTCCTCAGCTCTCACAGGGAAGCATGCCTTGAAGCCAGCTCTCAACTAGCTGCATTCTTATGACAGTGTGAAGGTAGCAGTATTCTGAGTAAGGCGGTTCCGAGATTACCACTCTACTGCACCTGGAGATACCCTCCAGGTCTGCATTGTTAACTTGCGTCTCAGAGGCCTCTGGCAAACGTCTCTGGTGAAGACGTGCGAAACTCACTCTGCAGGCAGTGTGGAACTGTGAGGGACTGAGGGTCAGCTCAACTCTCAGCAGTAAGATGTTTTTGGACAAGGCGTTCAAATACCTACTCACGTATGGAACTTAGTATGTAGCACCAGTCTACCCCAGGAATTACTAGGAAATCGCTTGATTGAGCTTGGAGGCACTCGTCTTGTGTGCCGGGAGATTCCAATTACCTCTCCCAACACTTGCGTCAAGCAGCGAGCCTAGGCCTTTTGGAAGCGAAAGGTAGCGGCAGGCACTATGTACGGTTACAGGCCATAAGCTCAACTCTCAGAAGTGTGTATGCATGGGAGGCAGATGTCTGCTACCCACTCTGACATGGGAGTTGGAAACTACCTACACTCTGATTGAAGAAGGCCATTGGAAATCGCTGTATTTAACTCAGATACACAGGAGTTCAGGCCCAATGCTTACACATGCTTTTCCCGCAACCTCTCTCAGCCACTAACATTAGGATGTTAGCAGCTGCGCCTACAGTCAGGCAGGATGCGGGTGGGTTCTGCCATGTCCTCAGCACTCCCAGGGAAGCATACCTAGAAGCCAGCTCTCAACTAGCTGCATTCTTATGGCAGTGTGAAGGTAGCAGTATTCTGAGTCAGGATGTTCCAAGATTACCACTCTACTGCACCTGGAGATACCCTCCAGGTCTGCATTGTTAACTTGCGTCTCAGAAGCCTGTGGCAAACGTCTCTGGTGAAGACCTGCAAAACTCACTCTGCAGGCAGTGTGGAACTGTGAGGGACTGATGGTGAGCTCAACTCTCAGAAGTAAGATGCTTTTGGACAAGGCGTTCAGCTACCTTCTCACGTATGGAACTTAGTATGTAGCACCAGTCTACCACACGAATTACTAGGCAATCGCTGGAATGAGCTTGGAGGCCCTAGTCTTGTGTGCCGGGAGATTCCAATTACCTCTCCCAACACTTCCGTCAAACAGGGAGCCTAGGCCTTTTAGAAGTGAAAGGAACCAGCAGGCTGGATGGGGAGGTACAGGCCTTAAACTCAACTCTCAGAAGTGTGTATGCAGGGGAGACAGATGTCTGCTACCCACTCTGACATGGGAGTTGGAAACTAGCTACACTCTGATTGAAGAAGGCCATTGGAAATCGCTGTATTCAACTCAGATACACAGGAGTTCAGGCCCAATGCTTACACATGCTTTTCCCGCAACCTCTCTCAGCCACTAACATTAGGATGTTAGCAGCTGCGCCTACAGTCAGGCAGGATGCGGGTGGGTTCTGCCCTGTCCTCAGCACTCCCAGGGAAGCATGCCTAGAAGCCAGCTCTCAACTAGCTGCATTCTTATGGCAGTGTGAAGGTAGCAGTATTCTGAGTAAGGAGGTTCCCAGATTACCACTCTACTGCACCTGGAGATACCCTCCAGGTCTGCATTGTTAACTTGCGTCTCAGAAGCCTCTGGCAAACGTCTCTGGTGAAGACGTCCGAAACTCACTCTGCAGGCAGTGTGGAACTGTGAGGGACTGAGGGTGAGCTCAACTCTCAGAAGTAAGATGCTTTTGGACAAGGCGTTCAGCTACCTTCTCACGTATGGAACTTAGTATGTAGCACCAGTCTACCCCAGGAATTATTAGGAAATCGCTTGATTGAGTTTGGCGGCACTCGTCTTGTGTGCCGGGAGATTCCAGTTACCTCTCCCAACACTTGCGTCAAGCAGCGAGCCTAGGCCTTTTGGAAGCGAAAGGTAGCGGCAGGCAGGATGTTGGGTTACAGGCCATAAGCTCAACTCTCAGAAGTGTGTATGCATGGGTGGCAGATGTCTGCTACCCACTCGGACATGGGAGTTGGAACCTAGCTACACTCCTATTGAAGAAGGACTTTGGAAATCGCTGTATTCAACTCAGATACACGGGAGTTCAGGCCCAATGCTTACACATGCTTTTCCCACAAACTATCCCAGCCACTAACAGAAGGAGGTTAGCAGGTAAGTCTACAGTCAGGCAGGATGCGGGAGGGTCCTGCCCTGTCCTCAGCTCTCACAGGGAAGCATGCCTTGAAGCCAGCTCTCAACTAGCTGCATTCTTATGACAGTGTGAAGGTAGCAGTATTCTGAGTAAGGAGGTTCCCAGATTACCACTCTACTGCACCTGGAGATACCCTCCAGGTCTGCATTGTTAACTTGCGTCTCAGAGGCCTCTGGCAAACGTCTCTGGTGAAGACGTGCGAAACTCACTCTGCAGGCAGTGTGGAACTGTGAGGGACTGAGGGTCAGCTCAACTCTCAGCAGTAAGATGTTTTTGGACAAGGCGTTCAAATACCTACTCACGTATGGAACTTAGTATGTAGCACCAGTCTACCCCAGGAATTACTGGGAAATCGCTGGATTGAGCTTGGAGGCACTAGTCTTGTTGCCGGGAGATTCCAGTTACCTCTCCCAACACTTCGGTTAAGCAGCGAGCCTAGGCCTTTTGGAAGCAAAAGCTAGCTGCAGGCAGGAGGTAGGGATACAGGCCATAAATTCAACTCTCAGAAGTGTGTATGCATGGGAGGCAGATGTCTGCTACCCACTCGGACATGGGAGTTGGAACCTAGCTACACTCCTATTGAAGAAGGATGTTGGAAATCGCTGTATTCAACTCAGATACTCGGGAGTTCAGGCCCAATGCTTACACATGCTTTTCCCGCAACCTATCCCAGCCACTAACAGAAGGAGGTTAGCAGGTACGTCTACAGTCAGGCAGGATGCGGGAGGGTCCTGCCCTGTCCTCAGCTCTCACAGGGAAGCATGCCTTGAAGCCAGCTCTCAACTAGCTGCATTCTTATGACAGTGTGAAGGTAGCAGTATTCTGAGTAAGGCGGTTCCGAGATTACCACTCTACTGCACCTGGAGATACCCTCCAGGTCTGCATTGTTAACTTGCGTCTCAGAGGCCTCTGGCAAACGTCTCTGGTGAAGACGTGCGAAACTCACTCTGCAGGCAGTGTGGAACTGTGAGGGACTGAGGGTCAGCTCAACTCTCAGCAGTAAGATGTTTTTGGACAAGGCGTTCAAATACCTACTCACGTATGGAACTTAGTATGTAGCACCAGTCTACCCCAGGAATTACTAGGAAATCGCTTGATTGAGCTTGGAGGCACTCGTCTTGTGTGCCGGGAGATTCCAATTACCTCTCCCAACACTTGCGTCAAGCAGCGAGCCTAGGCCTTTTGGAAGCGAAAGGTAGCGGCAGGCACTATGTACGGTTACAGGCCATAAGCTCAACTCTCAGAAGTGTGTATGCATGGGAGGCAGATGTCTGCTACCCACTCTGACATGGGAGTTGGAAACTACCTACACTCTGATTGAAGAAGGCCATTGGAAATCGCTGTATTTAACTCAGATACACAGGAGTTCAGGCCCAATGCTTACACATGCTTTTCCCGCAACCTCTCTCAGCCACTAACATTAGGATGTTAGCAGCTGCGCCTACAGTCAGGCAGGATGCGGGTGGGTTCTGCCATGTCCTCAGCACTCCCAGGGAAGCATACCTAGAAGCCAGCTCTCAACTAGCTGCATTCTTATGGCAGTGTGAAGGTAGCAGTATTCTGAGTCAGGATGTTCCAAGATTACCACTCTACTGCACCTGGAGATACCCTCCAGGTCTGCATTGTTAACTTGCGTCTCAGAAGCCTGTGGCAAACGTCTCTGGTGAAGACCTGCAAAACTCACTCTGCAGGCAGTGTGGAACTGTGAGGGACTGATGGTGAGCTCAACTCTCAGAAGTAAGATGCTTTTGGACAAGGCGTTCAGCTACCTTCTCACGTATGGAACTTAGTATGTAGCACCAGTCTACCACACGAATTACTAGGCAATCGCTGGAATGAGCTTGGAGGCCCTAGTCTTGTGTGCCGGGAGATTCCAATTACCTCTCCCAACACTTCCGTCAAACAGGGAGCCTAGGCCTTTTAGAAGTGAAAGGAACCAGCAGGCTGGATGGGGAGGTACAGGCCTTAAACTCAACTCTCAGAAGTGTGTATGCAGGGGAGACAGATGTCTGCTACCCACTCTGACATGGGAGTTGGAAACTAGCTACACTCTGATTGAAGAAGGCCATTGGAAATCGCTGTATTCAACTCAGATACACAGGAGTTCAGGCCCAATGCTTACACATGCTTTTCCCGCAACCTCTCTCAGCCACTAACATTAGGATGTTAGCAGCTGCGCCTACAGTCAGGCAGGATGCGGGTGGGTTCTGCCCTGTCCTCAGCACTCCCAGGGAAGCATGCCTAGAAGCCAGCTCTCAACTAGCTGCATTCTTATGGCAGTGTGAAGGTAGCAGTATTCTGAGTAAGGAGGTTCCCAGATTACCACTCTACTGCACCTGGAGATACCCTCCAGGTCTGCATTGTTAACTTGCGTCTCAGAAGCCTCTGGCAAACGTCTCTGGTGAAGACGTCCGAAACTCACTCTGCAGGCAGTGTGGAACTGTGAGGGACTGAGGGTGAGCTCAACTCTCAGAAGTAAGATGCTTTTGGACAAGGCGTTCAGCTACCTTCTCACGTATGGAACTTAGTATGTAGCACCAGTCTACCCCAGGAATTATTAGGAAATCGCTTGATTGAGTTTGGCGGCACTCGTCTTGTGTGCCGGGAGATTCCAGTTACCTCTCCCAACACTTGCGTCAAGCAGCGAGCCTAGGCCTTTTGGAAGCGAAAGGTAGCGGCAGGCAGGATGTTGGGTTACAGGCCATAAGCTCAACTCTCAGAAGTGTGTATGCATGGGTGGCAGATGTCTGCTACCCACTCGGACATGGGAGTTGGAACCTAGCTACACTCCTATTGAAGAAGGACTTTGGAAATCGCTGTATTCAACTCAGATACACGGGAGTTCAGGCCCAATGCTTACACATGCTTTTCCCACAAACTATCCCAGCCACTAACAGAAGGAGGTTAGCAGGTAAGTCTACAGTCAGGCAGGATGCGGGAGGGTCCTGCCCTGTCCTCAGCTCTCACAGGGAAGCATGCCTTGAAGCCAGCTCTCAACTAGCTGCATTCTTATGACAGTGTGAAGGTAGCAGTATTCTGAGTAAGGAGGTTCCCAGATTACCACTCTACTGCACCTGGAGATACCCTCCAGGTCTGCATTGTTAACTTGCGTCTCAGAGGCCTCTGGCAAACGTCTCTGGTGAAGACGTGCGAAACTCACTCTGCAGGCAGTGTGGAACTGTGAGGGACTGAGGGTCAGCTCAACTCTCAGCAGTAAGATGTTTTTGGACAAGGCGTTCAAATACCTACTCACGTATGGAACTTAGTATGTAGCACCAGTCTACCCAAGGAATTACTGGGAAATCGCTGGATGGAGCTTGGAGGCACTAGTCTTGTTGCCGGGAGATTCCAGTTACCTCTCCCAACACTTCGGTGAAGCAGCGAGCCTAGGCCTTTTGAAAGCGAAAGCTAGCTGCAGGCAGGAGGTAGGGTTACAGGCCATAAGCTCAACTCTCAGAAGTGTGTATGCATGGGAGGCAGATGTCTGCTACCCACTCGTACATGCGAGTGGGAACCTACTACACTCTGATGAAAAAGGACTTTGGAAATCGCTGTATTCAACTCAGATACACGTGGGTTCAGGCACAACGATTCCACATGCTTTTCTCACAACCTTTCCCTGCCACTAACATGAGGACGTTAGCAGCTCCTTTTACAGTCAAGCAGGATGCGGGAGGGTTGTGCCCTGTCCTTAGCTCTCACAGGGAAGCATGTCTTGAAGCCAGCGGTCAACTAGCTGCATACTTATGGCAGGGTCAACGTAGCAGTATTCTGAGACAGGAGGTTCCCAGATTACCACTCTACTGCACCTGGAGATACCCTCCAGGTCTGCATTGTTAACTTGCGTCTCAGAAGCCTGTGGCAAACTTCTCTGGTGAAGACCTGCAAAACTCACTCTGCAGGCAGTGTGGAACTGTGAGGGACTGATGGTGAGCTCAACTCTCAGAAGTAAGATGCTTTTGGACAAGGCGTTCAGCTACCTTCTCACGTATGGAACTTAGTATGTAGCACCAGTCTACCACACGAATTACTAGGCAATCGCTGGAATGAGCTTGGAGGCCCTAGTCTTGTGTGCCGGGAGATTCCAATTACCTCTCCCAACACTTCCGTCAAACAGCGAGCCTAGGCCTTTTAGAAGTGAAAGGAACCAGCAGGCTGGATGGGGAGGTACAGGCCTTAAACTCAACTCTCAGAAGTGTGTATGCAGGGGAGACAGATGTCTGCTACCCACTCTGACATGGGAGTTGGAAACTAGCTACACTCTGATTGAAGAAGGCCATTGGAAATCGCTGTATTCAACTCAGATACACAGGAGTTCAGGCCCAATGCTTACACATGCTTTTCCCGCAACCTCTCTCAGCCACTAACATTAGGATGTTAGCAGCTGCGCCTACAGTCAGGCAGGATGCGGGTGGGTTCTGCCCTGTCCTCAGCACTCCCAGGGAAGCATGCCTAGAAGCCAGCTCTCAACTAGCTGCATTCTTATGGCAGTGTGAAGGTAGCAGTATTCTGAGTAAGGAGGTTCCCAGATTACCACTCTACTGCACCTGGAGATACCCTCCAGGTCTGCATTGTTAACTTGCGTCTCAGAAGCCTCTGGCAAACGTCTCTGGTGAAGACGTCCGAAACTCACTCTGCAGGCAGTGTGGAACTGTGAGGGACTGAGGGTGAGCTCAACTCTCAGAAGTAAGATGCTTTTGGACAAGGCGTTCAGCTACCTTCTCACGTATGGAACTTAGTATGTAGCACCTGTCTACCCCAGGAATTATTAGGAAATCGCTTGATTGAGCTTGGAGGCACTCGTCTTGTGTGCCGGGAGATTCCAGTTACCTCTCCCAACACTTGCGTCAAGCAGCGAGCCTAGGCCTTTTGGAAGCGAAAGGTAGCGGCAGGCAGGATGTTGGGTTACAGGCCATAAGCTCAACTCTCAGAAGTGTGTATGCATGGGTGGCAGATGTCTGCTACCCACTCGGACATGGGAGTTGGAACCTAGCTACACTCCTATTGAAGAAGGACTTTGGAAATCGCTGTATTCAACTCAGATACACGGGAGTTCAGGCCCAATGCTTACACATGCTTTTCCCACAAACTATCCCAGCCACTAACAGAAGGAGGTTAGCAGGTAAGTCTACAGTCAGGCAGGATGCGGGAGGGTCCTGCCCTGTCCTCAGCTCTCACAGGGAAGCATGCCTTGAAGCCAGCTCTCAACTAGCTGCATTCTTATGACAGTGTGAAGGTAGCAGTATTCTGAGTAAGGAGGTTCCCAGATTACCACTCTACTGCACCTGGAGATACCCTCCAGGTCTGCATTGTTAACTTGCGTCTCAGAGGCCTCTGGCAAACGTCTCTGGTGAAGACGTGCGAAACTCACTCTGCAGGCAGTGTGGAACTGTGAGGGACTGAGGGTCAGCTCAACTCTCAGCAGTAAGATGTTTTTGGACAAGGCGTTCAAATACCTACTCACGTATGGAACTTAGTATGTAGCACCAGTCTACCCCAGGAATTACTGGGAAATCGCTGGATTGAGCTTGGAGGCACTAGTCTTGTTGCCGGGAGATTCCAGTTACCTCTCCCAACACTTCGGTGAAGCAGCGAGCCTAGGCCTTTTGGAAGCGAAAGCTAGCTGCAGGCAGGAGGTAGGGATACAGGCCATAAGCTCAACTCTCAGAAGTGGGTATGCATGGGAGGCAGATGTCTGCTACCCACTCGTACATGCGAGTGGGAACCTACTACACTCTGATGAAAAAGGACTTTGGAAATCGCTGTATTCAACTCAGATACACGTGGGTTCAGGCACAACGATTCCACATGCTTTTCTCACAACCTTTCCCTGCCACTAACATGAGGACGTTAGCAGCTCCTTCTACAGTCAAGCAGGATGCGGGAGGGTTGTGCCCTGTCCTTAGCTCTCACAGGGAAGCATGTCTTGAAGCCAGCGGTCAACTAGCTGCATACTTATGGCAGGGTCAAGGTAGCAGTATTCTGAGACAGGAGGTTCCCAGATTACCACTCTACTGCACCTGGAGATACCCTCCAGGTCTGCATTGTTAACTTGCGTCTCAGAGGCCTCTGGCAAACGTCTCTGGTGAAGACGTGCGAAACTCACTCTGCAGGCAGTGTGGAACTGTGAGGGACTGAGGGTGAGCTCAACTCTCAGCAGTAAGATGTTTTTGGACAAGGCGTTCAAATACCTACTCACGTATGGAACTTAGTATGTAGCACCAGTCTACCCCAGGAATTACTAGGAAATCGCTTGTTTGAGCTTGGAGGCACTCGTCTTGTGTGCCGGGAGATTCCAATTACCTCTCCCAACACTTGCGTCAAGCAGCGAGCCTAGGCCTTTGGGAAGCGAAAGGTAGCGGCAGGCACGATGTAGGGTTACAGGCCATAAGCTCAACTCTCAGAAGTGTGTATGCATGGGAGGCAGATGTCTGCTACCCACTCGGACATGGGAGTTGGAACCTAGCTACACTCCTATTGAAGAAGGATGTTGGAAATCGCTGTATTCAACTCAGATACTCGGGAGTTCAGGCCCAATGCTTACACATGCTTTTCCCACAACCTATCCCAGCCACTAACAGAAGGAGGTTAGCAGGTACGTCTACAGTCAGGCAGGATGCGGGAGGGTTCTGCCCTGTCCTCAGCTCTCATAGGGAAGCATGCCTAGAAGCCAGCTCTCAACTAGCTGCATTCTTATGACAGTGTGAAGGTAGCAGTATTCTGAGTAAGGCGGTTCCGAGATTACCACTCTACTGCACCTGGAGATACCCTCCAGGTCTGCATTGGTAACTTGCGTCTCAGAAGCCTGTGGCAAACGTCTCTGGTGAAGACCTGCAAAACTCACTCTGCAGGCAGTGTGGAACTGTGAGGGACTGAGGGTGAGCTCAACCCTCAGAAGTAAGATGCTTTTGGACAAGGCGTTCAGCTACCTTCTCACGTATGGAACTTAGTATGTAGCAGCAGTCTACCACACGAATTACTAGGCAATCGCTGGAATGAGCTTGGAGGCCCTAGTCTTGTGTGCCGGGAGATTCCAATTACCTCTCCCAACACTTCCGTCAAACAGCGAGCCTAGGCCTTTTAGAAGTGAAAGGAACCAGCAGGCTGGATGGGGAGGTACAAGCCTTAAGCTCAACTCTCAGAAGTGTGTATGCAGGGGAGACAGATGTCTGCTACCCACTCTGACATGGGAGTTGGAAACTAGCTACACTCTGATTGAAGAAGGCCATTGGAAATCGCTGTATTCAACTCAGATACACAGGAGTTCAGGCCCAATTCTTACACATGCTTTTCCCGCAACCTCTCTCAGCCACTAACATTAGGATGTTAGCAGCTGCGCCTACAGTCAGGCAGGATGCGGGTGGGTTCTGCCCTGTCCTCAGCACTCCCAGGGAAGCATGCCTAGAAGCCAGCTCTCAACTAGCTGCATTCTTATGGCAGTGTGAAGGTAGCAGTATTCTGAGTAAGGAGGTTCCCAGATTACCACTCTACTGCACCTGGAGATACCCTCCAGGTCTGCATTGTTAAACATTTTTTTTTTAATTTATTTATTTACGATAGTCACAGAGAGAGAGAGAGAGAGGCAGAGACACAGGCAGAGAGAGAAGCAGGCTCCATGCACCGGGAGCCTGACGTGGGATTCGATCCCGGGTCTCCAGGATCGCGCCCTGAGCCAAAGGCAGGCGCCAAACCGCTGCGCCACCCAGGGATCCCAGGTCTGCATTGTTAACTTGCGTCTCAGAGGCCTCTGGCAAACGTCTCTGGTGAAGACGTGCGAAACTCACTCTGCAGGCAGTGTGGAACTGTGAGGGACTGAGGGTCAGCTCAACTCTCAGCAGTAAGATGTTTTTGGACAAGGCGTTCAAATACCTACTCACGTATGGAACTTAGTATGTAGCACCAGTCTACCCCAGGAATTACTGGGAAATCGCTGGATTGAGCTTGGAGGCACTAGTCTTGTTGCCGGGAGATTCCAGTTACCTCTCCCAACACTTCGGTTAAGCAGCGAGCCTAGGCCTTTTGGAAGCAAAAGCTAGCTGCAGGCAGGAGGTAGGGATACAGGCCATAAATTCAACTCTCAGAAGTGTGTATGCATGGGAGGCAGATGTCTGCTACCCACTCGGACATGGGAGTTGGAACCTAGCTACACTCCTATTGAAGAAGGATGTTGGAAATCGCTGTATTCAACTCAGATACTCGGGAGTTCAGGCCCAATGCTTACACATGCTTTTCCCGCAACCTATCCCAGCCACTAACAGAAGGAGGTTAGCAGGTACGTCTACAGTCAGGCAGGATGCGGGAGGGTCCTGCCCTGTCCTCAGCTCTCACAGGGAAGCATGCCTTGAAGCCAGCTCTCAACTAGCTGCATTCTTATGACAGTGTGAAGGTAGCAGTATTCTGAGTAAGGCGGTTCCGAGATTACCACTCTACTGCACCTGGAGATACCCTCCAGGTCTGCATTGTTAACTTGCGTCTCAGAGGCCTCTGGCAAACGTCTCTGGTGAAGACGTGCGAAACTCACTCTGCAGGCAGTGTGGAACTGTGAGGGACTGAGGGTCAGCTCAACTCTCAGCAGTAAGATGTTTTTGGACAAGGCGTTCAAATACCTACTCACGTATGGAACTTAGTATGTAGCACCAGTCTACCCCAGGAATTACTAGGAAATCGCTTGATTGAGCTTGGAGGCACTCGTCTTGTGTGCCGGGAGATTCCAATTACCTCTCCCAACACTTGCGTCAAGCAGCGAGCCTAGGCCTTTTGGAAGCGAAAGGTAGCGGCAGGCACTATGTACGGTTACAGGCCATAAGCTCAACTCTCAGAAGTGTGTATGCATGGGAGGCAGATGTCTGCTACCCACTCTGACATGGGAGTTGGAAACTACCTACACTCTGATTGAAGAAGGCCATTGGAAATCGCTGTATTTAACTCAGATACACAGGAGTTCAGGCCCAATGCTTACACATGCTTTTCCCGCAACCTCTCTCAGCCACTAACATTAGGATGTTAGCAGCTGCGCCTACAGTCAGGCAGGATGCGGGTGGGTTCTGCCATGTCCTCAGCACTCCCAGGGAAGCATACCTAGAAGCCAGCTCTCAACTAGCTGCATTCTTATGGCAGTGTGAAGGTAGCAGTATTCTGAGTCAGGATGTTCCAAGATTACCACTCTACTGCACCTGGAGATACCCTCCAGGTCTGCATTGTTAACTTGCGTCTCAGAAGCCTGTGGCAAACGTCTCTGGTGAAGACCTGCAAAACTCACTCTGCAGGCAGTGTGGAACTGTGAGGGACTGATGGTGAGCTCAACTCTCAGAAGTAAGATGCTTTTGGACAAGGCGTTCAGCTACCTTCTCACGTATGGAACTTAGTATGTAGCACCAGTCTACCACACGAATTACTAGGCAATCGCTGGAATGAGCTTGGAGGCCCTAGTCTTGTGTGCCGGGAGATTCCAATTACCTCTCCCAACACTTCCGTCAAACAGGGAGCCTAGGCCTTTTAGAAGTGAAAGGAACCAGCAGGCTGGATGGGGAGGTACAGGCCTTAAACTCAACTCTCAGAAGTGTGTATGCAGGGGAGACAGATGTCTGCTACCCACTCTGACATGGGAGTTGGAAACTAGCTACACTCTGATTGAAGAAGGCCATTGGAAATCGCTGTATTCAACTCAGATACACAGGAGTTCAGGCCCAATGCTTACACATGCTTTTCCCGCAACCTCTCTCAGCCACTAACATTAGGATGTTAGCAGCTGCGCCTACAGTCAGGCAGGATGCGGGTGGGTTCTGCCCTGTCCTCAGCACTCCCAGGGAAGCATGCCTAGAAGCCAGCTCTCAACTAGCTGCATTCTTATGGCAGTGTGAAGGTAGCAGTATTCTGAGTAAGGAGGTTCCCAGATTACCACTCTACTGCACCTGGAGATACCCTCCAGGTCTGCATTGTTAACTTGCGTCTCAGAAGCCTCTGGCAAACGTCTCTGGTGAAGACGTCCGAAACTCACTCTGCAGGCAGTGTGGAACTGTGAGGGACTGAGGGTGAGCTCAACTCTCAGAAGTAAGATGCTTTTGGACAAGGCGTTCAGCTACCTTCTCACGTATGGAACTTAGTATGTAGCACCAGTCTACCCCAGGAATTATTAGGAAATCGCTTGATTGAGTTTGGCGGCACTCGTCTTGTGTGCCGGGAGATTCCAGTTACCTCTCCCAACACTTGCGTCAAGCAGCGAGCCTAGGCCTTTTGGAAGCGAAAGGTAGCGGCAGGCAAGATGTTGGGTTACAGGCCATAAGCTCAACTCTCAGAAGTGTGTATGCATGGGTGGCAGATGTCTGCTACCCACTCGGACATGGGAGTTGGAACCTAGCTACACTCCTATTGAAGAAGGACTTTGGAAATCGCTGTATTCAACTCAGATACACGGGAGTTCAGGCCCAATGCTTACACATGCTTTTCCCACAAACTATCCCAGCCACTAACAGAAGGAGGTTAGCAGGTAAGTCTACAGTCAGGCAGGATGCGGGAGGGTCCTGCCCTGTCCTCAGCTCTCACAGGGAAGCATGCCTTGAAGCCAGCTCTCAACTAGCTGCATTCTTATGACAGTGTGAAGGTAGCAGTATTCTGAGTAAGGAGGTTCCCAGATTACCACTCTACTGCACCTGGAGATACCCTCCAGGTCTGCATTGTTAAACATTTTTTTTTTAATTTATTTATTTACGATAGTCACAGAGAGAGAGAGAGAGAGGCAGAGACACAGGCAGAGAGAGAAGCAGGCTCCATGCACCGGGAGCCTGACGTGGGATTCGATCCCGGGTCTCCAGGATCGCGCCCTGAGCCAAAGGCAGGCGCCAAACCGCTGCGCCACCCAGGGATCCCAGGTCTGCATTGTTAACTTGCGTCTCAGAGGCCTCTGGCAAACGTCTCTGGTGAAGACGTGCGAAACTCACTCTGCAGGCAGTGTGGAACTGTGAGGGACTGAGGGTCAGCTCAACTCTCAGCAGTAAGATGTTTTTGGACAAGGCGTTCAAATACCTACTCACGTATGGAACTTAGTATGTAGCACCAGTCTACCCCAGGAATTACTGGGAAATCGCTGGATTGAGCTTGGAGGCACTAGTCTTGTTGCCGGGAGATTCCAGTTACCTCTCCCAACACTTCGGTTAAGCAGCGAGCCTAGGCCTTTTGGAAGCGAAAGCTAGCTGCAGGCAGGAGGTAGGGATACAGGCCATAAATTCAACTCTCAGAAGTGTGTATGCATGGGAGGCAGATGTCTGCTACCCACTCGGACATGGGAGTTGGAACCTAGCTACACTCCTATTGAAGAAGGATGTTGGAAATCGCTGTATTCAACTCAGATACTCGGGAGTTCAGGCCCAATGCTTACACATGTTTTCCCGCAACCTATCCCAGCCACTAACAGAAGGAGGTTAGCAGGTACGTCTACAGTCAGGCAGGATGCGGGAGGGTCCTGCCCTGTCCTCAGCTCTCACAGGGAAGCATGCCTTGAAGTCAGCTCTCAACTAGCTGCATTCTTATGACAGTGTGAAGGTAGCAGTATTCTGAGTAAGGAGGTTCCCAGATTACCACTCTACTGCACCTGGAGATACCCTCCAGGTCTGCATTGTTAACTTGCGTCTCAGAGGCCTCTGGCAAACGTCTCTGGTGAAGACGTGCGAAACTCACTCTGCAGGCAGTGTGGAACTGTGAGGGACTGAGGGTGAGCTCAACTCTCAGCAGTAAGATGTTTTTGGACAAGGCGTTCAAATACCTACTCACGTATGGAACTTAGTATGTAGCACCAGTCTACCCCAGGAATTACTGGGAAATCGCTGGATTGAGCTTGGAGGCACTAGTCTTGTTGCCGGGAGATTCCAGTTACCTCTCCCAACACTTCGGTGAAGCAGCGAGCCTAGGCCTTTTGGAAGCGAAAGCTAGCTGCAGGCAGGAGGTAGGGATACAGGCCATAAGCTCAACTCTCAGAAGTGTGTATGCATGGGAGGCAGATGTCTGCTACCCACTCGTACATGCGAGTGGGAACCTACTACACTCTGATGAAAAAGGACTTTGGAAATCGCTGTATTCAACTCAGATACACGTGGGTTCAGGCACAACGATTCCACATGCTTTTCTCACAACCTTTCCCTGCCACTAACATGAGGACGTTAGCAGCTCCTTCTACAGTCAAGCAGGATGCGGGAGGGTTGTGCCCTGTCCTTAGCTCTCACAGGGAAGCATGTCTTGAAGCCAGCGGTCAACTAGCTGCATACTTATGGCAGGGTCAAGGTAGCAGTATTCTGAGACAGGAGGTTCCCAGATTACCACTCTACTGCACCTGGAGATACCCTCCAGGTCTGCATTGTTAACTTGCGTCTCAGAGGCCTCTGGCAAACGTCTCTGGTGAAGACGTGCGAAACTCACTCTGCAGGCAGTGTGGAACTGTGAGGGACTGAGGGTGAGCTCAACTCTCAGCAGTAAGATGTTTTTGGACAAGGCGTTCAAATACCTACTCACGTATGGAACTTAGTATGTAGCACCAGTCTACCCCAGGAATTACTAGGAAATCGCTTGTTTGAGCTTGGAGGCACTCGTCTTGTGTGCCGGGAGATTCCAATTACCTCTCCCAACACTTGCGTCAAGCAGCGAGCCTAGGCCTTTGGGAAGCGAAAGGTAGCGGCAGGCACGATGTAGGGTTACAGGCCATAAGCTCAACTCTCAGAAGTGTGTATGCATGGGAGGCAGATGTCTGCTACCCACTCGGACATGGGAGTTGGAACCTAGCTACACTCCTATTGAAGAAGGATGTTGGAAATCGCTGTATTCAACTCAGATACTCGGGAGTTCAGGCCCAATGCTTACACATGCTTTTCCCACAACCTATCCCAGCCACTAACAGAAGGAGGTTAGCAGGTACGTCTACAGTCAGGCAGGATGCGGGAGGGTTCTGCCCTGTCCTCAGCTCTCATAGGGAAGCATGCCTAGAAGCCAGCTCTCAACTAGCTGCATTCTTATGACAGTGTGAAGGTAGCAGTATTCTGAGTAAGGCGGTTCCGAGATTACCACTCTACTGCACCTGGAGATACCCTCCAGGTCTGCATTGGTAACTTGCGTCTCAGAAGCCTGTGGCAAACGTCTCTGGTGAAGACCTGCAAAACTCACTCTGCAGGCAGTGTGGAACTGTGAGGGACTGAGGGTGAGCTCAACCCTCAGAAGTAAGATGCTTTAGGACAAGGCGTTCAGCTACCTTCTCACGTATGGAACTTAGTATGTAGCAGCAGTCTACCACACGAATTACTAGGCAATCGCTGGAATGAGCTTGGAGGCCCTAGTCTTGTGTGCCGGGAGATTCCAATTACCTCTCCCAACACTTCCGTCAAACAGCGAGCCTAGGCCTTTTAGAAGTGAAAGGAACCAGCAGGCTGGATGGGGAGGTACAAGCCTTAAGCTCAACTCTCAGAAGTGTGTATGCAGGGGAGACAGATGTCTGCTACCCACTCTGACATGGGAGTTGGAAACTAGCTACACTCTGATTGAAGAAGGCCATTGGAAATCGCTGTATTCAACTCAGATACACAGGAGTTCAGGCCCAATTCTTACACATGCTTTTCCCGCAACCTCTCTCAGCCACTAACATTAGGATGTTAGCAGCTGCGCCTACAGTCAGGCAGGATGCGGGTGGGTTCTGCCCTGTCCTCAGCACTCCCAGGGAAGCATGCCTAGAAGCCAGCTCTCAACTAGCTGCATTCTTATGGCAGTGTGAAGGTAGCAGTATTCTGAGTAAGGAGGTTCCCAGATTACCACTCTACTGCACCTGGAGATACCCTCCAGGTCTGCATTGTTAAACATTTTTTTTAAATTTATTTATTTACGATAGTCACAGAGAGAGAGAGAGAGAGGCAGAGACACAGGCAGAGAGAGAAGCAGGCTCCATGCACCGGGAGCCTGACGTGGGATTCGATCCCGGGTCTCCAGGATCGCGCCCTGAGCCAAAGGCAGGCGCCAAACCGCTGCGCCACCCAGGGATCCCAGGTCTGCATTGTTAACTTGCGTCTCAGAGGCCTCTGGCAAACGTCTCTGGTGAAGACGTGCGAAACTCACTCTGCAGGCAGTGTGGAACTGTGAGGGACTGAGGGTCAGCTCAACTCTCAGCAGTAAGATGTTTTTGGACAAGGCGTTCAAATACCTACTCACGTATGGAACTTAGTATGTAGCACCAGTCTACCCCAGGAATTACTGGGAAATCGCTGGATTGAGCTTGGAGGCACTAGTCTTGTTGCCGGGAGATTCCAGTTACCTCTCCCAACACTTCGGTTAAGCAGCGAGCCTAGGCCTTTTGGAAGCAAAAGCTAGCTGCAGGCAGGAGGTAGGGATACAGGCCATAAATTCAACTCTCAGAAGTGTGTATGCATGGGAGGCAGATGTCTGCTACCCACTCGGACATGGGAGTTGGAACCTAGCTACACTCCTATTGAAGAAGGATGTTGGAAATCGCTGTATTCAACTCAGATACTCGGGAGTTCAGGCCCAATGCTTACACATGCTTTTCCCGCAACCTATCCCAGCCACTAACAGAAGGAGGTTAGCAGGTACGTCTACAGTCAGGCAGGATGCGGGAGGGTCCTGCCCTGTCCTCAGCTCTCACAGGGAAGCATGCCTTGAAGCCAGCTCTCAACTAGCTGCATTCTTATGACAGTGTGAAGGTAGCAGTATTCTGAGTAAGGCGGTTCCGAGATTACCACTCTACTGCACCTGGAGATACCCTCCAGGTCTGCATTGTTAACTTGCGTCTCAGAGGCCTCTGGCAAACGTCTCTGGTGAAGACGTGCGAAACTCACTCTGCAGGCAGTGTGGAACTGTGAGGGACTGAGGGTCAGCTCAACTCTCAGCAGTAAGATGTTTTTGGACAAGGCGTTCAAATACCTACTCACGTATGGAACTTAGTATGTAGCACCAGTCTACCCCAGGAATTACTAGGAAATCGCTTGATTGAGCTTGGAGGCACTCGTCTTGTGTGCCGGGAGATTCCAATTACCTCTCCCAACACTTGCGTCAAGCAGCGAGCCTAGGCCTTTTGGAAGCGAAAGGTAGCGGCAGGCACTATGTACGGTTACAGGCCATAAGCTCAACTCTCAGAAGTGTGTATGCATGGGAGGCAGATGTCTGCTACCCACTCTGACATGGGAGTTGGAAACTACCTACACTCTGATTGAAGAAGGCCATTGGAAATCGCTGTATTTAACTCAGATACACAGGAGTTCAGGCCCAATGCTTACACATGCTTTTCCCGCAACCTCTCTCAGCCACTAACATTAGGATGTTAGCAGCTGCGCCTACAGTCAGGCAGGATGCGGGTGGGTTCTGCCATGTCCTCAGCACTCCCAGGGAAGCATACCTAGAAGCCAGCTCTCAACTAGCTGCATTCTTATGGCAGTGTGAAGGTAGCAGTATTCTGAGTCAGGATGTTCCAAGATTACCACTCTACTGCACCTGGAGATACCCTCCAGGTCTGCATTGTTAACTTGCGTCTCAGAAGCCTGTGGCAAACGTCTCTGGTGAAGACCTGCAAAACTCACTCTGCAGGCAGTGTGGAACTGTGAGGGACTGATGGTGAGCTCAACTCTCAGAAGTAAGATGCTTTTGGACAAGGCGTTCAGCTACCTTCTCACGTATGGAACTTAGTATGTAGCACCAGTCTACCACACGAATTACTAGGCAATCGCTGGAATGAGCTTGGAGGCCCTAGTCTTGTGTGCCGGGAGATTCCAATTACCTCTCCCAACACTTCCGTCAAACAGGGAGCCTAGGCCTTTTAGAAGTGAAAGGAACCAGCAGGCTGGATGGGGAGGTACAGGCCTTAAACTCAACTCTCAGAAGTGTGTATGCAGGGGAGACAGATGTCTGCTACCCACTCTGACATGGGAGTTGGAAACTAGCTACACTCTGATTGAAGAAGGCCATTGGAAATCGCTGTATTCAACTCAGATACACAGGAGTTCAGGCCCAATGCTTACACATGCTTTTCCCGCAACCTCTCTCAGCCACTAACATTAGGATGTTAGCAGCTGCGCCTACAGTCAGGCAGGATGCGGGTGGGTTCTGCCCTGTCCTCAGCACTCCCAGGGAAGCATGCCTAGAAGCCAGCTCTCAACTAGCTGCATTCTTATGGCAGTGTGAAGGTAGCAGTATTCTGAGTAAGGAGGTTCCCAGATTACCACTCTACTGCACCTGGAGATACCCTCCAGGTCTGCATTGTTAACTTGCGTCTCAGAAGCCTCTGGCAAACGTCTCTGGTGAAGACGTCCGAAACTCACTCTGCAGGCAGTGTGGAACTGTGAGGGACTGAGGGTGAGCTCAACTCTCAGAAGTAAGATGCTTTTGGACAAGGCGTTCAGCTACCTTCTCACGTATGGAACTTAGTATGTAGCACCAGTCTACCCCAGGAATTATTAGGAAATCGCTTGATTGAGTTTGGCGGCACTCGTCTTGTGTGCCGGGAGATTCCAGTTACCTCTCCCAACACTTGCGTCAAGCAGCGAGCCTAGGCCTTTTGGAAGCGAAAGGTAGCGGCAGGCAAGATGTTGGGTTACAGGCCATAAGCTCAACTCTCAGAAGTGTGTATGCATGGGTGGCAGATGTCTGCTACCCACTCGGACATGGGAGTTGGAACCTAGCTACACTCCTATTGAAGAAGGACTTTGGAAATCGCTGTATTCAACTCAGATACACGGGAGTTCAGGCCCAATGCTTACACATGCTTTTCCCACAAACTATCCCAGCCACTAACAGAAGGAGGTTAGCAGGTAAGTCTACAGTCAGGCAGGATGCGGGAGGGTCCTGCCCTGTCCTCAGCTCTCACAGGGAAGCATGCCTTGAAGCCAGCTCTCAACTAGCTGCATTCTTATGACAGTGTGAAGGTAGCAGTATTCTGAGTAAGGAGGTTCCCAGATTACCACTCTACTGCACCTGGAGATACCCTCCAGGTCTGCATTGTTAAACATTTTTTTTTTAATTTATTTATTTACGATAGTCACAGAGAGAGAGAGAGAGAGGCAGAGACACAGGCAGAGAGAGAAGCAGGCTCCATGCACCGGGAGCCTGACGTGGGATTCGATCCCGGGTCTCCAGGATCGCGCCCTGAGCCAAAGGCAGGCGCCAAACCGCTGCGCCACCCAGGGATCCCAGGTCTGCATTGTTAACTTGCGTCTCAGAGGCCTCTGGCAAACGTCTCTGGTGAAGACGTGCGAAACTCACTCTGCAGGCAGTGTGGAACTGTGAGGGACTGAGGGTCAGCTCAACTCTCAGCAGTAAGATGTTTTTGGACAAGGCGTTCAAATACCTACTCACGTATGGAACTTAGTATGTAGCACCAGTCTACCCCAGGAATTACTGGGAAATCGCTGGATTGAGCTTGGAGGCACTAGTCTTGTTGCCGGGAGATTCCAGTTACCTCTCCCAACACTTCGGTTAAGCAGCGAGCCTAGGCCTTTTGGAAGCGAAAGCTAGCTGCAGGCAGGAGGTAGGGATACAGGCCATAAATTCAACTCTCAGAAGTGTGTATGCATGGGAGGCAGATGTCTGCTACCCACTCGGACATGGGAGTTGGAACCTAGCTACACTCCTATTGAAGAAGGATGTTGGAAATCGCTGTATTCAACTCAGATACTCGGGAGTTCAGGCCCAATGCTTACACATGTTATCCCGCAACCTATCCCAGCCACTAACAGAAGGAGGTTAGCAGGTACGTCTACAGTCAGGCAGGATGCGGGAGGGTCCTGCCCTGTCCTCAGCTCTCACAGGGAAGCATGCCTTGAAGTCAGCTCTCAACTAGCTGCATTCTTATGACAGTGTGAAGGTAGCAGTATTCTGAGTAAGGAGGTTCCCAGATTACCACTCTACTGCACCTGGAGATACCCTCCAGGTCTGCATTGTTAACTTGCGTCTCAGAGGCCTCTGGCAAACGTCTCTGGTGAAGACGTGCGAAACTCACTCTGCAGGCAGTGTGGAACTGTGAGGGACTGAGGGTGAGCTCAACTCTCAGCAGTAAGATGTTTTTGGACAAGGCGTTCAAATACCTACTCACGTATGGAACTTAGTATGTAGCACCAGTCTACCCCAGGAATTACTGGGAAATCGCTGGATTGAGCTTGGAGGCACTAGTCTTGTTGCCGGGAGATTCCAGTTACCTCTCCCAACACTTCGGTGAAGCAGCGAGCCTAGGCCTTTTGGAAGCGAAAGCTAGCTGCAGGCAGGAGGTAGGGATACAGGCCATAAGCTCAACTCTCAGAAGTGTGTATGCATGGGAGGCAGATGTCTGCTACCCACTCGTACATGCGAGTGGGAACCTACTACACTCTGATGAAAAAGGACTTTGGAAATCGCTGTATTCAACTCAGATACACGTGGGTTCAGGCACAACGATTCCACATGCTTTTCTCACAACCTTTCCCTGCCACTAACATGAGGACGTTAGCAGCTCCTTCTACAGTCAAGCAGGATGCGGGAGGGTTGTGCCCTGTCCTTAGCTCTCACAGGGAAGCATGTCTTGAAGCCAGCGGTCAACTAGCTGCATACTTATGGCAGGGTCAAGGTAGCAGTATTCTGAGACAGGAGGTTCCCAGATTACCACTCTACTGCACCTGGAGATACCCTCCAGGTCTGCATTGTTAACTTGCGTCTCAGAGGCCTCTGGCAAACGTCTCTGGTGAAGACGTGCGAAACTCACTCTGCAGGCAGTGTGGAACTGTGAGGGACTGAGGGTGAGCTCAACTCTCAGCAGTAAGATGTTTTTGGACAAGGCGTTCAAATACCTACTCACGTATGGAACTTAGTATGTAGCACCAGTCTACCCCAGGAATTACTAGGAAATCGCTTGTTTGAGCTTGGAGGCACTCGTCTTGTGTGCCGGGAGATTCCAATTACCTCTCCCAACACTTGCGTCAAGCAGCGAGCCTAGGCCTTTGGGAAGCGAAAGGTAGCGGCAGGCACGATGTAGGGTTACAGGCCATAAGCTCAACTCTCAGAAGTGTGTATGCATGGGAGGCAGATGTCTGCTACCCACTCGGACATGGGAGTTGGAACCTAGCTACACTCCTATTGAAGAAGGATGTTGGAAATCGCTGTATTCAACTCAGATACTCGGGAGTTCAGGCCCAATGCTTACACATGCTTTTCCCACAACCTATCCCAGCCACTAACAGAAGGAGGTTAGCAGGTACGTCTACAGTCAGGCAGGATGCGGGAGGGTTCTGCCCTGTCCTCAGCTCTCATAGGGAAGCATGCCTAGAAGCCAGCTCTCAACTAGCTGCATTCTTATGACAGTGTGAAGGTAGCAGTATTCTGAGTAAGGCGGTTCCGAGATTACCACTCTACTGCACCTGGAGATACCCTCCAGGTCTGCATTGGTAACTTGCGTCTCAGAAGCCTGTGGCAAACGTCTCTGGTGAAGACCTGCAAAACTCACTCTGCAGGCAGTGTGGAACTGTGAGGGACTGAGGGTGAGCTCAACCCTCAGAAGTAAGATGCTTTAGGACAAGGCGTTCAGCTACCTTCTCACGTATGGAACTTAGTATGTAGCAGCAGTCTACCACACGAATTACTAGGCAATCGCTGGAATGAGCTTGGAGGCCCTAGTCTTGTGTGCCGGGAGATTCCAATTACCTCTCCCAACACTTCCGTCAAACAGCGAGCCTAGGCCTTTTAGAAGTGAAAGGAACCAGCAGGCTGGATGGGGAGGTACAAGCCTTAAGCTCAACTCTCAGAAGTGTGTATGCAGGGGAGACAGATGTCTGCTACCCACTCTGACATGGGAGTTGGAAACTAGCTACACTCTGATTGAAGAAGGCCATTGGAAATCGCTGTATTCAACTCAGATACACAGGAGTTCAGGCCCAATTCTTACACATGCTTTTCCCGCAACCTCTCTCAGCCACTAACATTAGGATGTTAGCAGCTGCGCCTACAGTCAGGCAGGATGCGGGTGGGTTCTGCCCTGTCCTCAGCACTCCCAGGGAAGCATGCCTAGAAGCCAGCTCTCAACTAGCTGCATTCTTATGGCAGTGTGAAGGTAGCAGTATTCTGAGTAAGGAGGTTCCCAGATTACCACTCTACTGCACCTGGAGATACCCTCCAGGTCTGCATTGTTAAACATTTTTTTTAAATTTATTTATTTACGATAGTCACAGAGAGAGAGAGAGAGAGGCAGAGACACAGGCAGAGAGAGAAGCAGGCTCCATGCACCGGGAGCCTGACGTGGGATTCGATCCCGGGTCTCCAGGATCGCGCCCTGAGCCAAAGGCAGGCGCCAAACCGCTGCGCCACCCAGGGATCCCAGGTCTGCATTGTTAACTTGCGTCTCAGAGGCCTCTGGCAAACGTCTCTGGTGAAGACGTGCGAAACTCACTCTGCAGGCAGTGTGGAACTGTGAGGGACTGAGGGTCAGCTCAACTCTCAGCAGTAAGATGTTTTTGGACAAGGCGTTCAAATACCTACTCACGTATGGAACTTAGTATGTAGCACCAGTCTACCCCAGGAATTACTGGGAAATCGCTGGATTGAGCTTGGAGGCACTAGTCTTGTTGCCGGGAGATTCCAGTTACCTCTCCCAACACTTCGGTTAAGCAGCGAGCCTAGGCCTTTTGGAAGCAAAAGCTAGCTGCAGGCAGGAGGTAGGGATACAGGCCATAAATTCAACTCTCAGAAGTGTGTATGCATGGGAGGCAGATGTCTGCTACCCACTCGGACATGGGAGTTGGAACCTAGCTACACTCCTATTGAAGAAGGATGTTGGAAATCGCTGTATTCAACTCAGATACTCGGGAGTTCAGGCCCAATGCTTACACATGCTTTTCCCGCAACCTATCCCAGCCACTAACAGAAGGAGGTTAGCAGGTACGTCTACAGTCAGGCAGGATGCGGGAGGGTCCTGCCCTGTCCTCAGCTCTCACAGGGAAGCATGCCTTGAAGCCAGCTCTCAACTAGCTGCATTCTTATGACAGTGTGAAGGTAGCAGTATTCTGAGTAAGGCGGTTCCGAGATTACCACTCTACTGCACCTGGAGATACCCTCCAGGTCTGCATTGTTAACTTGCGTCTCAGAGGCCTCTGGCAAACGTCTCTGGTGAAGACGTGCGAAACTCACTCTGCAGGCAGTGTGGAACTGTGAGGGACTGAGGGTCAGCTCAACTCTCAGCAGTAAGATGTTTTTGGACAAGGCGTTCAAATACCTACTCACGTATGGAACTTAGTATGTAGCACCAGTCTACCCCAGGAATTACTAGGAAATCGCTTGATTGAGCTTGGAGGCACTCGTCTTGTGTGCCGGGAGATTCCAATTACCTCTCCCAACACTTGCGTCAAGCAGCGAGCCTAGGCCTTTTGGAAGCGAAAGGTAGCGGCAGGCACTATGTACGGTTACAGGCCATAAGCTCAACTCTCAGAAGTGTGTATGCATGGGAGGCAGATGTCTGCTACCCACTCTGACATGGGAGTTGGAAACTACCTACACTCTGATTGAAGAAGGCCATTGGAAATCGCTGTATTTAACTCAGATACACAGGAGTTCAGGCCCAATGCTTACACATGCTTTTCCCGCAACCTCTCTCAGCCACTAACATTAGGATGTTAGCAGCTGCGCCTACAGTCAGGCAGGATGCGGGTGGGTTCTGCCATGTCCTCAGCACTCCCAGGGAAGCATACCTAGAAGCCAGCTCTCAACTAGCTGCATTCTTATGGCAGTGTGAAGGTAGCAGTATTCTGAGTCAGGATGTTCCAAGATTACCACTCTACTGCACCTGGAGATACCCTCCAGGTCTGCATTGTTAACTTGCGTCTCAGAAGCCTGTGGCAAACGTCTCTGGTGAAGACCTGCAAAACTCACTCTGCAGGCAGTGTGGAACTGTGAGGGACTGATGGTGAGCTCAACTCTCAGAAGTAAGATGCTTTTGGACAAGGCGTTCAGCTACCTTCTCACGTATGGAACTTAGTATGTAGCACCAGTCTACCACACGAATTACTAGGCAATCGCTGGAATGAGCTTGGAGGCCCTAGTCTTGTGTGCCGGGAGATTCCAATTACCTCTCCCAACACTTCCGTCAAACAGGGAGCCTAGGCCTTTTAGAAGTGAAAGGAACCAGCAGGCTGGATGGGGAGGTACAGGCCTTAAACTCAACTCTCAGAAGTGTGTATGCAGGGGAGACAGATGTCTGCTACCCACTCTGACATGGGAGTTGGAAACTAGCTACACTCTGATTGAAGAAGGCCATTGGAAATCGCTGTATTCAACTCAGATACACAGGAGTTCAGGCCCAATGCTTACACATGCTTTTCCCGCAACCTCTCTCAGCCACTAACATTAGGATGTTAGCAGCTGCGCCTACAGTCAGGCAGGATGCGGGTGGGTTCTGCCCTGTCCTCAGCACTCCCAGGGAAGCATGCCTAGAAGCCAGCTCTCAACTAGCTGCATTCTTATGGCAGTGTGAAGGTAGCAGTATTCTGAGTAAGGAGGTTCCCAGATTACCACTCTACTGCACCTGGAGATACCCTCCAGGTCTGCATTGTTAACTTGCGTCTCAGAAGCCTCTGGCAAACGTCTCTGGTGAAGACGTCCGAAACTCACTCTGCAGGCAGTGTGGAACTGTGAGGGACTGAGGGTGAGCTCAACTCTCAGAAGTAAGATGCTTTTGGACAAGGCGTTCAGCTACCTTCTCACGTATGGAACTTAGTATGTAGCACCAGTCTACCCCAGGAATTATTAGGAAATCGCTTGATTGAGTTTGGCGGCACTCGTCTTGTGTGCCGGGAGATTCCAGTTACCTCTCCCAACACTTGCGTCAAGCAGCGAGCCTAGGCCTTTTGGAAGCGAAAGGTAGCGGCAGGCAAGATGTTGGGTTACAGGCCATAAGCTCAACTCTCAGAAGTGTGTATGCATGGGTGGCAGATGTCTGCTACCCACTCGGACATGGGAGTTGGAACCTAGCTACACTCCTATTGAAGAAGGACTTTGGAAATCGCTGTATTCAACTCAGATACACGGGAGTTCAGGCCCAATGCTTACACATGCTTTTCCCACAAACTATCCCAGCCACTAACAGAAGGAGGTTAGCAGGTAAGTCTACAGTCAGGCAGGATGCGGGAGGGTCCTGCCCTGTCCTCAGCTCTCACAGGGAAGCATGCCTTGAAGCCAGCTCTCAACTAGCTGCATTCTTATGACAGTGTGAAGGTAGCAGTATTCTGAGTAAGGAGGTTCCCAGATTACCACTCTACTGCACCTGGAGATACCCTCCAGGTCTGCATTGTTAAACATTTTTTTTTTAATTTATTTATTTACGATAGTCACAGAGAGAGAGAGAGAGAGGCAGAGACACAGGCAGAGAGAGAAGCAGGCTCCATGCACCGGGAGCCTGACGTGGGATTCGATCCCGGGTCTCCAGGATCGCGCCCTGAGCCAAAGGCAGGCGCCAAACCGCTGCGCCACCCAGGGATCCCAGGTCTGCATTGTTAACTTGCGTCTCAGAGGCCTCTGGCAAACGTCTCTGGTGAAGACGTGCGAAACTCACTCTGCAGGCAGTGTGGAACTGTGAGGGACTGAGGGTCAGCTCAACTCTCAGCAGTAAGATGTTTTTGGACAAGGCGTTCAAATACCTACTCACGTATGGAACTTAGTATGTAGCACCAGTCTACCCCAGGAATTACTGGGAAATCGCTGGATTGAGCTTGGAGGCACTAGTCTTGTTGCCGGGAGATTCCAGTTACCTCTCCCAACACTTCGGTTAAGCAGCGAGCCTAGGCCTTTTGGAAGCGAAAGCTAGCTGCAGGCAGGAGGTAGGGATACAGGCCATAAATTCAACTCTCAGAAGTGTGTATGCATGGGAGGCAGATGTCTGCTACCCACTCGGACATGGGAGTTGGAACCTAGCTACACTCCTATTGAAGAAGGATGTTGGAAATCGCTGTATTCAACTCAGATACTCGGGAGTTCAGGCCCAATGCTTACACATGTTTTCCCGCAACCTATCCCAGCCACTAACAGAAGGAGGTTAGCAGGTACGTCTACAGTCAGGCAGGATGCGGGAGGGTCCTGCCCTGTCCTCAGCTCTCACAGGGAAGCATGCCTTGAAGTCAGCTCTCAACTAGCTGCATTCTTATGACAGTGTGAAGGTAGCAGTATTCTGAGTAAGGAGGTTCCCAGATTACCACTCTACTGCACCTGGAGATACCCTCCAGGTCTGCATTGTTAACTTGCGTCTCAGAGGCCTCTGGCAAACGTCTCTGGTGAAGACGTGCGAAACTCACTCTGCAGGCAGTGTGGAACTGTGAGGGACTGAGGGTGAGCTCAACTCTCAGCAGTAAGATGTTTTTGGACAAGGCGTTCAAATACCTACTCACGTATGGAACTTAGTATGTAGCACCAGTCTACCCCAGGAATTACTGGGAAATCGCTGGATTGAGCTTGGAGGCACTAGTCTTGTTGCCGGGAGATTCCAGTTACCTCTCCCAACACTTCGGTGAAGCAGCGAGCCTAGGCCTTTTGGAAGCGAAAGCTAGCTGCAGGCAGGAGGTAGGGATACAGGCCATAAGCTCAACTCTCAGAAGTGTGTATGCATGGGAGGCAGATGTCTGCTACCCACTCGTACATGCGAGTGGGAACCTACTACACTCTGATGAAAAAGGACTTTGGAAATCGCTGTATTCAACTCAGATACACGTGGGTTCAGGCACAACGATTCCACATGCTTTTCTCACAACCTTTCCCTGCCACTAACATGAGGACGTTAGCAGCTCCTTCTACAGTCAAGCAGGATGCGGGAGGGTTGTGCCCTGTCCTTAGCTCTCACAGGGAAGCATGTCTTGAAGCCAGCGGTCAACTAGCTGCATACTTATGGCAGGGTCAAGGTAGCAGTATTCTGAGACAGGAGGTTCCCAGATTACCACTCTACTGCACCTGGAGATACCCTCCAGGTCTGCATTGTTAACTTGCGTCTCAGAGGCCTCTGGCAAACGTCTCTGGTGAAGACGTGCGAAACTCACTCTGCAGGCAGTGTGGAACTGTGAGGGACTGAGGGTGAGCTCAACTCTCAGCAGTAAGATGTTTTTGGACAAGGCGTTCAAATACCTACTCACGTATGGAACTTAGTATGTAGCACCAGTCTACCCCAGGAATTACTAGGAAATCGCTTGTTTGAGCTTGGAGGCACTCGTCTTGTGTGCCGGGAGATTCCAATTACCTCTCCCAACACTTGCGTCAAGCAGCGAGCCTAGGCCTTTGGGAAGCGAAAGGTAGCGGCAGGCACGATGTAGGGTTACAGGCCATAAGCTCAACTCTCAGAAGTGTGTATGCATGGGAGGCAGATGTCTGCTACCCACTCGGACATGGGAGTTGGAACCTAGCTACACTCCTATTGAAGAAGGATGTTGGAAATCGCTGTATTCAACTCAGATACTCGGGAGTTCAGGCCCAATGCTTACACATGCTTTTCCCACAACCTATCCCAGCCACTAACAGAAGGAGGTTAGCAGGTACGTCTACAGTCAGGCAGGATGCGGGAGGGTTCTGCCCTGTCCTCAGCTCTCATAGGGAAGCATGCCTAGAAGCCAGCTCTCAACTAGCTGCATTCTTATGACAGTGTGAAGGTAGCAGTATTCTGAGTAAGGCGGTTCCGAGATTACCACTCTACTGCACCTGGAGATACCCTCCAGGTCTGCATTGGTAACTTGCGTCTCAGAAGCCTGTGGCAAACGTCTCTGGTGAAGACCTGCAAAACTCACTCTGCAGGCAGTGTGGAACTGTGAGGGACTGAGGGTGAGCTCAACCCTCAGAAGTAAGATGCTTTAGGACAAGGCGTTCAGCTACCTTCTCACGTATGGAACTTAGTATGTAGCAGCAGTCTACCACACGAATTACTAGGCAATCGCTGGAATGAGCTTGGAGGCCCTAGTCTTGTGTGCCGGGAGATTCCAATTACCTCTCCCAACACTTCCGTCAAACAGCGAGCCTAGGCCTTTTAGAAGTGAAAGGAACCAGCAGGCTGGATGGGGAGGTACAAGCCTTAAGCTCAACTCTCAGAAGTGTGTATGCAGGGGAGACAGATGTCTGCTACCCACTCTGACATGGGAGTTGGAAACTAGCTACACTCTGATTGAAGAAGGCCATTGGAAATCGCTGTATTCAACTCAGATACACAGGAGTTCAGGCCCAATTCTTACACATGCTTTTCCCGCAACCTCTCTCAGCCACTAACATTAGGATGTTAGCAGCTGCGCCTACAGTCAGGCAGGATGCGGGTGGGTTCTGCCCTGTCCTCAGCACTCCCAGGGAAGCATGCCTAGAAGCCAGCTCTCAACTAGCTGCATTCTTATGGCAGTGTGAAGGTAGCAGTATTCTGAGTAAGGAGGTTCCCAGATTACCACTCTACTGCACCTGGAGATACCCTCCAGGTCTGCATTGTTAACTTGCGTCTCAGAAGCCTCTGGCAAACGTCTCTGGTGAAGACGTCCGAAACTCACTCTGCAGGCAGTGTGGAACTGTGAGGGACTGAGGGTGAGCTCAACTCTCAGAAGTAAGATGCTTTTGGACAAGGTGTTCAGCTACCTTCTCACGTATGGAACTTAGTATGTAGCACCAGTCTACCCCAGGAATTATTAGGAAATCGCTTGATTGAGCTTGGAGGCACTCGTCTTGTGTGCCGGGAGATTCCAGTTACCTCTCCCAACACTTGCGTCAAGCAGCGAGCCTAGGCCTTTTGGAAGCGAAAGGTAGCGGCAGGCAGGATGTTGGGTTACAGGCCATAAGCTCAACTCTCAGAAGTGTGTATGCATGGGTGGCAGATGTCTGCTACCCACTCGGACATGGGAGTTGGAACCTAGCTACACTCCTATTGAAGAAGGACTTTGGAAATCGCTGTATTCAACTCAGATACACGGGAGTTCAGGCCCAATGCTTACACATGCTTTTCCCACAAACTATCCCAGCCACTAACAGAAGGAGGTTAGCAGGTAAGTCTACAGTCAGGCAGGATGCGGGTGGGTTCTGCCCTGTCCTCAGCACTCCCAGGGAAGCATGCCTAGAAGCCAGCTCTCAACTAGCTGCATTCTTATGGCAGTGTGAAGGTAGCAGTATTCTGAGTAAGGAGGTTCCCAGATTACCACTCTACTGCACCTGGAGATACCCTCCAGGTCTGCATTGTTAAACATTTTTTTTTAATTTATTTATTTACGATAGTCACAGAGAGAGAGAGAGAGAGGCAGAGACACAGGCAGAGAGAGAAGCAGGCTCCATGCACCGGGAGCCTGACGTGGGATTCGATCCCGGGTCTCCAGGATCGCGCCCTGAGCCAAAGGCAGGCGCCAAACCGCTGCGCCACCCAGGGATCCCAGGTCTGCATTGTTAACTTGCGTCTCAGAGGCCTCTGGCAAACGTCTCTGGTGAAGACGTGCGAAACTCACTCTGCAGGCAGTGTGGAACTGTGAGGGACTGAGGGTCAGCTCAACTCTCAGCAGTAAGATGTTTTTGGACAAGGCGTTCAAATACCTACTCACGTATGGAACTTAGTATGTAGCACCAGTCTACCCCAGGAATTACTGGGAAATCGCTGGATTGAGCTTGGAGGCACTAGTCTTGTTGCCGGGAGATTCCAGTTACCTCTCCCAACACTTCGGTTAAGCAGCGAGCCTAGGCCTTTTGGAAGCGAAAGCTAGCTGCAGGCAGGAGGTAGGGATACAGGCCATAAATTCAACTCTCAGAAGTGTGTATGCATGGGAGGCAGATGTCTGCTACCCACTCGGACATGGGAGTTGGAACCTAGCTACACTCCTATTGAAGAAGGATGTTGGAAATCGCTGTATTCAACTCAGATACTCGGGAGTTCAGGCCCAATGCTTACACATGCTTTTCCCGCAACCTATCCCAGCCACTAACAGAAGGAGGTTAGCAGGTACGTCTACAGTCAGGCAGGATGCGGGAGGGTTCTGCCCTGTCCTCAGCTCTCACAGGGAAGCATGCCTAGAAGCCAGCTCTCAACTAGCTGCATTCTTATGACAGTGTGAAGGTAGCAGTATTCTGAGTCAGGATGTTCCAAGATTACCACTCTACTGCACCTGGAGATACCCTCCAGGTCTGCATTGTTAACTTGCGTCTCAGAAGCCTGTGGCAAACGTCTCTGGTGAAGACCTGCAAAACTCACTCTGCAGGCAGTGTGGAACTGTGAGGGACTGATGGTGAGCTCAACTCTCAGAAGTAAGATGCTTTTGGACAAGGCGTTCAGCTACCTTCTCACGTATGGAACTTAGTATGTAGCACCAGTCTACCACACGAATTACTAGGCAATCGCTGGAATGAGCTTGGAGGCCCTAGTCTTGTGTGCCGGGAGATTCCAATTACCTCTCCCAACACTTCCGTCAAACAGCGAGCCTAGGCCTTTTAGAAGTGAAAGGAACCAGCAGGCTGGATGGGGAGGTACAGGCCTTAAACTCAACTCTCAGAAGTGTGTATGCAGGGGAGACAGATGTCTGCTACCCACTCTGACATGGGAGTTGGAAACTAGCTACACTCTGATTGAAGAAGGCCATTGGAAATCGCTGTATTCAACTCAGATACACAGGAGTTCAGGCCCAATGCTTACACATGCTTTTCCCGCAACCTCTCTCAGCCACTAACATTAGGATGTTAGCAGCTGCGCCTACAGTCAGGCAGGATGCGGGTGGGTTCTGCCCTGTCCTCAGCACTCCCAGGGAAGCATGCCTAGAAGCCAGCTCTCAACTAGCTGCATTCTTATGGCAGTGTGAAGGTAGCAGTATTCTGAGTAAGGAGGTTCCCAGATTACCACTCTACTGCACCTGGAGATACCCTCCAGGTCTGCATTGTTAACTTGCGTCTCAGAAGCCTCTGGCAAACGTCTCTGGTGAAGACGTCCGAAACTCACTCTGCAGGCAGTGTGGAACTGTGAGGGACTGAGGGTGAGCTCAACTCTCAGAAGTAAGATGCTTTTGGACAAGGCGTTCAGCTACCTTCTCACGTATGGAACTTAGTATGTAGCACCAGTCTACCCCAGGAATTATTAGGAAATCGCTTGATTGAGCTTGGAGGCACTCGTCTTGTGTGCCGGGAGATTCCAGTTACCTCTCCCAACACTTGCGTCAAGCAGCGAGCCTAGGCCTTTTGGAAGCGAAAGGTAGCGGCAGGCAGGATGTTGGGTTATAGGCCATAAGCTCAACTCTCAGAAGTGTGTATGCATGGGTGGCAGATGTCTGCTACCCACTCGGACATGGGAGTTGGAACCTAGCTACACTCCTATTGAAGAAGGACTTTGGAAATCGCTGTATTCAACTCAGATACACGGGAGTTCAGGCCCAATGCTTACACATGCTTTTCCCACAAACTATCCCAGCCACTAACAGAAGGAGGTTAGCAGGTAAGTCTACAGTCAGGCAGGATGCGGGAGGGTCCTGCCCTGTCCTCAGCTCTCACAGGGAAGCATGCCTTGAAGCCAGCTCTCAACTAGCTGCATTCTTATGACAGTGTGAAGGTAGCAGTATTCTGAGTAAGGAGGTTCCCAGATTACCACTCTACTGCACCTGGAGATACCCTCCAGGTCTGCATTGTTAACTTGCGTCTCAGAGGCCTCTGGCAAACGTCTCTGGTGAAGACGTGCGAAACTCACTCTGCAGGCAGTGTGGAACTGTGAGGGACTGAGGGTCAGCTCAACTCTCAGCAGTAAGATGTTTTTGGACAAGGCGTTCAAATACCTACTCACGTATGGAACTTAGTATGTAGCACAAGTCTACCCAAGGAATTACTGGGAAATCGCTGGATGGAGCTTGGAGGCACTAGTCTTGTTGCCGGGAGATTCCAGTTACCTCTCCCAACACTTCGGTGAAGCAGCGAGCCTAGGCCTTTTGGAAGCGAAAGCTAGCTGCAGGCAGGAGGTAGGGTTACAGGCCATAAGCTCAACTCTCAGAAGTGTGTATGCATGGGAGGCAGATGTCTGCTACCCACTCGTACATGCGAGTGGGAACCTACTACACTCTGATGAAAAAGGACTTTGGAAATCGCTGTATTCAACTCAGATACACGTGGGTTCAGGCACAACGATTCCACATGCTTTTCTCACAACCTTTCCCTGCCACTAACATGAGGACGTTAGCAGCTCCTTCTACAGTCAAGCAGGATGCGGGAGGGTTGTGCCCTGTCCTTAGCTCTCACAGGGAAGCATGTCTTGAAGCCAGCGGTCAACTAGCTGCATACTTATGGCAGGGTCAAGGTAGCAGTATTCTGAGACAGGAGGTTCCCAGATTACCACTCTACTGCACCTGGAGATACCCTCCAGGTCTGCATTGTTAACTTGCGTCTCAGAGGCCTCTGGCAAACGTCTCTGGTGAAGACGTGCGAAACTCACTCTGCAGGCAGTGTGGAACTGTGAGGGACTGAGGGTCAGCTCAACTCTCAGCAGTAAGATGTTTTTGGACAAGGCGTTCAAATACCTACTCACGTATGGAACTTAGTATGTAGCACCAGTCTACCCCAGGAATTACTAGGAAATCGCTTGTTTGAGCTTGGAGGCACTCGTCTTGTGTGCCGGGAGATTCCAATTACCTCTCCCAACACTTGCGTCAAGCAGCGAGCCTAGGCCTTTGGGAAGCGAAAGGTAGCGGCAGGCACGATGTAGGGTTACAGGCCATAAGCTCAACTCTCAGAAGTGTGTATGCATGGGAGGCAGATGTCTGCTACCCACTCGGACATGGGAGTTGGAACCTAGCTACACTCCTATTGAAGAAGGATGTTGGAAATCGCTGTATTCAACTCAGATACTCGGGAGTTCAGGCCCAATGCTTACACATGCTTTTCCCACAACCTATCCCAGCCACTAACAGAAGGAGGTTAGCAGGTACGTCTACAGTCAGGCAGGATGCGGGAGGGTTCTGCCCTGTCCTCAGCTCTCATAGGGAAGCATGCCTAGAAGCCAGCTCTCAACTAGCTGCATTCTTATGACAGTGTGAAGGTAGCAGTATTCTGAGTAAGGCGGTTCCGAGATTACCACTCTACTGCACCTGGAGATACCCTCCAGGTCTGCATTGGTAACTTGCGTCTCAGAAGCCTGTGGCAAACGTCTCTGGTGAAGACCTGCAAAACTCACTCTGCAGGCAGTGTGGAACTGTGAGGGACTGAGGGTGAGCTCAACTCTCAGAAGTAAGATGCTTTAGGACAAGGCGTTCAGCTACCTTCTCACGTATGGAACTTAGTATGTAGCAGCAGTCTACCACACGAATTACTAGGCAATCGCTGGAATGAGCTTGGAGGCCCTAGTCTTGTGTGCCGGGAGATTCCAATTACCTCTCCCAACACTTCCGTCAAACAGTGAGCCTAGGCCTTTTAGAAGTGAAAGGAACCAGCAGGCTGGATGGGGAGGTACAAGCCTTAAGCTCAAGTCTCAGAAGTGTGTATGCAGGGGAGACAGATGTCTGCTACCCACTCTGACATGGGAGTTGCAAACTAGCTACACTCTGATTGAAGAAGGCCATTGGAAATCGCTGTATTCAACTCAGATACACAGGAGTTCAGGCCCAATTCTTACACATGCTTTTCCCGCAACCTCTCTCAGCCACTAACATTAGGATGTTAGCAGCTGCGCCTACAGTCAGGCAGGATGCGGGTGGGTTCTGCCCTGTCCTCAGCACTCCCAGGGAAGCATGCCTAGAAGCCAGCTCTCAACTAGCTGCATTCTTATGGCAGTGTGAAGGTAGCAGTATTCTGAGTAAGGAGGTTCCCAGATTACCACTCTACTGCACCTGGAGATACCCTCCAGGTCTGCATTGTTAAACATTTTTTTTAATTTATTTATTTACGATAGTCACAGAGAGAGAGAGAGAGAGGCAGAGACACAGGCAGAGAGAGAAGCAGGCTCCATGCACCGGGAGCCTGACGTGGGATTCGATCCCGGGTCTCCAGGATCGCGCCCTGAGCCAAAGGCAGGCGCCAAACCGCTGCGCCACCCAGGGATCCCAGGTCTGCATTGTTAACTTGCGTCTCAGAGGCCTCTGGCAAACGTCTCTGGTGAAGACGTGCGAAACTCACTCTGCAGGCAGTGTGGAACTGTGAGGGACTGAGGGTCAGCTCAACTCTCAGCAGTAAGATGTTTTTGGACAAGGCGTTCAAATACCTACTCACGTATGGAACTTAGTATGTAGCACCAGTCTACCCCAGGAATTACTGGGAAATCGCTGGATTGAGCTTGGAGGCACTAGTCTTGTTGCCGGGAGATTCCAGTTACCTCTCCCAACACTTCGGTTAAGCAGCGAGCCTAGGCCTTTTGGAAGCGAAAGCTAGCTGCAGGCAGGAGGTAGGGATACAGGCCATAAATTCAACTCTCAGAAGTGTGTATGCATGGGAGGCAGATGTCTGCTACCCACTCGGACATGGGAGTTGGAACCTAGCTACACTCCTATTGAAGAAGGATGTTGGAAATCGCTGTATTCAACTCAGATACTCGGGAGTTCAGGCCCAATGCTTACACATGCTTTTCCCGCAACCTATCCCAGCCACTAACAGAAGGAGGTTAGCAGGTACGTCTACAGTCAGGCAGGATGCGGGAGGGTTCTGCCCTGTCCTCAGCTCTCACAGGGAAGCATGCCTAGAAGCCAGCTCTCAACTAGCTGCATTCTTATGACAGTGTGAAGGTAGCAGTATTCTGAGTCAGGATGTTCCAAGATTACCACTCTACTGCACCTGGAGATACCCTCCAGGTCTGCATTGTTAACTTGCGTCTCAGAAGCCTGTGGCAAACGTCTCTGGTGAAGACCTGCAAAACTCACTCTGCAGGCAGTGTGGAACTGTGAGGGACTGATGGTGAGCTCAACTCTCAGAAGTAAGATGCTTTTGGACAAGGCGTTCAGCTACCTTCTCACGTATGGAACTTAGTATGTAGCACCAGTCTACCACACGAATTACTAGGCAATCGCTGGAATGAGCTTGGAGGCCCTAGTCTTGTGTGCCGGGAGATTCCAATTACCTCTCCCAACACTTCCGTCAAACAGCGAGCCTAGGCCTTTTAGAAGTGAAAGGAACCAGCAGGCTGGATGGGGAGGTACAGGCCTTAAACTCAACTCTCAGAAGTGTGTATGCAGGGGAGACAGATGTCTGCTACCCACTCTGACATGGGAGTTGGAAACTAGCTACACTCTGATTGAAGAAGGCCATTGGAAATCGCTGTATTCAACTCAGATACACAGGAGTTCAGGCCCAATGCTTACACATGCTTTTCCCGCAACCTCTCTCAGCCACTAACATTAGGATGTTAGCAGCTGCGCCTACAGTCAGGCAGGATGCGGGTGGGTTCTGCCCTGTCCTCAGCACTCCCAGGGAAGCATGCCTAGAAGCCAGCTCTCAACTAGCTGCATTCTTATGGCAGTGTGAAGGTAGCAGTATTCTGAGTAAGGAGGTTCCCAGATTACCACTCTACTGCACCTGGAGATACCCTCCAGGTCTGCATTGTTAACTTGCGTCTCAGAAGCCTCTGGCAAACGTCTCTGGTGAAGACGTCCGAAACTCACTCTGCAGGCAGTGTGGAACTGTGAGGGACTGAGGGTGAGCTCAACTCTCAGAAGTAAGATGCTTTTGGACAAGGCGTTCAGCTACCTTCTCACGTATGGAACTTAGTATGTAGCACCAGTCTACCCCAGGAATTATTAGGAAATCGCTTGATTGAGCTTGGAGGCACTCGTCTTGTGTGCCGGGAGATTCCAGTTACCTCTCCCAACACTTGCGTCAAGCAGCGAGCCTAGGCCTTTTGGAAGCGAAAGGTAGCGGCAGGCAGGATGTTGGGTTACAGGCCATAAGCTCAACTCTCAGAAGTGTGTATGCATGGGTGGCAGATGTCTGCTACCCACTCGGACATGGGAGTTGGAACCTAGCTACACTCCTATTGAAGAAGGACTTTGGAAATCGCTGTATTCAACTCAGATACACGGGAGTTCAGGCCCAATGCTTACACATGCTTTTCCCACAAACTATCCCAGCCACTAACAGAAGGAGGTTAGCAGGTAAGTCTACAGTCAGGCAGGATGCGGGAGGGTCCTGCCCTGTCCTCAGCTCTCACAGGGAAGCATGCCTTGAAGCCAGCTCTCAACTAGCTGCATTCTTATGACAGTGTGAAGGTAGCAGTATTCTGAGTAAGGAGGTTCCCAGATTACCACTCTACTGCACCTGGAGATACCCTCCATGTCTGCATTGTTAACTTGCGTCTCAGAGGCCTCTGGCAAACGTCTCTGGTGAAGACGTGCGAAACTCACTCTGCAGGCAGTGTGGAACTGTGAGGGACTGAGGGTCAGCTCAACTCTCAGCAGTAAGATGTTTTTGGACAAGGCGTTCAAATACCTACTCACGTATGGAACTTAGTATGTAGCACCAGTCTACCCAAGGAATTACTGGGAAATCGCTGGATGGAGCTTGGAGGCACTAGTCTTGTTGCCGGGAGATTCCAGTTACCTCTCCCAACACTTCGGTGAAGCAGCGAGCCTAGGCCTTTTGGAAGCGAAAGCTAGCTGCAGGCAGGAGGTAGGGTTACAGGCCATAAGCTCAACTCTCAGAAGTGTGTATGCATGGGAGGCAGATGTCTGCTACCCACTCGTACATGCGAGTGGGAACCTACTACACTCTGATGAAAAAGGACTTTGGAAATCGCTGTATTCAACTCAGATACACGTGGGTTCAGGCACAACGATTCCACATGCTTTTCTCACAACCTTTCCCTGCCACTAACATGAGGACGTTAGCAGCTCCTTCTACAGTCAAGCAGGATGCGGGAGGGTTGTGCCCTGTCCTTAGCTCTCACAGGGAAGCATGTCTTGAAGCCAGCGGTCAACTAGCTGCATACTTATGGCAGGGTCAAGGTAGCAGTATTCTGAGACAGGAGGTTCCCAGATTACCACTCTACTGCACCTGGAGATACCCTCCAGGTCTGCATTGTTAACTTGCGTCTCAGAGGCCTCTGGCAAACGTCTCTGGTGAAGACGTGCGAAACTCACTCTGCAGGCAGTGTGGAACTGTGAGGGACTGAGGGTCAGCTCAACTCTCAGCAGTAAGATGTTTTTGGACAAGGCGTTCAAATACCTACTCACGTATGGAACTTAGTATGTAGCACCAGTCTACCCCAGGAATTACTAGGAAATCGCTTGTTTGAGCTTGGAGGCACTCGTCTTGTGTGCCGGGAGATTCCAATTACCTCTCCCAACACTTGCGTCAAGCAGCGAGCCTAGGCCTTTGGGAAGCGAAAGGTAGCGGCAGGCACGATGTAGGGTTACAGGCCATAAGCTCAACTCTCAGAAGTGTGTATGCATGGGAGGCAGATGTCTGCTACCCACTCGGACATGGGAGTTGGAACCTAGCTACACTCCTATTGAAGAAGGATGTTGGAAATCGCTGTATTCAACTCAGATACTCGGGAGTTCAGGCCCAATGCTTACACATGCTTTTCCCACAACCTATCCCAGCCACTAACAGAAGGAGGTTAGCAGGTACGTCTACAGTCAGGCAGGATGCGGGAGGGTTCTGCCCTGTCCTCAGCTCTCATAGGGAAGCATGCCTAGAAGCCAGCTCTCAACTAGCTGCATTCTTATGACAGTGTGAAGGTAGCAGTATTCTGAGTAAGGCGGTTCCGAGATTACCACTCTACTGCACCTGGAGATACCCTCCAGGTCTGCATTGGTAACTTGCGTCTCAGAAGCCTGTGGCAAACGTCTCTGGTGAAGACCTGCAAAACTCACTCTGCAGGCAGTGTGGAACTGTGAGGGACTGAGGGTGAGCTCAACTCTCAGAAGTAAGATGCTTTAGGACAAGGCGTTCAGCTACCTTCTCACGTATGGAACTTAGTATGTAGCAGCAGTCTACCACACGAATTACTAGGCAATCGCTGGAATGAGCTTGGAGGCCCTAGTCTTGTGTGCCGGGAGATTCCAATTACCTCTCCCAACACTTCCGTCAAACAGCGAGCCTAGGCCTTTTAGAAGTGAAAGGAACCAGCAGGCTGGATGGGGAGGTACAAGCCTTAAGCTCAAGTCTCAGAAGTGTGTATGCAGGGGAGACAGATGTCTGCTACCCACTCTGACATGGGAGTTGGAAACTAGCTACACTCTGATTGAAGAAGGCCATTGGAAATCGCTGTATTCAACTCAGATACACAGGAGTTCAGGCCCAATTCTTACACATGCTTTTCCCGCAACCTCTCTCAGCCACTAACATTAGGATGTTAGCAGCTGCGCCTACAGTCAGGCAGGATGCGGGTGGGTTCTGCCCTGTCCTCAGCACTCCCAGGGAAGCATGCCTAGAAGCCAGCTCTCAACTAGCTGCATTCTTATGGCAGTGTGAAGGTAGCAGTATTCTGAGTAAGGAGGTTCCCAGATTACCACTCTACTGCACCTGGAGATACCCTCCAGGTCTGCATTGTTAAACATTTTTTTTTAATTTATTTATTTACGATAGTCACAGAGAGAGAGAGAGAGAGGCAGAGACACAGGCAGAGAGAGAAGCAGGCTCCATGCACCGGGAGCCTGACGTGGGATTCGATCCCGGGTCTCCAGGATCGCGCCCTGAGCCAAAGGCAGGCGCCAAACCGCTGCGCCACCCAGGGATCCCAGGTCTGCATTGTTAACTTGCGTCTCAGAGGCCTCTGGCAAACGTCTCTGGTGAAGACGTGCGAAACTCACTCTGCAGGCAGTGTGGAACTGTGAGGGACTGAGGGTCAGCTCAACTCTCAGCAGTAAGATGTTTTTGGACAAGGCGTTCAAATACCTACTCACGTATGGAACTTAGTATGTAGCACCAGTCTACCCCAGGAATTACTGGGAAATCGCTGGATTGAGCTTGGAGGCACTAGTCTTGTTGCCGGGAGATTCCAATTACCTCTCCCAACACTTGCGTCAAGCAGCGAGCCTAGGCCTTTGGGAAGCGAAAGGTAGCGGCAGGCACGATGTAGGGTTACAGGCCATAAGCTCAACTCTCAGAAGTGTGTATGCATGGGAGGCAGATGTCTGCTACCCACTCGGACATGGGAGTTGGAACCTAGCTACACTCCTATTGAAGAAGGATGTTGGAAATCGCTGTATTCAACTCAGATACTCGGGAGTTCAGGCCCAATGCTTACACATGCTTTTCCCGCAACCTATCCCAGCCACTAACAGAAGGAGGTTAGCAGGTACGTCTACAGTCAGGCAGGATGCGGGAGGGTTCTGCCCTGTCCTCAGCTCTCACAGGGAAGCATGCCTAGAAGCCAGCTCTCAACTAGCTGCATTCTTATGACAGTGTGAAGGTAGCAGTATTCTGAGTCAGGATGTTCCAAGATTACCACTCTACTGCACCTGGAGATACCCTCCAGGTCTGCATTGTTAACTTGCGTCTCAGAAGCCTGTGGCAAACGTCTCTGGTGAAGACCTGCAAAACTCACTCTGCAGGCAGTGTGGAACTGTGAGGGACTGATGGTGAGCTCAACTCTCAGAAGTAAGATGCTTTTGGACAAGGCGTTCAGCTACCTTCTCACGTATGGAACTTAGTATGTAGCACCAGTCTACCACACGAATTACTAGGCAATCGCTGGAATGAGCTTGGAGGCCCTAGTCTTGTGTGCCGGGAGATTCCAATTACCTCTCCCAACACTTCCGTCAAACAGCGAGCCTAGGCCTTTTAGAAGTGAAAGGAACCAGCAGGCTGGATGGGGAGGTACAGGCCTTAAACTCAACTCTCAGAAGTGTGTATGCAGGGGAGACAGATGTCTGCTACCCACTCTGACATGGGAGTTGGAAACTAGCTACACTCTGATTGAAGAAGGCCATTGGAAATCGCTGTATTCAACTCAGATACACAGGAGTTCAGGCCCAATGCTTACACATCCTTTTCCCGCAACCTCTCTCAGCCACTAACATTAGGATGTTAGCAGCTGCGCCTACAGTCAGGCAGGATGCGGGTGGGTTCTGCCCTGTCCTCAGCACTCCCAGGGAAGCATGCCTAGAAGCCAGCTCTCAACTAGCTGCATTCTTATGGCAGTGTGAAGGTAGCAGTATTCTGAGTAAGGAGGTTCCCAGATTACCACTCTACTGCACCTGGAGATACCCTCCAGGTCTGCATTGTTAACTTGCGTCTCAGAAGCCTGTGGCAAACGTCTCTGGTGAAGACCTGCAAAACTCACTCTGCAGGCAGTGTGGAACTGTGAGGGACTGATGGTGAGCTCAACTCTCAGAAGTAAGATGCTTTTGGACAAGGCGTTCAGCTACCTTCTCACGTATGGAACTTAGTATGTAGCACCAGTCTACCACACGAATTACTAGGCAATCGCTGGAATGAGCTTGGAGGCCCTAGTCTTGTGTGCCGGGAGATTCCAATTACCTCTCCCAACACTTCCGTCAAACAGCGAGCCTAGGCCTTTTAGAAGTGAAAGGAACCAGCAGGCTGGATGGGGAGGTACAGGCCTTAAACTCAACTCTCAGAAGTGTGTATGCAGGGGAGACAGATGTCTGCTACCCACTCTGACATGGGAGTTGGAAACTAGCTACACTCTGATTGAAGAAGGCCATTGGAAATCGCTGTATTCAACTCAGATACACAGGAGTTCAGGCCCAATGCTTACACATGCTTTTCCCGCAACCTCTCTCAGCCACTAACATTAGGATGTTAGCAGCTGCGCCTACAGTCAGGCAGGATGCGGGTGGGTTCTGCCCTGTCCTCAGCACTCCCAGGGAAGCATGCCTAGAAGCCAGCTCTCAACTAGCTGCATTCTTATGGCAGTGTGAAGGTAGCAGTATTCTGAGTAAGGAGGTTCCCAGATTACCACTCTACTGCACCTGGAGATACCCTCCAGGTCTGCATTGTTAACTTGCGTCTCAGAAGCCTCTGGCAAACGTCTCTGGTGAAGACGTCCGAAACTCACTCTGCAGGCAGTGTGGAACTGTGAGGGACTGAGGGTGAGCTCAACTCTCAGAAGTAAGATGCTTTTGGACAAGGCGTTCAGCTACCTTCTCACGTATGGAACTTAGTATGTAGCACCAGTCTACCCCAGGAATTATTAGGAAATCGCTTGATTGAGCTTGGAGGCACTCGTCTTGTGTGCCGGGAGATTCCAGTTACCTCTCCCAACACTTGCGTCAAGCAGCGAGCCTAGGCCTTTTGGAAGCGAAAGGTAGCGGCAGGCAGGATGTTGGGTTACAGGCCATAAGCTCAACTCTCAGAAGTGTGTATGCATGGGTGGCAGATGTCTGCTACCCACTCGGACATGGGAGTTGGAACCTAGCTACACTCCTATTGAAGAAGGACTTTGGAAATCGCTGTATTCAACTCAGATACACGGGAGTTCAGGCCCAATGCTTACACATGCTTTTCCCACAAACTATCCCAGCCACTAACAGAAGGAGGTTAGCAGGTAAGTCTACAGTCAGGCAGGATGCGGGAGGGTCCTGCCCTGTCCTCAGCTCTCACAGGGAAGCATGCCTTGAAGCCAGCTCTCAACTAGCTGCATTCTTATGACAGTGTGAAGGTAGCAGTATTCTGAGTAAGGAGGTTCCCAGATTACCACTCTACTGCACCTGGAGATACCCTCCATGTCTGCATTGTTAACTTGCGTCTCAGAGGCCTCTGGCAAACGTCTCTGGTGAAGACGTGCGAAACTCACTCTGCAGGCAGTGTGGAACTGTGAGGGACTGAGGGTCAGCTCAACTCTCAGCAGTAAGATGTTTTTGGACAAAGCGTTCAAATACCTACTCACGTATGGAACTTAGTATGTAGCACCAGTCTACCCAAGGAATTACTGGGAAATCGCTGGATGGAGCTTGGAGGCACTAGTCTTGTTGCCGGGAGATTCCAGTTACCTCTCCCAACACTTCGGTGAAGCAGCGAGCCTAGGCCTTTTGGAAGCGAAAGCTAGCTGCAGGCAGGAGGTAGGGTTACAGGCCATAAGCTCAACTCTCAGAAGTGTGTATGCATGGGAGGCAGATGTCTGCTACCCACTCGTACATGCGAGTGGGAACCTACTACACTCTGATGAAAAAGGACTTTGGAAATCGCTGTATTCAACTCAGATACACGTGGGTTCAGGCACAACGATTCCACATGCTTTTCTCACAACCTTTCCCTGCCACTAACATGAGGACGTTAGCAGCTCCTTCTACAGTCAAGCAGGATGCGGGAGGGTTGTGCCCTGTCCTTAGCTCTCACAGGGAAGCATGTCTTGAAGCCAGCGGTCAACTAGCTGCATACTTATGGCAGGGTCAAGGTAGCAGTATTCTGAGACAGGAGGTTCCCAGATTACCACTCTACTGCACCTGGAGATACCCTCCAGGTCTGCATTGTTAACTTGCGTCTCAGAGGCCTCTGGCAAACGTCTCTGGTGAAGACGTGCGAAACTCACTCTGCAGGCAGTGTGGAACTGTGAGGGACTGAGGGTCAGCTCAACTCTCAGCAGTAAGATGTTTTTGGACAAGGCGTTCAAATACCTACTCACGTATGGAACTTAGTATGTAGCACCAGTCTACCCCAGGAATTACTAGGAAATCGCTTGTTTGAGCTTGGAGGCACTCGTCTTGTGTGCCGGGAGATTCCAATTACCTCTCCCAACACTTGCGTCAAGCAGCGAGCCTAGGCCTTTGGGAAGCGAAAGGTAGCGGCAGGCACGATGTAGGGTTACAGGCCATAAGCTCAACTCTCAGAAGTGTGTATGCATGGGAGGCAGATGTCTGCTACCCACTCGGACATGGGAGTTGGAACCTAGCTACACTCCTATTGAAGAAGGATGTTGGAAATCGCTGTATTCAACTCAGATACTCGGGAGTTCAGGCCCAATGCTTACACATGCTTTTCCCACAACCTATCCCAGCCACTAACAGAAGGAGGTTAGCAGGTACGTCTACAGTCAGGCAGGATGCGGGAGGGTTCTGCCCTGTCCTCAGCTCTCATAGGGAAGCATGCCTAGAAGCCAGCTCTCAACTAGCTGCATTCTTATGACAGTGTGAAGGTAGCAGTATTCTGAGTAAGGCGGTTCCGAGATTACCACTCTACTGCACCTGGAGATACCCTCCAGGTCTGCATTGTTAACTTGCGTCTCAGAAGCCTGTGGCAAACGTCTCTGGTGAAGACCTGCAAAACTCACTCTGCAGGCAGTGTGGAACTGTGAGGGACTGAGGGTGAGCTCAACTCTCAGAAGTAAGATGCTTTAGGACAAGGCGTTCAGCTACCTTCTCACGTATGGAACTTAGTATGTAGCAGCAGTCTACCACACGAATTACTAGGCAATCGCTGGAATGAGCTTGGAGGCCCTAGTCTTGTGTGCCGGGAGATTCCAATTACCTCTCCCAACACTTCCGTCAAACAGTGAGCCTAGGCCTTTTAGAAGTGAAAGGAACCAGCAGGCTGGATGGGGAGGTACAAGCCTTAAGCTCAAGTCTCAGAAGTGTGTATGCAGGGGAGACAGATGTCTGCTACCCACTCTGACATGGGAGTTGCAAACTAGCTACACTCTGATTGAAGAAGGCCATTGGAAATCGCTGTATTCAACTCAGATACACAGGAGTTCAGGCCCAATTCTTACACATGCTTTTCCCGCAACCTCTCTCAGCCACTAACATTAGGATGTTAGCAGCTGCGCCTACAGTCAGGCAGGATGCGGGTGGGTTCTGCCCTGTCCTCAGCACTCCCAGGGAAGCATGCCTAGAAGCCAGCTCTCAACTAGCTGCATTCTTATGGCAGTGTGAAGGTAGCAGTATTCTGAGTAAGGAGGTTCCCAGATTACCACTCTACTGCACCTGGAGATACCCTCCAGGTCTGCATTGTTAAACATTTTTTTTAATTTATTTATTTACGATAGTCACAGAGAGAGAGAGAGAGAGGCAGAGACACAGGCAGAGAGAGAAGCAGGCTCCATGCACCGGGAGCCTGACGTGGGATTCGATCCCGGGTCTCCAGGATCGCGCCCTGAGCCAAAGGCAGGCGCCAAACCGCTGCGCCACCCAGGGATCCCAGGTCTGCATTGTTAACTTGCGTCTCAGAGGCCTCTGGCAAACGTCTCTGGTGAAGACGTGCGAAACTCACTCTGCAGGCAGTGTGGAACTGTGAGGGACTGAGGGTCAGCTCAACTCTCAGCAGTAAGATGTTTTTGGACAAGGCGTTCAAATACCTACTCACGTATGGAACTTAGTATGTAGCACCAGTCTACCCCAGGAATTACTGGGAAATCGCTGGATTGAGCTTGGAGGCACTAGTCTTGTTGCCGGGAGATTCCAGTTACCTCTCCCAACACTTCGGTTAAGCAGCGAGCCTAGGCCTTTTGGAAGCGAAAGCTAGCTGCAGGCAGGAGGTAGGGATACAGGCCATAAATTCAACTCTCAGAAGTGTGTATGCATGGGAGGCAGATGTCTGCTACCCACTCGGACATGGGAGTTGGAACCTAGCTACACTCCTATTGAAGAAGGATGTTGGAAATCGCTGTATTCAACTCAGATACTCGGGAGTTCAGGCCCAATGCTTACACATGCTTTTCCCGCAACCTATCCCAGCCACTAACAGAAGGAGGTTAGCAGGTACGTCTACAGTCAGGCAGGATGCGGGAGGGTTCTGCCCTGTCCTCAGCTCTCACAGGGAAGCATGCCTAGAAGCCAGCTCTCAACTAGCTGCATTCTTATGACAGTGTGAAGGTAGCAGTATTCTGAGTCAGGATGTTCCAAGATTACCACTCTACTGCACCTGGAGATACCCTCCAGGTCTGCATTGTTAACTTGCGTCTCAGAAGCCTGTGGCAAACGTCTCTGGTGAAGACCTGCAAAACTCACTCTGCAGGCAGTGTGGAACTGTGAGGGACTGATGGTGAGCTCAACTCTCAGAAGTAAGATGCTTTTGGACAAGGCGTTCAGCTACCTTCTCACGTATGGAACTTAGTATGTAGCACCAGTCTACCACACGAATTACTAGGCAATCGCTGGAATGAGCTTGGAGGCCCTAGTCTTGTGTGCCGGGAGATTCCAATTACCTCTCCCAACACTTCCGTCAAACAGCGAGCCTAGGCCTTTTAGAAGTGAAAGGAACCAGCAGGCTGGATGGGGAGGTACAGGCCTTAAACTCAACTCTCAGAAGTGTGTATGCAGGGGAGACAGATGTCTGCTACCCACTCTGACATGGGAGTTGGAAACTAGCTACACTCTGATTGAAGAAGGCCATTGGAAATCGCTGTATTCAACTCAGATACACAGGAGTTCAGGCCCAATGCTTACACATGCTTTTCCCGCAACCTCTCTCAGCCACTAACATTAGGATGTTAGCAGCTGCGCCTACAGTCAGGCAGGATGCGGGTGGGTTCTGCCCTGTCCTCAGCACTCCCAGGGAAGCATGCCTAGAAGCCAGCTCTCAACTAGCTGCATTCTTATGGCAGTGTGAAGGTAGCAGTATTCTGAGTAAGGAGGTTCCCAGATTACCACTCTACTGCACCTGGAGATACCCTCCAGGTCTGCATTGTTAACTTGCGTCTCAGAAGCCTCTGGCAAACGTCTCTGGTGAAGACGTCCGAAACTCACTCTGCAGGCAGTGTGGAACTGTGAGGGACTGAGGGTGAGCTCAACTCTCAGAAGTAAGATGCTTTTGGACAAGGCGTTCAGCTACCTTCTCACGTATGGAACTTAGTATGTAGCACCAGTCTACCCCAGGAATTATTAGGAAATCGCTTGATTGAGCTTGGAGGCACTCGTCTTGTGTGCCGGGAGATTCCAGTTACCTCTCCCAACACTTGCGTCAAGCAGCGAGCCTAGGCCTTTTGGAAGCGAAAGGTAGCGGCAGGCAGGATGTTGGGTTACAGGCCATAAGCTCAACTCTCAGAAGTGTGTATGCATGGGTGGCAGATGTCTGCTACCCACTCGGACATGGGAGTTGGAACCTAGCTACACTCCTATTGAAGAAGGACTTTGGAAATCGCTGTATTCAACTCAGATACACGGGAGTTCAGGCCCAATGCTTACACATGCTTTTCCCACAAACTATCCCAGCCACTAACAGAAGGAGGTTAGCAGGTAAGTCTACAGTCAGGCAGGATGCGGGAGGGTCCTGCCCTGTCCTCAGCTCTCACAGGGAAGCATGCCTTGAAGCCAGCTCTCAACTAGCTGCATTCTTATGACAGTGTGAAGGTAGCAGTATTCTGAGTAAGGAGGTTCCCAGATTACCACTCTACTGCACCTGGAGATACCCTCCATGTCTGCATTGTTAACTTGCGTCTCAGAGGCCTCTGGCAAACGTCTCTGGTGAAGACGTGCGAAACTCACTCTGCAGGCAGTGTGGAACTGTGAGGGACTGAGGGTCAGCTCAACTCTCAGCAGTAAGATGTTTTTGGACAAGGCGTTCAAATACCTACTCACGTATGGAACTTAGTATGTAGCACCAGTCTACCCAAGGAATTACTGGGAAATCGCTGGATGGAGCTTGGAGGCACTAGTCTTGTTGCCGGGAGATTCCAGTTACCTCTCCCAACACTTCGGTGAAGCAGCGAGCCTAGGCCTTTTGGAAGCGAAAGCTAGCTGCAGGCAGGAGGTAGGGTTACAGGCCATAAGCTCAACTCTCAGAAGTGTGTATGCATGGGAGGCAGATGTCTGCTACCCACTCGTACATGCGAGTGGGAACCTACTACACTCTGATGAAAAAGGACTTTGGAAATCGCTGTATTCAACTCAGATACACGTGGGTTCAGGCACAACGATTCCACATGCTTTTCTCACAACCTTTCCCTGCCACTAACATGAGGACGTTAGCAGCTCCTTCTACAGTCAAGCAGGATGCGGGAGGGTTGTGCCCTGTCCTTAGCTCTCACAGGGAAGCATGTCTTGAAGCCAGCGGTCAACTAGCTGCATACTTATGGCAGGGTCAAGGTAGCAGTATTCTGAGACAGGAGGTTCCCAGATTACCACTCTACTGCACCTGGAGATACCCTCCAGGTCTGCATTGTTAACTTGCGTCTCAGAGGCCTCTGGCAAACGTCTCTGGTGAAGACGTGCGAAACTCACTCTGCAGGCAGTGTGGAACTGTGAGGGACTGAGGGTCAGCTCAACTCTCAGCAGTAAGATGTTTTTGGACAAGGCGTTCAAATACCTACTCACGTATGGAACTTAGTATGTAGCACCAGTCTACCCCAGGAATTACTAGGAAATCGCTTGTTTGAGCTTGGAGGCACTCGTCTTGTGTGCCGGGAGATTCCAATTACCTCTCCCAACACTTGCGTCAAGCAGCGAGCCTAGGCCTTTGGGAAGCGAAAGGTAGCGGCAGGCACGATGTAGGGTTACAGGCCATAAGCTCAACTCTCAGAAGTGTGTATGCATGGGAGGCAGATGTCTGCTACCCACTCGGACATGGGAGTTGGAACCTAGCTACACTCCTATTGAAGAAGGATGTTGGAAATCGCTGTATTCAACTCAGATACTCGGGAGTTCAGGCCCAATGCTTACACATGCTTTTCCCACAACCTATCCCAGCCACTAACAGAAGGAGGTTAGCAGGTACGTCTACAGTCAGGCAGGATGCGGGAGGGTTCTGCCCTGTCCTCAGCTCTCATAGGGAAGCATGCCTAGAAGCCAGCTCTCAACTAGCTGCATTCTTATGACAGTGTGAAGGTAGCAGTATTCTGAGTAAGGCGGTTCCGAGATTACCACTCTACTGCACCTGGAGATACCCTCCAGGTCTGCATTGGTAACTTGCGTCTCAGAAGCCTGTGGCAAACGTCTCTGGTGAAGACCTGCAAAACTCACTCTGCAGGCAGTGTGGAACTGTGAGGGACTGAGGGTGAGCTCAACTCTCAGAAGTAAGATGCTTTAGGACAAGGCGTTCAGCTACCTTCTCACGTATGGAACTTAGTATGTAGCAGCAGTCTACCACACGAATTACTAGGCAATCGCTGGAATGAGCTTGGAGGCCCTAGTCTTGTGTGCCGGGAGATTCCAATTACCTCTCCCAACACTTCCGTCAAACAGCGAGCCTAGGCCTTTTAGAAGTGAAAGGAACCAGCAGGCTGGATGGGGAGGTACAAGCCTTAAGCTCAAGTCTCAGAAGTGTGTATGCAGGGGAGACAGATGTCTGCTACCCACTCTGACATGGGAGTTGGAAACTAGCTACACTCTGATTGAAGAAGGCCATTGGAAATCGCTGTATTCAACTCAGATACACAGGAGTTCAGGCCCAATTCTTACACATGCTTTTCCCGCAACCTCTCTCAGCCACTAACATTAGGATGTTAGCAGCTGCGCCTACAGTCAGGCAGGATGCGGGTGGGTTCTGCCCTGTCCTCAGCACTCCCAGGGAAGCATGCCTAGAAGCCAGCTCTCAACTAGCTGCATTCTTATGGCAGTGTGAAGGTAGCAGTATTCTGAGTAAGGAGGTTCCCAGATTACCACTCTACTGCACCTGGAGATACCCTCCAGGTCTGCATTGTTAACTTGCGTCTCAGAAGCCTCTGGCAAACGTCTCTGGTGAAGACGTCCGAAACTCACTCTGCAGGCAGTGTGGAACTGTGAGGGACTGAGGGTGAGCTCAACTCTCAGAAGTAAGATGCTTTTGGACAAGGCGTTCAGCTACCTTCTCACGTATGGAACTTAGTATGTAGCACCAGTCTACCCCAGGAATTATTAGGAAATCGCTTGATTGAGCTTGGAGGCACTCGTCTTGTGTGCCGGGAGATTCCAGTTACCTCTCCCAACACTTGCGTCAAGCAGCGAGCCTAGGCCTTTTGGAAGCGAAAGGTAGCGGCAGGCAGGATGTTGGGTTACAGGCCATAAGCTCAACTCTCAGAAGTGTGTATGCATGGGTGGCAGATGTCTGCTACCCACTCGGACATGGGAGTTGGAACCTAGCTACACTCCTATTGAAGAAGGACTTTGGAAATCGCTGTATTCAACTCAGATACACGGGAGTTCAGGCCCAATGCTTACACATGCTTTTCCCACAAACTATCCCAGCCACTAACAGAAGGAGGTTAGCAGGTAAGTCTACAGTCAGGCAGGATGCGGGAGGGTCCTGCCCTGTCCTCAGCTCTCACAGGGAAGCATGCCTTGAAGCCAGCTCTCAACTAGCTGCATTCTTATGACAGTGTGAAGGTAGCAGTATTCTGAGTAAGGAGGTTCCCAGATTACCACTCTACTGCACCTGGAGATACCCTCCATGTCTGCATTGTTAACTTGCGTCTCAGAGGCCTCTGGCAAACGTCTCTGGTGAAGACGTGCGAAACTCACTCTGCAGGCAGTGTGGAACTGTGAGGGACTGAGGGTCAGCTCAACTCTCAGCAGTAAGATGTTTTTGGACAAGGCGTTCAAATACCTACTCACGTATGGAACTTAGTATGTAGCACCAGTCTACCCAAGGAATTACTGGGAAATCGCTGGATGGAGCTTGGAGGCACTAGTCTTGTTGCCGGGAGATTCCAGTTACCTCTCCCAACACTTCGGTGAAGCAGCGAGCCTAGGCCTTTTGGAAGCGAAAGCTAGCTGCAGGCAGGAGGTAGGGTTACAGGCCATAAGCTCAACTCTCAGAAGTGTGTATGCATGGGAGGCAGATGTCTGCTACCCACTCGTACATGCGAGTGGGAACCTACTACACTCTGATGAAAAAGGACTTTGGAAATCGCTGTATTCAACTCAGATACACGTGGGTTCAGGCACAACGATTCCACATGCTTTTCTCACAACCTTTCCCTGCCACTAACATGAGGACGTTAGCAGCTCCTTCTACAGTCAAGCAGGATGCGGGAGGGTTGTGCCCTGTCCTTAGCTCTCACAGGGAAGCATGTCTTGAAGCCAGCGGTCAACTAGCTGCATACTTATGGCAGGGTCAAGGTAGCAGTATTCTGAGACAGGAGGTTCCCAGATTACCACTCTACTGCACCTGGAGATACCCTCCAGGTCTGCATTGTTAACTTGCGTCTCAGAGGCCTCTGGCAAACGTCTCTGGTGAAGACGTGCGAAACTCACTCTGCAGGCAGTGTGGAACTGTGAGGGACTGAGGGTCAGCTCAACTCTCAGCAGTAAGATGTTTTTGGACAAGGCGTTCAAATACCTACTCACGTATGGAACTTAGTATGTAGCACCAGTCTACCCCAGGAATTACTAGGAAATCGCTTGTTTGAGCTTGGAGGCACTCGTCTTGTGTGCCGGGAGATTCCAATTACCTCTCCCAACACTTGCGTCAAGCAGCGAGCCTAGGCCTTTGGGAAGCGAAAGGTAGCGGCAGGCACGATGTAGGGTTACAGGCCATAAGCTCAACTCTCAGAAGTGTGTATGCATGGGAGGCAGATGTCTGCTACCCACTCGGACATGGGAGTTGGAACCTAGCTACACTCCTATTGAAGAAGGATGTTGGAAATCGCTGTATTCAACTCAGATACTCGGGAGTTCAGGCCCAATGCTTACACATGCTTTTCCCACAACCTATCCCAGCCACTAACAGAAGGAGGTTAGCAGGTACGTCTACAGTCAGGCAGGATGCGGGAGGGTTCTGCCCTGTCCTCAGCTCTCATAGGGAAGCATGCCTAGAAGCCAGCTCTCAACTAGCTGCATTCTTATGACAGTGTGAAGGTAGCAGTATTCTGAGTAAGGCGGTTCCGAGATTACCACTCTACTGCACCTGGAGATACCCTCCAGGTCTGCATTGGTAACTTGCGTCTCAGAAGCCTGTGGCAAACGTCTCTGGTGAAGACCTGCAAAACTCACTCTGCAGGCAGTGTGGAACTGTGAGGGACTGAGGGTGAGCTCAACTCTCAGAAGTAAGATGCTTTAGGACAAGGCGTTCAGCTACCTTCTCACGTATGGAACTTAGTATGTAGCAGCAGTCTACCACACGAATTACTAGGCAATCGCTGGAATGAGCTTGGAGGCCCTAGTCTTGTGTGCCGGGAGATTCCAATTACCTCTCCCAACACTTCCGTCAAACAGCGAGCCTAGGCCTTTTAGAAGTGAAAGGAACCAGCAGGCTGGATGGGGAGGTACAAGCCTTAAGCTCAAGTCTCAGAAGTGTGTATGCAGGGGAGACAGATGTCTGCTACCCACTCTGACATGGGAGTTGGAAACTAGCTACACTCTGATTGAAGAAGGCCATTGGAAATCGCTGTATTCAACTCAGATACACAGGAGTTCAGGCCCAATTCTTACACATGCTTTTCCCGCAACCTCTCTCAGCCACTAACATTAGGATGTTAGCAGCTGCGCCTACAGTCAGGCAGGATGCGGGTGGGTTCTGCCCTGTCCTCAGCACTCCCAGGGAAGCATGCCTAGAAGCCAGCTCTCAACTAGCTGCATTCTTATGGCAGTGTGAAGGTAGCAGTATTCTGAGTAAGGAGGTTCCCAGATTACCACTCTACTGCACCTGGAGATACCCTCCAGGTCTGCATTGTTAAACATTTTTTTTTAATTTATTTATTTACGATAGTCACAGAGAGAGAGAGAGAGAGGCAGAGACACAGGCAGAGAGAGAAGCAGGCTCCATGCACCGGGAGCCTGACGTGGGATTCGATCCCGGGTCTCCAGGATCGCGCCCTGAGCCAAAGGCAGGCGCCAAACCGCTGCGCCACCCAGGGATCCCAGGTCTGCATTGTTAACTTGCGTCTCAGAGGCCTCTGGCAAACGTCTCTGGTGAAGACGTGCGAAACTCACTCTGCAGGCAGTGTGGAACTGTGAGGGACTGAGGGTCAGCTCAACTCTCAGCAGTAAGATGTTTTTGGACAAGGCGTTCAAATACCTACTCACGTATGGAACTTAGTATGTAGCACCAGTCTACCCCAGGAATTACTGGGAAATCGCTGGATTGAGCTTGGAGGCACTAGTCTTGTTGCCGGGAGATTCCAATTACCTCTCCCAACACTTGCGTCAAGCAGCGAGCCTAGGCCTTTGGGAAGCGAAAGGTAGCGGCAGGCACGATGTAGGGTTACAGGCCATAAGCTCAACTCTCAGAAGTGTGTATGCATGGGAGGCAGATGTCTGCTACCCACTCGGACATGGGAGTTGGAACCTAGCTACACTCCTATTGAAGAAGGATGTTGGAAATCGCTGTATTCAACTCAGATACTCGGGAGTTCAGGCCCAATGCTTACACATGCTTTTCCCGCAACCTATCCCAGCCACTAACAGAAGGAGGTTAGCAGGTACGTCTACAGTCAGGCAGGATGCGGGAGGGTTCTGCCCTGTCCTCAGCTCTCACAGGGAAGCATGCCTAGAAGCCAGCTCTCAACTAGCTGCATTCTTATGACAGTGTGAAGGTAGCAGTATTCTGAGTCAGGATGTTCCAAGATTACCACTCTACTGCACCTGGAGATACCCTCCAGGTCTGCATTGTTAACTTGCGTCTCAGAAGCCTGTGGCAAACGTCTCTGGTGAAGACCTGCAAAACTCACTCTGCAGGCAGTGTGGAACTGTGAGGGACTGATGGTGAGCTCAACTCTCAGAAGTAAGATGCTTTTGGACAAGGCGTTCAGCTACCTTCTCACGTATGGAACTTAGTATGTAGCACCAGTCTACCACACGAATTACTAGGCAATCGCTGGAATGAGCTTGGAGGCCCTAGTCTTGTGTGCCGGGAGATTCCAATTACCTCTCCCAACACTTCCGTCAAACAGCGAGCCTAGGCCTTTTAGAAGTGAAAGGAACCAGCAGGCTGGATGGGGAGGTACAGGCCTTAAACTCAACTCTCAGAAGTGTGTATGCAGGGGAGACAGATGTCTGCTACCCACTCTGACATGGGAGTTGGAAACTAGCTACACTCTGATTGAAGAAGGCCATTGGAAATCGCTGTATTCAACTCAGATACACAGGAGTTCAGGCCCAATGCTTACACATCCTTTTCCCGCAACCTCTCTCAGCCACTAACATTAGGATGTTAGCAGCTGCGCCTACAGTCAGGCAGGATGCGGGTGGGTTCTGCCCTGTCCTCAGCACTCCCAGGGAAGCATGCCTAGAAGCCAGCTCTCAACTAGCTGCATTCTTATGGCAGTGTGAAGGTAGCAGTATTCTGAGTAAGGAGGTTCCCAGATTACCACTCTACTGCACCTGGAGATACCCTCCAGGTCTGCATTGTTAACTTGCGTCTCAGAAGCCTGTGGCAAACGTCTCTGGTGAAGACCTGCAAAACTCACTCTGCAGGCAGTGTGGAACTGTGAGGGACTGATGGTGAGCTCAACTCTCAGAAGTAAGATGCTTTTGGACAAGGCGTTCAGCTACCTTCTCACGTATGGAACTTAGTATGTAGCACCAGTCTACCACACGAATTACTAGGCAATCGCTGGAATGAGCTTGGAGGCCCTAGTCTTGTGTGCCGGGAGATTCCAATTACCTCTCCCAACACTTCCGTCAAACAGCGAGCCTAGGCCTTTTAGAAGTGAAAGGAACCAGCAGGCTGGATGGGGAGGTACAGGCCTTAAACTCAACTCTCAGAAGTGTGTATGCAGGGGAGACAGATGTCTGCTACCCACTCTGACATGGGAGTTGGAAACTAGCTACACTCTGATTGAAGAAGGCCATTGGAAATCGCTGTATTCAACTCAGATACACAGGAGTTCAGGCCCAATGCTTACACATGCTTTTCCCGCAACCTCTCTCAGCCACTAACATTAGGATGTTAGCAGCTGCGCCTACAGTCAGGCAGGATGCGGGTGGGTTCTGCCCTGTCCTCAGCACTCCCAGGGAAGCATGCCTAGAAGCCAGCTCTCAACTAGCTGCATTCTTATGGCAGTGTGAAGGTAGCAGTATTCTGAGTAAGGAGGTTCCCAGATTACCACTCTACTGCACCTGGAGATACCCTCCAGGTCTGCATTGTTAACTTGCGTCTCAGAAGCCTCTGGCAAACGTCTCTGGTGAAGACGTCCGAAACTCACTCTGCAGGCAGTGTGGAACTGTGAGGGACTGAGGGTGAGCTCAACTCTCAGAAGTAAGATGCTTTTGGACAAGGCGTTCAGCTACCTTCTCACGTATGGAACTTAGTATGTAGCACCAGTCTACCCCAGGAATTATTAGGAAATCGCTTGATTGAGCTTGGAGGCACTCGTCTTGTGTGCCGGGAGATTCCAGTTACCTCTCCCAACACTTGCGTCAAGCAGCGAGCCTAGGCCTTTTGGAAGCGAAAGGTAGCGGCAGGCAGGATGTTGGGTTACAGGCCATAAGCTCAACTCTCAGAAGTGTGTATGCATGGGTGGCAGATGTCTGCTACCCACTCGGACATGGGAGTTGGAACCTAGCTACACTCCTATTGAAGAAGGACTTTGGAAATCGCTGTATTCAACTCAGATACACGGGAGTTCAGGCCCAATGCTTACACATGCTTTTCCCACAAACTATCCCAGCCACTAACAGAAGGAGGTTAGCAGGTAAGTCTACAGTCAGGCAGGATGCGGGAGGGTCCTGCCCTGTCCTCAGCTCTCACAGGGAAGCATGCCTTGAAGCCAGCTCTCAACTAGCTGCATTCTTATGACAGTGTGAAGGTAGCAGTATTCTGAGTAAGGAGGTTCCCAGATTACCACTCTACTGCACCTGGAGATACCCTCCATGTCTGCATTGTTAACTTGCGTCTCAGAGGCCTCTGGCAAACGTCTCTGGTGAAGACGTGCGAAACTCACTCTGCAGGCAGTGTGGAACTGTGAGGGACTGAGGGTCAGCTCAACTCTCAGCAGTAAGATGTTTTTGGACAAAGCGTTCAAATACCTACTCACGTATGGAACTTAGTATGTAGCACCAGTCTACCCAAGGAATTACTGGGAAATCGCTGGATGGAGCTTGGAGGCACTAGTCTTGTTGCCGGGAGATTCCAGTTACCTCTCCCAACACTTCGGTGAAGCAGCGAGCCTAGGCCTTTTGGAAGCGAAAGCTAGCTGCAGGCAGGAGGTAGGGTTACAGGCCATAAGCTCAACTCTCAGAAGTGTGTATGCATGGGAGGCAGATGTCTGCTACCCACTCGTACATGCGAGTGGGAACCTACTACACTCTGATGAAAAAGGACTTTGGAAATCGCTGTATTCAACTCAGATACACGTGGGTTCAGGCACAACGATTCCACATGCTTTTCTCACAACCTTTCCCTGCCACTAACATGAGGACGTTAGCAGCTCCTTCTACAGTCAAGCAGGATGCGGGAGGGTTGTGCCCTGTCCTTAGCTCTCACAGGGAAGCATGTCTTGAAGCCAGCGGTCAACTAGCTGCATACTTATGGCAGGGTCAAGGTAGCAGTATTCTGAGACAGGAGGTTCCCAGATTACCACTCTACTGCACCTGGAGATACCCTCCAGGTCTGCATTGTTAACTTGCGTCTCAGAGGCCTCTGGCAAACGTCTCTGGTGAAGACGTGCGAAACTCACTCTGCAGGCAGTGTGGAACTGTGAGGGACTGAGGGTCAGCTCAACTCTCAGCAGTAAGATGTTTTTGGACAAGGCGTTCAAATACCTACTCACGTATGGAACTTAGTATGTAGCACCAGTCTACCCCAGGAATTACTAGGAAATCGCTTGTTTGAGCTTGGAGGCACTCGTCTTGTGTGCCGGGAGATTCCAATTACCTCTCCCAACACTTGCGTCAAGCAGCGAGCCTAGGCCTTTGGGAAGCGAAAGGTAGCGGCAGGCACGATGTAGGGTTACAGGCCATAAGCTCAACTCTCAGAAGTGTGTATGCATGGGAGGCAGATGTCTGCTACCCACTCGGACATGGGAGTTGGAACCTAGCTACACTCCTATTGAAGAAGGATGTTGGAAATCGCTGTATTCAACTCAGATACTCGGGAGTTCAGGCCCAATGCTTACACATGCTTTTCCCGCAACCTATCCCAGCCACTAACAGAAGGAGGTTAGCAGGTACGTCTACAGTCAGGCAGGATGCGGGAGGGTTCTGCCCTGTCCTCAGCTCTCACAGGGAAGCATGCCTAGAAGCCAGCTCTCAACTAGCTGCATTCTTATGACAGTGTGAAGGTAGCAGTATTCTGAGTAAGGCGGTTCCGAGATTACCACTCTACTGCACCTGGAGATACCCTCCAGGTCTGCATTGTTAACTTGCGTCTCAGAAGCCTGTGGCAAACGTCTCTGGTGAAGACCTGCAAAACTCACTCTGCAGGCAGTGTGGAACTGTGAGGGACTGAGGGTGAGCTCAACTCTCAGAAGTAAGATGCTTTAGGACAAGGCGTTCAGCTACCTTCTCACGTATGGAACTTAGTATGTAGCAGCAGTCTACCACACGAATTACTAGGCAATCGCTGGAATGAGCTTGGAGGCCCTAGTCTTGTGTGCCGGGAGATTCCAATTACCTCTCCCAACACTTCCGTCAAACAGCGAGCCTAGGCCTTTTAGAAGTGAAAGGAACCAGCAGGCTGGATGGGGAGGTACAAGCCTTAAGCTCAAGTCTCAGAAGTGTGTATGCAGGGGAGACAGATGTCTGCTACCCACTCTGACATGGGAGTTGGAAACTAGCTACACTCTGATTGAAGAAGGCCATTGGAAATCGCTGTATTCAACTCAGATACACAGGAGTTCAGGCCCAATTCTTACACATGCTTTTCCCGCAACCTCTCTCAGCCACTAACATTAGGATGTTAGCAGCTGCGCCTACAGTCAGGCAGGATGCGGGTGGGTTCTGCCCTGTCCTCAGCACTCCCAGGGAAGCATGCCTAGAAGCCAGCTCTCAACTAGCTGCATTCTTATGGCAGTGTGAAGGTAGCAGTATTCTGAGTAAGGAGGTTCCCAGATTACCACTCTACTGCACCTGGAGATACCCTCCAGGTCTGCATTGTTAAACATTTTTTTTTAATTTATTTATTTACGATAGTCACAGAGAGAGAGAGAGAGAGGCAGAGACACAGGCAGAGAGAGAAGCAGGCTCCATGCACCGGGAGCCTGACGTGGGATTCGATCCCGGGTCTCCAGGATCGCGCCCTGAGCCAAAGGCAGGCGCCAAACCGCTGCGCCACCCAGGGATCCCAGGTCTGCATTGTTAACTTGCGTCTCAGAGGCCTCTGGCAAACGTCTCTGGTGAAGACGTGCGAAACTCACTCTGCAGGCAGTGTGGAACTGTGAGGGACTGAGGGTCAGCTCAACTCTCAGCAGTAAGATGTTTTTGGACAAGGCGTTCAAATACCTACTCACGTATGGAACTTAGTATGTAGCACCAGTCTACCCCAGGAATTACTGGGAAATCGCTGGATTGAGCTTGGAGGCACTAGTCTTGTTGCCGGGAGATTCCAGTTACCTCTCCCAACACTTCGGTTAAGCAGCGAGCCTAGGCCTTTTGGAAGCGAAAGCTAGCTGCAGGCAGGAGGTAGGGATACAGGCCATAAATTCAACTCTCAGAAGTGTGTATGCATGGGAGGCAGATGTCTGCTACCCACTCGGACATGGGAGTTGGAACCTAGCTACACTCCTATTGAAGAAGGATGTTGGAAATCGCTGTATTCAATTCAGATACTCGGGAGTTCAGGCCCAATGCTTACACATGCTTTTCCCGCAACCTATCCCAGCCACTAACAGAAGGAGGTTAGCAGGTACGTCTACAGTCAGGCAGGATGCGGGAGGGTTCTGCCCTGTCCTCAGCTCTCACAGGGAAGCATGCCTAGAAGCCAGCTCTCAACTAGCTGCATTCTTATGACAGTGTGAAGGTAGCAGTATTCTGAGTCAGGATGTTCCAAGATTACCACTCTACTGCACCTGGAGATACCCTCCAGGTCTGCATTGTTAACTTGCGTCTCAGAAGCCTGTGGCAAACGTCTCTGGTGAAGACCTGCAAAACTCACTCTGCAGGCAGTGTGGAACTGTGAGGGACTGATGGTGAGCTCAACTCTCAGAAGTAAGATGCTTTTGGACAAGGCGTTCAGCTACCTTCTCACGTATGGAACTTAGTATGTAGCAGCAGTCTACCACACGAATTACTAGGCAATCGCTGGAATGAGCTTGGAGGCCCTAGTCTTGTGTGCCGGGAGATTCCAATTACCTCTCCCAACACTTCCGTCAAACAGCGAGCCTAGGCCTTTTAGAAGTGAAAGGAACCAGCAGGCTGGATGGGGAGGTACAGGCCTTAAACTCAACTCTCAGAAGTGTGTATGCAGGGGAGACAGATGTCTGCTACCCACTCTGACATGGGAGTTGGAAACTAGCTACACTCTGATTGAAGAAGGCCATTGGAAATCGCTGTATTCAACTCAGATACACAGGAGTTCAGGCCCAATGCTTACACATGCTTTTCCCGCAACCTCTCTCAGCCACTAACATTAGGATGTTAGCAGCTGCGCCTACAGTCAGGCAGGATGCGGGTGGGTTCTGCCCTGTCCTCAGCACTCCCAGGGAAGCATGCCTAGAAGCCAGCTCTCAACTAGCTGCATTCTTATGGCAGTGTGAAGGTAGCAGTATTCTGAGTAAGGAGGTTCCCAGATTACCACTCTACTGCACCTGGAGATACCCTCCAGGTCTGCATTGTTAACTTGCGTCTCAGAAGCCTCTGGCAAACGTCTCTGGTGAAGACGTCCGAAACTCACTCTGCAGGCAGTGTGGAACTGTGAGGGACTGAGGGTGAGCTCAACTCTCAGAAGTAAGATGCTTTTGGACAAGGCGTTCAGCTACCTTCTCACGTATGGAACTTAGTATGTAGCACCAGTCTACCCCAGGAATTATTAGGAAATCGCTTGATTGAGCTTGGAGGCACTCGTCTTGTGTGCCGGGAGATTCCAGTTACCTCTCCCAACACTTGCGTCAAGCAGCGAGCCTAGGCCTTTTGGAAGCGAAAGGTAGCGGCAGGCAGGATGTTGGGTTACAGGCCATAAGCTCAACTCTCAGAAGTGTGTATGCATGGGTGGCAGATGTCTGCTACCCACTCAGACATGGGAGTTGGAACCTAGCTACACTCCTATTGAAGAAGGACTTTGGAAATCGCTGTATTCAACTCAGATACACGGGAGTTCAGGCCCAATGCTTACACATGCTTTTCCCACAAACTATCCCAGCCACTAACAGAAGGAGGTTAGCAGGTAAGTCTACAGTCAGGCAGGATGCGGGTGGGTTCTGCCCTGTCCTCAGCACTCCCAGGGAAGCATGCCTAGAAGCCAGCTCTCAACTAGCTGCATTCTTATGGCAGTGTGAAGGTAGCAGTATTCTGAGTAAGGAGGTTCCCAGATTACCACTCTACTGCACCTGGAGATACCCTCCAGGTCTGCATTGTTAAACATTTTTTTTTAATTTATTTATTTACGATAGTCACAGAGAGAGAGAGAGAGGCAGAGACACAGGCAGAGAGAGAAGCAGGCTCCATGCACCGGGAGCCTGACGTGGGATTCGATCCTGGGTCTCCAGGATCGCGCCCTGAGCCAAAGGCAGGCGCCAAACCGCTGCGCCACCCAGGGATCCCAGGTCTGCATTGTTAACTTGCGTCTCAGAGGCCTCTGGCAAACGTCTCTGGTGAAGACGTGCGAAACTCACTCTGCAGGCAGTGTGGAACTGTGAGGGACTGAGGGTCAGCTCAACTCTCAGCAGTAAGATGTTTTTGGACAAGGCGTTCAAATACCTACTCACGTATGGAACTTAGTATGTAGCACCAGTCTACCCCAGGAATTACTGGGAAATCGCTGGATTGAGCTTGGAGGCACTAGTCTTGTTGCCGGGAGATTCCAATTACCTCTCCCAACACTTGCGTCAAGCAGCGAGCCTAGGCCTTTGGGAAGCGAAAGGTAGCGGCAGGCACGATGTAGGGTTACAGGCCATAAGCTCAACTCTCAGAAGTGTGTATGCATGGGAGGCAGATGTCTGCTACCCACTCGGACATGGGAGTTGGAACCTAGCTACACTCCTATTGAAGAAGGATGTTGGAAATCGCTGTATTCAACTCAGATACTCGGGAGTTCAGGCCCAATGCTTACACATGCTTTTCCCGCAACCTATCCCAGCCACTAACAGAAGGAGGTTAGCAGGTACGTCTACAGTCAGGCAGGATGCGGGAGGGTTCTGCCCTGTCCTCAGCTCTCACAGGGAAGCATGCCTAGAAGCCAGCTCTCAACTAGCTGCATTCTTATGACAGTGTGAAGGTAGCAGTATTCTGAGTCAGGATGTTCCAAGATTACCACTCTACTGCACCTGGAGATACCCTCCAGGTCTGCATTGTTAACTTGCGTCTCAGAAGCCTGTGGCAAACGTCTCTGGTGAAGACCTGCAAAACTCACTCTGCAGGCAGTGTGGAACTGTGAGGGACTGATGGTGAGCTCAACTCTCAGAAGTAAGATGCTTTTGGACAAGGCGTTCAGCTACCTTCTCACGTATGGAACTTAGTATGTAGCACCAGTCTACCACACGAATTACTAGGCAATCGCTGGAATGAGCTTGGAGGCCCTAGTCTTGTGTGCCGGGAGATTCCAATTACCTCTCCCAACACTTCCGTCAAACAGCGAGCCTAGGCCTTTTAGAAGTGAAAGGAACCAGCAGGCTGGATGGGGAGGTACAGGCCTTAAACTCAACTCTCAGAAGTGTGTATGCAGGGGAGACAGATGTCTGCTACCCACTCTGACATGGGAGTTGGAAACTAGCTACACTCTGATTGAAGAAGGCCATTGGAAATCGCTGTATTCAACTCAGATACACAGGAGTTCAGGCCCAATGCTTACACATGCTTTTCCCGCAACCTCTCTCAGCCACTAACATTAGGATGTTAGCAGCTGCGCCTACAGTCAGGCAGGATGCGGGTGGGTTCTGCCCTGTCCTCAGCACTCCCAGGGAAGCATGCCTAGAAGCCAGCTCTCAACTAGCTGCATTCTTATGGCAGTGTGAAGGTAGCAGTATTCTGAGTAAGGAGGTTCCCAGATTACCACTCTACTGCACCTGGAGATACCCTCCAGGTCTGCATTGTTAACTTGCGTCTCAGAAGCCTGTGGCAAACGTCTCTGGTGAAGACCTGCAAAACTCACTCTGCAGGCAGTGTGGAACTGTGAGGGACTGATGGTGAGCTCAACTCTCAGAAGTAAGATGCTTTTGGACAAGGCGTTCAGCTACCTTCTCACGTATGGAACTTAGTATGTAGCACCAGTCTACCACACGAATTACTAGGCAATCGCTGGAATGAGCTTGGAGGCCCTAGTCTTGTGTGCCGGGAGATTCCAATTACCTCTCCCAACACTTCCGTCAAACAGCGAGCCTAGGCCTTTTAGAAGTGAAAGGAACCAGCAGGCTGGATGGGGAGGTACAGGCCTTAAACTCAACTCTCAGAAGTGTGTATGCAGGGGAGACAGATGTCTGCTACCCACTCTGACATGGGAGTTGGAAACTAGCTACACTCTGATTGAAGAAGGCCATTGGAAATCGCTGTATTCAACTCAGATACACAGGAGTTCAGGCCCAATGCTTACACATGCTTTTCCCGCAACCTCTCTCAGCCACTAACATTAGGATGTTAGCAGCTGCGCCTACAGTCAGGCAGGATGCGGGTGGGTTCTGCCCTGTCCTCAGCACTCCCAGGGAAGCATGCCTAGAAGCCAGCTCTCAACTAGCTGCATTCTTATGGCAGTGTGAAGGTAGCAGTATTCTGAGTAAGGAGGTTCCCAGATTACCACTCTACTGCACCTGGAGATACCCTCCAGGTCTGCATTGTTAACTTGCGTCTCAGAAGCCTCTGGCAAACGTCTCTGGTGAAGACGTCCGAAACTCACTCTGCAGGCAGTGTGGAACTGTGAGGGACTGAGGGTGAGCTCAACTCTCAGAAGTAAGATGCTTTTGGACAAGGCGTTCAGCTACCTTCTCACGTATGGAACTTAGTATGTAGCACCAGTCTACCCCAGGAATTATTAGGAAATCGCTTGATTGAGCTTGGAGGCACTCGTCTTGTGTGCCGGGAGATTCCAGTTACCTCTCCCAACACTTGCGTCAAGCAGCGAGCCTAGGCCTTTTGGAAGCGAAAGGTAGCGGCAGGCAGGATGTTGGGTTACAGGCCATAAGCTCAACTCTCAGAAGTGTGTATGCATGGGTGGCAGATGTCTGCTACCCACTCGGACATGGGAGTTGGAACCTAGCTACACTCCTATTGAAGAAGGACTTTGGAAATCGCTGTATTCAACTCAGATACACGGGAGTTCAGGCCCAATGCTTACACATGCTTTTCCCACAAACTATCCCAGCCACTAACAGAAGGAGGTTAGCAGGTAAGTCTACAGTCAGGCAGGATGCGGGAGGGTCCTGCCCTGTCCTCAGCTCTCACAGGGAAGCATGCCTTGAAGCCAGCTCTCAACTAGCTGCATTCTTATGACAGTGTGAAGGTAGCAGTATTCTGAGTAAGGAGGTTCCCAGATTACCACTCTACTGCACCTGGAGATACCCTCCAGGTCTGCATTGTTAACTTGCGTCTCAGAGGCCTCTGGCAAACGTCTCTGGTGAAGACGTGCGAAACTCACTCTGCAGGCAGTGTGGAACTGTGAGGGACTGAGGGTCAGCTCAACTCTCAGCAGTAAGATGTTTTTGGACAAGGCGTTCAAATACCTACTCACGTATGGAACTTAGTATGTAGCACCAGTCTACCCAAGGAATTACTGGGAAATCGCTGGATGGAGCTTGGAGGCACTAGTCTTGTTGCCGGGAGATTCCAGTTACCTCTCCCAACACTTCGGTGAAGCAGCGAGCCTAGGCCTTTTGGAAGCGAAAGCTAGCTGCAGGCAGGAGGTAGGGTTACAGGCCATAAGCTCAACTCTCAGAAGTGTGTATGCATGGGAGGCAGATGTCTGCTACCCACTCGTACATGCGAGTGGGAACCTACTACACTCTGATGAAAAAGGACTTTGGAAATCGCTGTATTCAACTCAGATACACGTGGGTTCAGGCACAACGATTCCACATGCTTTTCTCACAACCTTTCCCTGCCACTAACATGAGGACGTTAGCAGCTCCTTCTACAGTCAAGCAGGATGCGGGAGGGTTGTGCCCTGTCCTTAGCTCTCACAGGGAAGCATGTCTTGAAGCCAGCGGTCAACTAGCTGCATACTTATGGCAGGGTCAAGGTAGCAGTATTCTGAGACAGGAGGTTCCCAGATTACCACTCTACTGCACCTGGAGATACCCTCCAGGTCTGCATTGTTAACTTGCGTCTCAGAGGCCTCTGGCAAACGTCTCTGGTGAAGACGTGCGAAACTCACTCTGCAGGCAGTGTGGAACTGTGAGGGACTGAGGGTCAGCTCAACTCTCAGCAGTAAGATGTTTTTGGACAAGGCGTTCAAATACCTACTCACGTATGGAACTTAGTATGTAGCACCAGTCTACCCCAGGAATTACTAGGAAATCGCTTGTTTGAGCTTGGAGGCACTCGTCTTGTGTGCCGGGAGATTCCAATTACCTCTCCCAACACTTGCGTCAAGCAGCGAGCCTAGGCCTTTGGGAAGCGAAAGGTAGCGGCAGGCACGATGTAGGGTTACAGGCCATAAGCTCAACTCTCAGAAGTGTGTATGCATGGGAGGCAGATGTCTGCTACCCACTCGGACATGGGAGTTGGAACCTAGCTACACTCCTATTGAAGAAGGATGTTGGAAATCGCTGTATTCAACTCAGATACTCGGGAGTTCAGGCCCAATGCTTACACATGCTTTTCCCACAACCTATCCCAGCCACTAACAGAAGGAGGTTAGCAGGTACGTCTACAGTCAGGCAGGATGCGGGAGGGTTCTGCCCTGTCCTCAGCTCTCATAGGGAAGCATGCCTAGAAGCCAGCTCTCAACTAGCTGCATTCTTATGACAGTGTGAAGGTAGCAGTATTCTGAGTCAGGATGTTCCAAGATTACCACTCTACTGCACCTGGAGATACCCTCCAGGTCTGCATTGGTAACTTGCGTCTCAGAAGCCTGTGGCAAACGTCTCTGGTGAAGACCTGCAAAACTCACTCTGCAGGCAGTGTGGAACTGTGAGGGACTGAGGGTGAGCTCAACTCTCAGAAGTAAGATGCTTTAGGACAAGGCGTTCAGCTACCTTCTCACGTATGGAACTTAGTATGTAGCAGCAGTCTACCACACGAATTACTAGGCAATCGCTGGAATGAGCTTGGAGGCCCTAGTCTTGTGTGCCGGGAGATTCCAATTACCTCTCCCAACACTTCCGTCAAACAGCGAGCCTAGGCCTTTTAGAAGTGAAAGGAACCAGCAGGCTGGATGGGGAGGTACAAGCCTTAAGCTCAAGTCTCAGAAGTGTGTATGCAGGGGAGACAGATGTCTGCTACCCACTCTGACATGGGAGTTGGAAACTAGCTACACTCTGATTGAAGAAGGCCATTGGAAATCGCTGTATTCAACTCAGATACACAGGAGTTCAGGCCCAATGCTTACACATGCTTTTCCCGCAACCTCTCTCAGCCACTAACATTAGGATGTTAGCAGCTGCGCCTACAGTCAGGCAGGATGCGGGTGGGTTCTGCCCTGTCCTCAGCACTCCCAGGGAAGCATGCCTAGAAGCCAGCTCTCAACTAGCTGCATTCTTATGGCAGTGTGAAGGTAGCAGTATTCTGAGTAAGGAGGTTCCCAGATTACCACTCTACTGCACCTGGAGATACCCTCCAGGTCTGCATTGTTAAACATTTTTTTTTAATTTATTTATTTACGATAGTCACAGAGAGAGAGAGAGAGAGGCAGAGACACAGGCAGAGAGAGAAGCAGGCTCCATGCACCGGGAGCCTGACGTGGGATTCGATCCCGGGTCTCCAGGATCGCGCCCTGAGCCAAAGGCAGGCGCCAAACCGCTGCGCCACCCAGGGATCCCAGGTCTGCATTGTTAACTTGCGTCTCAGAGGCCTCTGGCAAACGTCTCTGGTGAAGACGTGCGAAACTCACTCTGCAGGCAGTGTGGAACTGTGAGGGACTGAGGGTCAGCTCAACTCTCAGCAGTAAGATGTTTTTGGACAAGGCGTTCAAATACCTACTCACGTATGGAACTTAGTATGTAGCACCAGTCTACCCCAGGAATTACTGGGAAATCGCTGGATTGATCTTGGAGGCACTAGTCTTGTTGCCGGGAGATTCCAGTTACCTCTCCCAACACTTCGGTTAAGCAGCGAGCCTAGGCCTTTTGGAAGCAAAAGCTAGCTGCAGGCAGGAGGTAGGGATACAGGCCATAAATTCAACTCTCAGAAGTGTGTATGCATGGGAGGCAGATGTCTGCTACCCACTCGGACATGGGAGTTGGAACCTAGCTACACTCCTATTGAAGAAGGATGTTGGAAATCGCTGTATTCAACTCAGATACTCGGGAGTTCAGGCCCAATGCTTACACATGCTTTTCCCGCAACCTATCCCAGCCACTAACAGAAGGAGGTTAGCAGGTACGTCTACAGTCAGGCAGGATGCGGGAGGGTCCTGCCCTGTCCTCAGCTCTCACAGGGAAGCATGCCTTGAAGCCAGCTCTCAACTAGCTGCATTCTTATGACAGTGTGAAGGTAGCAGTATTCTGAGTAAGGCGGTTCCGAGATTACCACTCTACTGCACCTGGAGATACCCTCCAGGTCTGCATTGTTAACTTGCGTCTCAGAGGCCTCTGGCAAACGTCTCTGGTGAAGACGTGCGAAACTCACTCTGCAGGCAGTGTGGAACTGTGAGGGACTGAGGGTCAGCTCAACTCTCAGCAGTAAGATGTTTTTGGACAAGGCGTTCAAATACCTACTCACGTATGGAACTTAGTATGTAGCACCAGTCTACCCCAGGAATTACTAGGAAATCGCTTGATTGAGCTTGGAGGCACTCGTCTTGTGTGCCGGGAGATTCCAATTACCTCTCCCAACACTTGCGTCAAGCAGCGAGCCTAGGCCTTTTGGAAGCGAAAGGTAGCGGCAGGCACTATGTACGGTTACAGGCCATAAGCTCAACTCTCAGAAGTGTGTATGCATGGGAGGCAGATGTCTGCTACCCACTCTGACATGGGAGTTGGAAACTACCTACACTCTGATTGAAGAAGGCCATTGGAAATCGCTGTATTTAACTCAGATACACAGGAGTTCAGGCCCAATGCTTACACATGCTTTTCCCGCAACCTCTCTCAGCCACTAACATTAGGATGTTAGCAGCTGCGCCTACAGTCAGGCAGGATGCGGGTGGGTTCTGCCATGTCCTCAGCACTCCCAGGGAAGCATACCTAGAAGCCAGCTCTCAACTAGCTGCATTCTTATGGCAGTGTGAAGGTAGCAGTATTCTGAGTCAGGATGTTCCAAGATTACCACTCTACTGCACCTGGAGATACCCTCCAGGTCTGCATTGTTAACTTGCGTCTCAGAAGCCTGTGGCAAACGTCTCTGGTGAAGACCTGCAAAACTCACTCTGCAGGCAGTGTGGAACTGTGAGGGACTGATGGTGAGCTCAACTCTCAGAAGTAAGATGCTTTTGGACAAGGCGTTCAGCTACCTTCTCACGTATGGAACTTAGTATGTAGCACCAGTCTACCACACGAATTACTAGGCAATCGCTGGAATGAGCTTGGAGGCCCTAGTCTTGTGTGCCGGGAGATTCCAATTACCTCTCCCAACACTTCCGTCAAACAGGGAGCCTAGGCCTTTTAGAAGTGAAAGGAACCAGCAGGCTGGATGGGGAGGTACAGGCCTTAAACTCAACTCTCAGAAGTGTGTATGCAGGGGAGACAGATGTCTGCTACCCACTCTGACATGGGAGTTGGAAACTAGCTACACTCTGATTGAAGAAGGCCATTGGAAATCGCTGTATTCAACTCAGATACACAGGAGTTCAGGCCCAATGCTTACACATGCTTTTCCCGCAACCTCTCTCAGCCACTAACATTAGGATGTTAGCAGCTGCGCCTACAGTCAGGCAGGATGCGGGTGGGTTCTGCCCTGTCCTCAGCACTCCCAGGGAAGCATGCCTAGAAGCCAGCTCTCAACTAGCTGCATTCTTATGGCAGTGTGAAGGTAGCAGTATTCTGAGTAAGGAGGTTCCCAGATTACCACTCTACTGCACCTGGAGATACCCTCCAGGTCTGCATTGTTAACTTGCGTCTCAGAAGCCTCTGGCAAACGTCTCTGGTGAAGACGTCCGAAACTCACTCTGCAGGCAGTGTGGAACTGTGAGGGACTGAGGGTGAGCTCAACTCTCAGAAGTAAGATGCTTTTGGACAAGGCGTTCAGCTACCTTCTCACGTATGGAACTTAGTATGTAGCACCAGTCTACCCCAGGAATTATTAGGAAATCGCTTGATTGAGTTTGGCGGCACTCGTCTTGTGTGCCGGGAGATTCCAGTTACCTCTCCCAACACTTGCGTCAAGCAGCGAGCCTAGGCCTTTTGGAAGCGAAAGGTAGCGGCAGGCAAGATGTTGGGTTACAGGCCATAAGCTCAACTCTCAGAAGTGTGTATGCATGGGTGGCAGATGTCTGCTACCCACTCGGACATGGGAGTTGGAACCTAGCTACACTCCTATTGAAGAAGGACTTTGGAAATCGCTGTATTCAACTCAGATACACGGGAGTTCAGGCCCAATGCTTACACATGCTTTTCCCACAAACTATCCCAGCCACTAACAGAAGGAGGTTAGCAGGTAAGTCTACAGTCAGGCAGGATGCGGGAGGGTCCTGCCCTGTCCTCAGCTCTCACAGGGAAGCATGCCTTGAAGCCAGCTCTCAACTAGCTGCATTCTTATGACAGTGTGAAGGTAGCAGTATTCTGAGTAAGGAGGTTCCCAGATTACCACTCTACTGCACCTGGAGATACCCTCCAGGTCTGCATTGTTAAACATTTTTTTTTTAATTTATTTATTTACGATAGTCACAGAGAGAGAGAGAGAGAGGCAGAGACACAGGCAGAGAGAGAAGCAGGCTCCATGCACCGGGAGCCTGACGTGGGATTCGATCCCGGGTCTCCAGGATCGCGCCCTGAGCCAAAGGCAGGCGCCAAACCGCTGCGCCACCCAGGGATCCCAGGTCTGCATTGTTAACTTGCGTCTCAGAGGCCTCTGGCAAACGTCTCTGGTGAAGACGTGCGAAACTCACTCTGCAGGCAGTGTGGAACTGTGAGGGACTGAGGGTCAGCTCAACTCTCAGCAGTAAGATGTTTTTGGACAAGGCGTTCAAATACCTACTCACGTATGGAACTTAGTATGTAGCACCAGTCTACCCCAGGAATTACTGGGAAATCGCTGGATTGAGCTTGGAGGCACTAGTCTTGTTGCCGGGAGATTCCAGTTACCTCTCCCAACACTTCGGTTAAGCAGCGAGCCTAGGCCTTTTGGAAGCGAAAGCTAGCTGCAGGCAGGAGGTAGGGATACAGGCCATAAATTCAACTCTCAGAAGTGTGTATGCATGGGAGGCAGATGTCTGCTACCCACTCGGACATGGGAGTTGGAACCTAGCTACACTCCTATTGAAGAAGGATGTTGGAAATCGCTGTATTCAACTCAGATACTCGGGAGTTCAGGCCCAATGCTTACACATGTTATCCCGCAACCTATCCCAGCCACTAACAGAAGGAGGTTAGCAGGTACGTCTACAGTCAGGCAGGATGCGGGAGGGTCCTGCCCTGTCCTCAGCTCTCACAGGGAAGCATGCCTTGAAGTCAGCTCTCAACTAGCTGCATTCTTATGACAGTGTGAAGGTAGCAGTATTCTGAGTAAGGAGGTTCCCAGATTACCACTCTACTGCACCTGGAGATACCCTCCAGGTCTGCATTGTTAACTTGCGTCTCAGAGGCCTCTGGCAAACGTCTCTGGTGAAGACGTGCGAAACTCACTCTGCAGGCAGTGTGGAACTGTGAGGGACTGAGGGTGAGCTCAACTCTCAGCAGTAAGATGTTTTTGGACAAGGCGTTCAAATACCTACTCACGTATGGAACTTAGTATGTAGCACCAGTCTACCCCAGGAATTACTGGGAAATCGCTGGATTGAGCTTGGAGGCACTAGTCTTGTTGCCGGGAGATTCCAGTTACCTCTCCCAACACTTCGGTGAAGCAGCGAGCCTAGGCCTTTTGGAAGCGAAAGCTAGCTGCAGGCAGGAGGTAGGGATACAGGCCATAAGCTCAACTCTCAGAAGTGTGTATGCATGGGAGGCAGATGTCTGCTACCCACTCGTACATGCGAGTGGGAACCTACTACACTCTGATGAAAAAGGACTTTGGAAATCGCTGTATTCAACTCAGATACACGTGGGTTCAGGCACAACGATTCCACATGCTTTTCTCACAACCTTTCCCTGCCACTAACATGAGGACGTTAGCAGCTCCTTCTACAGTCAAGCAGGATGCGGGAGGGTTGTGCCCTGTCCTTAGCTCTCACAGGGAAGCATGTCTTGAAGCCAGCGGTCAACTAGCTGCATACTTATGGCAGGGTCAAGGTAGCAGTATTCTGAGACAGGAGGTTCCCAGATTACCACTCTACTGCACCTGGAGATACCCTCCAGGTCTGCATTGTTAACTTGCGTCTCAGAGGCCTCTGGCAAACGTCTCTGGTGAAGACGTGCGAAACTCACTCTGCAGGCAGTGTGGAACTGTGAGGGACTGAGGGTGAGCTCAACTCTCAGCAGTAAGATGTTTTTGGACAAGGCGTTCAAATACCTACTCACGTATGGAACTTAGTATGTAGCACCAGTCTACCCCAGGAATTACTAGGAAATCGCTTGTTTGAGCTTGGAGGCACTCGTCTTGTGTGCCGGGAGATTCCAATTACCTCTCCCAACACTTGCGTCAAGCAGCGAGCCTAGGCCTTTGGGAAGCGAAAGGTAGCGGCAGGCACGATGTAGGGTTACAGGCCATAAGCTCAACTCTCAGAAGTGTGTATGCATGGGAGGCAGATGTCTGCTACCCACTCGGACATGGGAGTTGGAACCTAGCTACACTCCTATTGAAGAAGGATGTTGGAAATCGCTGTATTCAACTCAGATACTCGGGAGTTCAGGCCCAATGCTTACACATGCTTTTCCCACAACCTATCCCAGCCACTAACAGAAGGAGGTTAGCAGGTACGTCTACAGTCAGGCAGGATGCGGGAGGGTTCTGCCCTGTCCTCAGCTCTCATAGGGAAGCATGCCTAGAAGCCAGCTCTCAACTAGCTGCATTCTTATGACAGTGTGAAGGTAGCAGTATTCTGAGTAAGGCGGTTCCGAGATTACCACTCTACTGCACCTGGAGATACCCTCCAGGTCTGCATTGGTAACTTGCGTCTCAGAAGCCTGTGGCAAACGTCTCTGGTGAAGACCTGCAAAACTCACTCTGCAGGCAGTGTGGAACTGTGAGGGACTGAGGGTGAGCTCAACCCTCAGAAGTAAGATGCTTTAGGACAAGGCGTTCAGCTACCTTCTCACGTATGGAACTTAGTATGTAGCAGCAGTCTACCACACGAATTACTAGGCAATCGCTGGAATGAGCTTGGAGGCCCTAGTCTTGTGTGCCGGGAGATTCCAATTACCTCTCCCAACACTTCCGTCAAACAGCGAGCCTAGGCCTTTTAGAAGTGAAAGGAACCAGCAGGCTGGATGGGGAGGTACAAGCCTTAAACTCAACTCTCAGAAGTGTGTATGCAGGGGAGACAGATGTCTGCTACCCACTCTGACATGGGAGTTGGAAACTAGCTACACTCTGATTGAAGAAGGCCATTGGAAATCGCTGTATTCAACTCAGATACACAGGAGTTCAGGCCCAATTCTTACACATGCTTTTCCCGCAACCTCTCTCAGCCACTAACATTAGGATGTTAGCAGCTGCGCCTACAGTCAGGCAGGATGCGGGTGGGTTCTGCCCTGTCCTCAGCACTCCCAGGGAAGCATGCCTAGAAGCCAGCTCTCAACTAGCTGCATTCTTATGGCAGTGTGAAGGTAGCAGTATTCTGAGTAAGGAGGTTCCCAGATTACCACTCTACTGCACCTGGAGATACCCTCCAGGTCTGCATTGTTAAACATTTTTTTTAAATTTATTTATTTACGATAGTCACAGAGAGAGAGAGAGAGAGGCAGAGACACAGGCAGAGAGAGAAGCAGGCTCCATGCACCGGGAGCCTGACGTGGGATTCGATCCCGGGTCTCCAGGATCGCGCCCTGAGCCAAAGGCAGGCGCCAAACCGCTGCGCCACCCAGGGATCCCAGGTCTGCATTGTTAACTTGCGTCTCAGAGGCCTCTGGCAAACGTCTCTGGTGAAGACGTGCGAAACTCACTCTGCAGGCAGTGTGGAACTGTGAGGGACTGAGGGTCAGCTCAACTCTCAGCAGTAAGATTTTTTTGGACAAGGCGTTCAAATACCTACTCACGTATGGAACTTAGTATGTAGCACCAGTCTACCCCAGGAATTACTGGGAAATCGCTGGATTGAGCTTGGAGGCACTAGTCTTGTTGCCGGGAGATTCCAGTTACCTCTCCCAACACTTCGGTTAAGCAGCGAGCCTAGGCCTTTTGGAAGCAAAAGCTAGCTGCAGGCAGGAGGTAGGGATACAGGCCATAAATTCAACTCTCAGAAGTGTGTATGCATGGGAGGCAGATGTCTGCTACCCACTCGGACATGGGAGTTGGAACCTAGCTACACTCCTATTGAAGAAGGATGTTGGAAATCGCTGTATTCAACTCAGATACTCGGGAGTTCAGGCCCAATGCTTACACATGCTTTTCCCGCAACCTATCCCAGCCACTAACAGAAGGAGGTTAGCAGGTACGTCTACAGTCAGGCAGGATGCGGGAGGGTCCTGCCCTGTCCTCAGCTCTCACAGGGAAGCATGCCTTGAAGCCAGCTCTCAACTAGCTGCATTCTTATGACAGTGTGAAGGTAGCAGTATTCTGAGTAAGGCGGTTCCGAGATTACCACTCTACTGCACCTGGAGATACCCTCCAGGTCTGCATTGTTAACTTGCGTCTCAGAGGCCTCTGGCAAACGTCTCTGGTGAAGACGTGCGAAACTCACTCTGCAGGCAGTGTGGAACTGTGAGGGACTGAGGGTCAGCTCAACTCTCAGCAGTAAGATGTTTTTGGACAAGGCGTTCAAATACCTACTCACGTATGGAACTTAGTATGTAGCACCAGTCTACCCCAGGAATTACTAGGAAATCGCTTGATTGAGCTTGGAGGCACTCGTCTTGTGTGCCGGGAGATTCCAATTACCTCTCCCAACACTTGCGTCAAGCAGCGAGCCTAGGCCTTTTGGAAGCGAAAGGTAGCGGCAGGCACTATGTACGGTTACAGGCCATAAGCTCAACTCTCAGAAGTGTGTATGCATGGGAGGCAGATGTCTGCTACCCACTCTGACATGGGAGTTGGAAACTACCTACACTCTGATTGAAGAAGGCCATTGGAAATCGCTGTATTTAACTCAGATACACAGGAGTTCAGGCCCAATGCTTACACATGCTTTTCCCGCAACCTCTCTCAGCCACTAACATTAGGATGTTAGCAGCTGCGCCTACAGTCAGGCAGGATGCGGGTGGGTTCTGCCATGTCCTCAGCACTCCCAGGGAAGCATACCTAGAAGCCAGCTCTCAACTAGCTGCATTCTTATGGCAGTGTGAAGGTAGCAGTATTCTGAGTCAGGATGTTCCAAGATTACCACTCTACTGCACCTGGAGATACCCTCCAGGTCTGCATTGTTAACTTGCGTCTCAGAAGCCTGTGGCAAACGTCTCTGGTGAAGACCTGCAAAACTCACTCTGCAGGCAGTGTGGAACTGTGAGGGACTGATGGTGAGCTCAACTCTCAGAAGTAAGATGCTTTTGGACAAGGCGTTCAGCTACCTTCTCACGTATGGAACTTAGTATGTAGCACCAGTCTACCACACGAATTACTAGGCAATCGCTGGAATGAGCTTGGAGGCCCTAGTCTTGTGTGCCGGGAGATTCCAATTACCTCTCCCAACACTTCCGTCAAACAGGGAGCCTAGGCCTTTTAGAAGTGAAAGGAACCAGCAGGCTGGATGGGGAGGTACAGGCCTTAAACTCAACTCTCAGAAGTGTGTATGCAGGGGAGACAGATGTCTGCTACCCACTCTGACATGGGAGTTGGAAACTAGCTACACTCTGATTGAAGAAGGCCATTGGAAATCGCTGTATTCAACTCAGATACACAGGAGTTCAGGCCCAATGCTTACACATGCTTTTCCCGCAACCTCTCTCAGCCACTAACATTAGGATGTTAGCAGCTGCGCCTACAGTCAGGCAGGATGCGGGTGGGTTCTGCCCTGTCCTCAGCACTCCCAGGGAAGCATGCCTAGAAGCCAGCTCTCAACTAGCTGCATTCTTATGGCAGTGTGAAGGTAGCAGTATTCTGAGTAAGGAGGTTCCCAGATTACCACTCTACTGCACCTGGAGATACCCTCCAGGTCTGCATTGTTAACTTGCGTCTCAGAAGCCTCTGGCAAACGTCTCTGGTGAAGACGTCCGAAACTCACTCTGCAGGCAGTGTGGAACTGTGAGGGACTGAGGGTGAGCTCAACTCTCAGAAGTAAGATGCTTTTGGACAAGGCGTTCAGCTACCTTCTCACGTATGGAACTTAGTATGTAGCACCAGTCTACCCCAGGAATTATTAGGAAATCGCTTGATTGAGTTTGGCGGCACTCGTCTTGTGTGCCGGGAGATTCCAGTTACCTCTCCCAACACTTGCGTCAAGCAGCGAGCCTAGGCCTTTTGGAAGCGAAAGGTAGCGGCAGGCAAGATGTTGGGTTACAGGCCATAAGCTCAACTCTCAGAAGTGTGTATGCATGGGTGGCAGATGTCTGCTACCCACTCGGACATGGGAGTTGGAACCTAGCTACACTCCTATTGAAGAAGGACTTTGGAAATCGCTGTATTCAACTCAGATACACGGGAGTTCAGGCCCAATGCTTACACATGCTTTTCCCACAAACTATCCCAGCCACTAACAGAAGGAGGTTAGCAGGTAAGTCTACAGTCAGGCAGGATGCGGGAGGGTCCTGCCCTGTCCTCAGCTCTCACAGGGAAGCATGCCTTGAAGCCAGCTCTCAACTAGCTGCATTCTTATGACAGTGTGAAGGTAGCAGTATTCTGAGTAAGGAGGTTCCCAGATTACCACTCTACTGCACCTGGAGATACCCTCCAGGTCTGCATTGTTAAACATTTTTTTTTTAATTTATTTATTTACGATAGTCACAGAGAGAGAGAGAGAGAGGCAGAGACACAGGCAGAGAGAGAAGCAGGCTCCATGCACCGGGAGCCTGACGTGGGATTCGATCCCGGGTCTCCAGGATCGCGCCCTGAGCCAAAGGCAGGCGCCAAACCGCTGCGCCACCCAGGGATCCCAGGTCTGCATTGTTAACTTGCGTCTCAGAGGCCTCTGGCAAACGTCTCTGGTGAAGACGTGCGAAACTCACTCTGCAGGCAGTGTGGAACTGTGAGGGACTGAGGGTCAGCTCAACTCTCAGCAGTAAGATGTTTTTGGACAAGGCGTTCAAATACCTACTCACGTATGGAACTTAGTATGTAGCACCAGTCTACCCCAGGAATTACTGGGAAATCGCTGGATTGAGCTTGGAGGCACTAGTCTTGTTGCCGGGAGATTCCAGTTACCTCTCCCAACACTTCGGTTAAGCAGCGAGCCTAGGCCTTTTGGAAGCGAAAGCTAGCTGCAGGCAGGAGGTAGGGATACAGGCCATAAATTCAACTCTCAGAAGTGTGTATGCATGGGAGGCAGATGTCTGCTACCCACTCGGACATGGGAGTTGGAACCTAGCTACACTCCTATTGAAGAAGGATGTTGGAAATCGCTGTATTCAACTCAGATACTCGGGAGTTCAGGCCCAATGCTTACACATGTTTTCCCGCAACCTATCCCAGCCACTAACAGAAGGAGGTTAGCAGGTACGTCTACAGTCAGGCAGGATGCGGGAGGGTCCTGCCCTGTCCTCAGCTCTCACAGGGAAGCATGCCTTGAAGTCAGCTCTCAACTAGCTGCATTCTTATGACAGTGTGAAGGTAGCAGTATTCTGAGTAAGGAGGTTCCCAGATTACCACTCTACTGCACCTGGAGATACCCTCCAGGTCTGCATTGTTAACTTGCGTCTCAGAGGCCTCTGGCAAACGTCTCTGGTGAAGACGTGCGAAACTCACTCTGCAGGCAGTGTGGAACTGTGAGGGACTGAGGGTGAGCTCAACTCTCAGCAGTAAGATGTTTTTGGACAAGGCGTTCAAATACCTACTCACGTATGGAACTTAGTATGTAGCACCAGTCTACCCCAGGAATTACTGGGAAATCGCTGGATTGAGCTTGGAGGCACTAGTCTTGTTGCCGGGAGATTCCAGTTACCTCTCCCAACACTTCGGTGAAGCAGCGAGCCTAGGCCTTTTGGAAGCGAAAGCTAGCTGCAGGCAGGAGGTAGGGATACAGGCCATAAGCTCAACTCTCAGAAGTGTGTATGCATGGGAGGCAGATGTCTGCTACCCACTCGTACATGCGAGTGGGAACCTACTACACTCTGATGAAAAAGGACTTTGGAAATCGCTGTATTCAACTCAGATACACGTGGGTTCAGGCACAACGATTCCACATGCTTTTCTCACAACCTTTCCCTGCCACTAACATGAGGACGTTAGCAGCTCCTTCTACAGTCAAGCAGGATGCGGGAGGGTTGTGCCCTGTCCTTAGCTCTCACAGGGAAGCATGTCTTGAAGCCAGCGGTCAACTAGCTGCATACTTATGGCAGGGTCAAGGTAGCAGTATTCTGAGACAGGAGGTTCCCAGATTACCACTCTACTGCACCTGGAGATACCCTCCAGGTCTGCATTGTTAACTTGCGTCTCAGAGGCCTCTGGCAAACGTCTCTGGTGAAGACGTGCGAAACTCACTCTGCAGGCAGTGTGGAACTGTGAGGGACTGAGGGTGAGCTCAACTCTCAGCAGTAAGATGTTTTTGGACAAGGCGTTCAAATACCTACTCACGTATGGAACTTAGTATGTAGCACCAGTCTACCCCAGGAATTACTAGGAAATCGCTTGTTTGAGCTTGGAGGCACTCGTCTTGTGTGCCGGGAGATTCCAATTACCTCTCCCAACACTTGCGTCAAGCAGCGAGCCTAGGCCTTTGGGAAGCGAAAGGTAGCGGCAGGCACGATGTAGGGTTACAGGCCATAAGCTCAACTCTCAGAAGTGTGTATGCATGGGAGGCAGATGTCTGCTACCCACTCGGACATGGGAGTTGGAACCTAGCTACACTCCTATTGAAGAAGGATGTTGGAAATCGCTGTATTCAACTCAGATACTCGGGAGTTCAGGCCCAATGCTTACACATGCTTTTCCCACAACCTATCCCAGCCACTAACAGAAGGAGGTTAGCAGGTACGTCTACAGTCAGGCAGGATGCGGGAGGGTTCTGCCCTGTCCTCAGCTCTCATAGGGAAGCATGCCTAGAAGCCAGCTCTCAACTAGCTGCATTCTTATGACAGTGTGAAGGTAGCAGTATTCTGAGTAAGGCGGTTCCGAGATTACCACTCTACTGCACCTGGAGATACCCTCCAGGTCTGCATTGGTAACTTGCGTCTCAGAAGCCTGTGGCAAACGTCTCTGGTGAAGACCTGCAAAACTCACTCTGCAGGCAGTGTGGAACTGTGAGGGACTGAGGGTGAGCTCAACCCTCAGAAGTAAGATGCTTTAGGACAAGGCGTTCAGCTACCTTCTCACGTATGGAACTTAGTATGTAGCAGCAGTCTACCACACGAATTACTAGGCAATCGCTGGAATGAGCTTGGAGGCCCTAGTCTTGTGTGCCGGGAGATTCCAATTACCTCTCCCAACACTTCCGTCAAACAGCGAGCCTAGGCCTTTTAGAAGTGAAAGGAACCAGCAGGCTGGATGGGGAGGTACAAGCCTTAAGCTCAACTCTCAGAAGTGTGTATGCAGGGGAGACAGATGTCTGCTACCCACTCTGACATGGGAGTTGGAAACTAGCTACACTCTGATTGAAGAAGGCCATTGGAAATCGCTGTATTCAACTCAGATACACAGGAGTTCAGGCCCAATTCTTACACATGCTTTTCCCGCAACCTCTCTCAGCCACTAACATTAGGATGTTAGCAGCTGCGCCTACAGTCAGGCAGGATGCGGGTGGGTTCTGCCCTGTCCTCAGCACTCCCAGGGAAGCATGCCTAGAAGCCAGCTCTCAACTAGCTGCATTCTTATGGCAGTGTGAAGGTAGCAGTATTCTGAGTAAGGAGGTTCCCAGATTACCACTCTACTGCACCTGGAGATACCCTCCAGGTCTGCATTGTTAACTTGCGTCTCAGAAGCCTCTGGCAAACGTCTCTGGTGAAGACGTCCGAAACTCACTCTGCAGGCAGTGTGGAACTGTGAGGGACTGAGGGTGAGCTCAACTCTCAGAAGTAAGATGCTTTTGGACAAGGTGTTCAGCTACCTTCTCACGTATGGAACTTAGTATGTAGCACCAGTCTACCCCAGGAATTATTAGGAAATCGCTTGATTGAGCTTGGAGGCACTCGTCTTGTGTGCCGGGAGATTCCAGTTACCTCTCCCAACACTTGCGTCAAGCAGCGAGCCTAGGCCTTTTGGAAGCGAAAGGTAGCGGCAGGCAGGATGTTGGGTTACAGGCCATAAGCTCAACTCTCAGAAGTGTGTATGCATGGGTGGCAGATGTCTGCTACCCACTCGGACATGGGAGTTGGAACCTAGCTACACTCCTATTGAAGAAGGACTTTGGAAATCGCTGTATTCAACTCAGATACACGGGAGTTCAGGCCCAATGCTTACACATGCTTTTCCCACAAACTATCCCAGCCACTAACAGAAGGAGGTTAGCAGGTAAGTCTACAGTCAGGCAGGATGCGGGTGGGTTCTGCCCTGTCCTCAGCACTCCCAGGGAAGCATGCCTAGAAGCCAGCTCTCAACTAGCTGCATTCTTATGGCAGTGTGAAGGTAGCAGTATTCTGAGTAAGGAGGTTCCCAGATTACCACTCTACTGCACCTGGAGATACCCTCCAGGTCTGCATTGTTAAACATTTTTTTTTAATTTATTTATTTACGATAGTCACAGAGAGAGAGAGAGAGAGGCAGAGACACAGGCAGAGAGAGAAGCAGGCTCCATGCACCGGGAGCCTGACGTGGGATTCGATCCCGGGTCTCCAGGATCGCGCCCTGAGCCAAAGGCAGGCGCCAAACCGCTGCGCCACCCAGGGATCCCAGGTCTGCATTGTTAACTTGCGTCTCAGAGGCCTCTGGCAAACGTCTCTGGTGAAGACGTGCGAAACTCACTCTGCAGGCAGTGTGGAACTGTGAGGGACTGAGGGTCAGCTCAACTCTCAGCAGTAAGATGTTTTTGGACAAGGCGTTCAAATACCTACTCACGTATGGAACTTAGTATGTAGCACCAGTCTACCCCAGGAATTACTGGGAAATCGCTGGATTGAGCTTGGAGGCACTAGTCTTGTTGCCGGGAGATTCCAGTTACCTCTCCCAACACTTCGGTTAAGCAGCGAGCCTAGGCCTTTTGGAAGCGAAAGCTAGCTGCAGGCAGGAGGTAGGGATACAGGCCATAAATTCAACTCTCAGAAGTGTGTATGCATGGGAGGCAGATGTCTGCTACCCACTCGGACATGGGAGTTGGAACCTAGCTACACTCCTATTGAAGAAGGATGTTGGAAATCGCTGTATTCAACTCAGATACTCGGGAGTTCAGGCCCAATGCTTACACATGCTTTTCCCGCAACCTATCCCAGCCACTAACAGAAGGAGGTTAGCAGGTACGTCTACAGTCAGGCAGGATGCGGGAGGGTTCTGCCCTGTCCTCAGCTCTCACAGGGAAGCATGCCTAGAAGCCAGCTCTCAACTAGCTGCATTCTTATGACAGTGTGAAGGTAGCAGTATTCTGAGTCAGGATGTTCCAAGATTACCACTCTACTGCACCTGGAGATACCCTCCAGGTCTGCATTGTTAACTTGCGTCTCAGAAGCCTGTGGCAAACGTCTCTGGTGAAGACCTGCAAAACTCACTCTGCAGGCAGTGTGGAACTGTGAGGGACTGATGGTGAGCTCAACTCTCAGAAGTAAGATGCTTTTGGACAAGGCGTTCAGCTACCTTCTCACGTATGGAACTTAGTATGTAGCACCAGTCTACCACACGAATTACTAGGCAATCGCTGGAATGAGCTTGGAGGCCCTAGTCTTGTGTGCCGGGAGATTCCAATTACCTCTCCCAACACTTCCGTCAAACAGCGAGCCTAGGCCTTTTAGAAGTGAAAGGAACCAGCAGGCTGGATGGGGAGGTACAGGCCTTAAACTCAACTCTCAGAAGTGTGTATGCAGGGGAGACAGATGTCTGCTACCCACTCTGACATGGGAGTTGGAAACTAGCTACACTCTGATTGAAGAAGGCCATTGGAAATCGCTGTATTCAACTCAGATACACAGGAGTTCAGGCCCAATGCTTACACATGCTTTTCCCGCAACCTCTCTCAGCCACTAACATTAGGATGTTAGCAGCTGCGCCTACAGTCAGGCAGGATGCGGGTGGGTTCTGCCCTGTCCTCAGCACTCCCAGGGAAGCATGCCTAGAAGCCAGCTCTCAACTAGCTGCATTCTTATGGCAGTGTGAAGGTAGCAGTATTCTGAGTAAGGAGGTTCCCAGATTACCACTCTACTGCACCTGGAGATACCCTCCAGGTCTGCATTGTTAACTTGCGTCTCAGAAGCCTCTGGCAAACGTCTCTGGTGAAGACGTCCGAAACTCACTCTGCAGGCAGTGTGGAACTGTGAGGGACTGAGGGTGAGCTCAACTCTCAGAAGTAAGATGCTTTTGGACAAGGCGTTCAGCTACCTTCTCACGTATGGAACTTAGTATGTAGCACCAGTCTACCCCAGGAATTATTAGGAAATCGCTTGATTGAGCTTGGAGGCACTCGTCTTGTGTGCCGGGAGATTCCAGTTACCTCTCCCAACACTTGCGTCAAGCAGCGAGCCTAGGCCTTTTGGAAGCGAAAGGTAGCGGCAGGCAGGATGTTGGGTTATAGGCCATAAGCTCAACTCTCAGAAGTGTGTATGCATGGGTGGCAGATGTCTGCTACCCACTCGGACATGGGAGTTGGAACCTAGCTACACTCCTATTGAAGAAGGACTTTGGAAATCGCTGTATTCAACTCAGATACACGGGAGTTCAGGCCCAATGCTTACACATGCTTTTCCCACAAACTATCCCAGCCACTAACAGAAGGAGGTTAGCAGGTAAGTCTACAGTCAGGCAGGATGCGGGAGGGTCCTGCCCTGTCCTCAGCTCTCACAGGGAAGCATGCCTTGAAGCCAGCTCTCAACTAGCTGCATTCTTATGACAGTGTGAAGGTAGCAGTATTCTGAGTAAGGAGGTTCCCAGATTACCACTCTACTGCACCTGGAGATACCCTCCAGGTCTGCATTGTTAACTTGCGTCTCAGAGGCCTCTGGCAAACGTCTCTGGTGAAGACGTGCGAAACTCACTCTGCAGGCAGTGTGGAACTGTGAGGGACTGAGGGTCAGCTCAACTCTCAGCAGTAAGATGTTTTTGGACAAGGCGTTCAAATACCTACTCACGTATGGAACTTAGTATGTAGCACAAGTCTACCCAAGGAATTACTGGGAAATCGCTGGATGGAGCTTGGAGGCACTAGTCTTGTTGCCGGGAGATTCCAGTTACCTCTCCCAACACTTCGGTGAAGCAGCGAGCCTAGGCCTTTTGGAAGCGAAAGCTAGCTGCAGGCAGGAGGTAGGGTTACAGGCCATAAGCTCAACTCTCAGAAGTGTGTATGCATGGGAGGCAGATGTCTGCTACCCACTCGTACATGCGAGTGGGAACCTACTACACTCTGATGAAAAAGGACTTTGGAAATCGCTGTATTCAACTCAGATACACGTGGGTTCAGGCACAACGATTCCACATGCTTTTCTCACAACCTTTCCCTGCCACTAACATGAGGACGTTAGCAGCTCCTTCTACAGTCAAGCAGGATGCGGGAGGGTTGTGCCCTGTCCTTAGCTCTCACAGGGAAGCATGTCTTGAAGCCAGCGGTCAACTAGCTGCATACTTATGGCAGGGTCAAGGTAGCAGTATTCTGAGACAGGAGGTTCCCAGATTACCACTCTACTGCACCTGGAGATACCCTCCAGGTCTGCATTGTTAACTTGCGTCTCAGAGGCCTCTGGCAAACGTCTCTGGTGAAGACGTGCGAAACTCACTCTGCAGGCAGTGTGGAACTGTGAGGGACTGAGGGTCAGCTCAACTCTCAGCAGTAAGATGTTTTTGGACAAGGCGTTCAAATACCTACTCACGTATGGAACTTAGTATGTAGCACCAGTCTACCCCAGGAATTACTAGGAAATCGCTTGTTTGAGCTTGGAGGCACTCGTCTTGTGTGCCGGGAGATTCCAATTACCTCTCCCAACACTTGCGTCAAGCAGCGAGCCTAGGCCTTTGGGAAGCGAAAGGTAGCGGCAGGCACGATGTAGGGTTACAGGCCATAAGCTCAACTCTCAGAAGTGTGTATGCATGGGAGGCAGATGTCTGCTACCCACTCGGACATGGGAGTTGGAACCTAGCTACACTCCTATTGAAGAAGGATGTTGGAAATCGCTGTATTCAACTCAGATACTCGGGAGTTCAGGCCCAATGCTTACACATGCTTTTCCCACAACCTATCCCAGCCACTAACAGAAGGAGGTTAGCAGGTACGTCTACAGTCAGGCAGGATGCGGGAGGGTTCTGCCCTGTCCTCAGCTCTCATAGGGAAGCATGCCTAGAAGCCAGCTCTCAACTAGCTGCATTCTTATGACAGTGTGAAGGTAGCAGTATTCTGAGTAAGGCGGTTCCGAGATTACCACTCTACTGCACCTGGAGATACCCTCCAGGTCTGCATTGGTAACTTGCGTCTCAGAAGCCTGTGGCAAACGTCTCTGGTGAAGACCTGCAAAACTCACTCTGCAGGCAGTGTGGAACTGTGAGGGACTGAGGGTGAGCTCAACTCTCAGAAGTAAGATGCTTTAGGACAAGGCGTTCAGCTACCTTCTCACGTATGGAACTTAGTATGTAGCAGCAGTCTACCACACGAATTACTAGGCAATCGCTGGAATGAGCTTGGAGGCCCTAGTCTTGTGTGCCGGGAGATTCCAATTACCTCTCCCAACACTTCCGTCAAACAGTGAGCCTAGGCCTTTTAGAAGTGAAAGGAACCAGCAGGCTGGATGGGGAGGTACAAGCCTTAAGCTCAAGTCTCAGAAGTGTGTATGCAGGGGAGACAGATGTCTGCTACCCACTCTGACATGGGAGTTGCAAACTAGCTACACTCTGATTGAAGAAGGCCATTGGAAATCGCTGTATTCAACTCAGATACACAGGAGTTCAGGCCCAATTCTTACACATGCTTTTCCCGCAACCTCTCTCAGCCACTAACATTAGGATGTTAGCAGCTGCGCCTACAGTCAGGCAGGATGCGGGTGGGTTCTGCCCTGTCCTCAGCACTCCCAGGGAAGCATGCCTAGAAGCCAGCTCTCAACTAGCTGCATTCTTATGGCAGTGTGAAGGTAGCAGTATTCTGAGTAAGGAGGTTCCCAGATTACCACTCTACTGCACCTGGAGATACCCTCCAGGTCTGCATTGTTAAACATTTTTTTTAATTTATTTATTTACGATAGTCACAGAGAGAGAGAGAGAGAGGCAGAGACACAGGCAGAGAGAGAAGCAGGCTCCATGCACCGGGAGCCTGACGTGGGATTCGATCCCGGGTCTCCAGGATCGCGCCCTGAGCCAAAGGCAGGCGCCAAACCGCTGCGCCACCCAGGGATCCCAGGTCTGCATTGTTAACTTGCGTCTCAGAGGCCTCTGGCAAACGTCTCTGGTGAAGACGTGCGAAACTCACTCTGCAGGCAGTGTGGAACTGTGAGGGACTGAGGGTCAGCTCAACTCTCAGCAGTAAGATGTTTTTGGACAAGGCGTTCAAATACCTACTCACGTATGGAACTTAGTATGTAGCACCAGTCTACCCCAGGAATTACTGGGAAATCGCTGGATTGAGCTTGGAGGCACTAGTCTTGTTGCCGGGAGATTCCAGTTACCTCTCCCAACACTTCGGTTAAGCAGCGAGCCTAGGCCTTTTGGAAGCGAAAGCTAGCTGCAGGCAGGAGGTAGGGATACAGGCCATAAATTCAACTCTCAGAAGTGTGTATGCATGGGAGGCAGATGTCTGCTACCCACTCGGACATGGGAGTTGGAACCTAGCTACACTCCTATTGAAGAAGGATGTTGGAAATCGCTGTATTCAACTCAGATACTCGGGAGTTCAGGCCCAATGCTTACACATGCTTTTCCCGCAACCTATCCCAGCCACTAACAGAAGGAGGTTAGCAGGTACGTCTACAGTCAGGCAGGATGCGGGAGGGTTCTGCCCTGTCCTCAGCTCTCACAGGGAAGCATGCCTAGAAGCCAGCTCTCAACTAGCTGCATTCTTATGACAGTGTGAAGGTAGCAGTATTCTGAGTCAGGATGTTCCAAGATTACCACTCTACTGCACCTGGAGATACCCTCCAGGTCTGCATTGTTAACTTGCGTCTCAGAAGCCTGTGGCAAACGTCTCTGGTGAAGACCTGCAAAACTCACTCTGCAGGCAGTGTGGAACTGTGAGGGACTGATGGTGAGCTCAACTCTCAGAAGTAAGATGCTTTTGGACAAGGCGTTCAGCTACCTTCTCACGTATGGAACTTAGTATGTAGCACCAGTCTACCACACGAATTACTAGGCAATCGCTGGAATGAGCTTGGAGGCCCTAGTCTTGTGTGCCGGGAGATTCCAATTACCTCTCCCAACACTTCCGTCAAACAGCGAGCCTAGGCCTTTTAGAAGTGAAAGGAACCAGCAGGCTGGATGGGGAGGTACAGGCCTTAAACTCAACTCTCAGAAGTGTGTATGCAGGGGAGACAGATGTCTGCTACCCACTCTGACATGGGAGTTGGAAACTAGCTACACTCTGATTGAAGAAGGCCATTGGAAATCGCTGTATTCAACTCAGATACACAGGAGTTCAGGCCCAATGCTTACACATGCTTTTCCCGCAACCTCTCTCAGCCACTAACATTAGGATGTTAGCAGCTGCGCCTACAGTCAGGCAGGATGCGGGTGGGTTCTGCCCTGTCCTCAGCACTCCCAGGGAAGCATGCCTAGAAGCCAGCTCTCAACTAGCTGCATTCTTATGGCAGTGTGAAGGTAGCAGTATTCTGAGTAAGGAGGTTCCCAGATTACCACTCTACTGCACCTGGAGATACCCTCCAGGTCTGCATTGTTAACTTGCGTCTCAGAAGCCTCTGGCAAACGTCTCTGGTGAAGACGTCCGAAACTCACTCTGCAGGCAGTGTGGAACTGTGAGGGACTGAGGGTGAGCTCAACTCTCAGAAGTAAGATGCTTTTGGACAAGGCGTTCAGCTACCTTCTCACGTATGGAACTTAGTATGTAGCACCAGTCTACCCCAGGAATTATTAGGAAATCGCTTGATTGAGCTTGGAGGCACTCGTCTTGTGTGCCGGGAGATTCCAGTTACCTCTCCCAACACTTGCGTCAAGCAGCGAGCCTAGGCCTTTTGGAAGCGAAAGGTAGCGGCAGGCAGGATGTTGGGTTACAGGCCATAAGCTCAACTCTCAGAAGTGTGTATGCATGGGTGGCAGATGTCTGCTACCCACTCGGACATGGGAGTTGGAACCTAGCTACACTCCTATTGAAGAAGGACTTTGGAAATCGCTGTATTCAACTCAGATACACGGGAGTTCAGGCCCAATGCTTACACATGCTTTTCCCACAAACTATCCCAGCCACTAACAGAAGGAGGTTAGCAGGTAAGTCTACAGTCAGGCAGGATGCGGGAGGGTCCTGCCCTGTCCTCAGCTCTCACAGGGAAGCATGCCTTGAAGCCAGCTCTCAACTAGCTGCATTCTTATGACAGTGTGAAGGTAGCAGTATTCTGAGTAAGGAGGTTCCCAGATTACCACTCTACTGCACCTGGAGATACCCTCCATGTCTGCATTGTTAACTTGCGTCTCAGAGGCCTCTGGCAAACGTCTCTGGTGAAGACGTGCGAAACTCACTCTGCAGGCAGTGTGGAACTGTGAGGGACTGAGGGTCAGCTCAACTCTCAGCAGTAAGATGTTTTTGGACAAGGCGTTCAAATACCTACTCACGTATGGAACTTAGTATGTAGCACCAGTCTACCCAAGGAATTACTGGGAAATCGCTGGATGGAGCTTGGAGGCACTAGTCTTGTTGCCGGGAGATTCCAGTTACCTCTCCCAACACTTCGGTGAAGCAGCGAGCCTAGGCCTTTTGGAAGCGAAAGCTAGCTGCAGGCAGGAGGTAGGGTTACAGGCCATAAGCTCAACTCTCAGAAGTGTGTATGCATGGGAGGCAGATGTCTGCTACCCACTCGTACATGCGAGTGGGAACCTACTACACTCTGATGAAAAAGGACTTTGGAAATCGCTGTATTCAACTCAGATACACGTGGGTTCAGGCACAACGATTCCACATGCTTTTCTCACAACCTTTCCCTGCCACTAACATGAGGACGTTAGCAGCTCCTTCTACAGTCAAGCAGGATGCGGGAGGGTTGTGCCCTGTCCTTAGCTCTCACAGGGAAGCATGTCTTGAAGCCAGCGGTCAACTAGCTGCATACTTATGGCAGGGTCAAGGTAGCAGTATTCTGAGACAGGAGGTTCCCAGATTACCACTCTACTGCACCTGGAGATACCCTCCAGGTCTGCATTGTTAACTTGCGTCTCAGAGGCCTCTGGCAAACGTCTCTGGTGAAGACGTGCGAAACTCACTCTGCAGGCAGTGTGGAACTGTGAGGGACTGAGGGTCAGCTCAACTCTCAGCAGTAAGATGTTTTTGGACAAGGCGTTCAAATACCTACTCACGTATGGAACTTAGTATGTAGCACCAGTCTACCCCAGGAATTACTAGGAAATCGCTTGTTTGAGCTTGGAGGCACTCGTCTTGTGTGCCGGGAGATTCCAATTACCTCTCCCAACACTTGCGTCAAGCAGCGAGCCTAGGCCTTTGGGAAGCGAAAGGTAGCGGCAGGCACGATGTAGGGTTACAGGCCATAAGCTCAACTCTCAGAAGTGTGTATGCATGGGAGGCAGATGTCTGCTACCCACTCGGACATGGGAGTTGGAACCTAGCTACACTCCTATTGAAGAAGGATGTTGGAAATCGCTGTATTCAACTCAGATACTCGGGAGTTCAGGCCCAATGCTTACACATGCTTTTCCCACAACCTATCCCAGCCACTAACAGAAGGAGGTTAGCAGGTACGTCTACAGTCAGGCAGGATGCGGGAGGGTTCTGCCCTGTCCTCAGCTCTCATAGGGAAGCATGCCTAGAAGCCAGCTCTCAACTAGCTGCATTCTTATGACAGTGTGAAGGTAGCAGTATTCTGAGTAAGGCGGTTCCGAGATTACCACTCTACTGCACCTGGAGATACCCTCCAGGTCTGCATTGGTAACTTGCGTCTCAGAAGCCTGTGGCAAACGTCTCTGGTGAAGACCTGCAAAACTCACTCTGCAGGCAGTGTGGAACTGTGAGGGACTGAGGGTGAGCTCAACTCTCAGAAGTAAGATGCTTTAGGACAAGGCGTTCAGCTACCTTCTCACGTATGGAACTTAGTATGTAGCAGCAGTCTACCACACGAATTACTAGGCAATCGCTGGAATGAGCTTGGAGGCCCTAGTCTTGTGTGCCGGGAGATTCCAATTACCTCTCCCAACACTTCCGTCAAACAGCGAGCCTAGGCCTTTTAGAAGTGAAAGGAACCAGCAGGCTGGATGGGGAGGTACAAGCCTTAAGCTCAAGTCTCAGAAGTGTGTATGCAGGGGAGACAGATGTCTGCTACCCACTCTGACATGGGAGTTGGAAACTAGCTACACTCTGATTGAAGAAGGCCATTGGAAATCGCTGTATTCAACTCAGATACACAGGAGTTCAGGCCCAATTCTTACACATGCTTTTCCCGCAACCTCTCTCAGCCACTAACATTAGGATGTTAGCAGCTGCGCCTACAGTCAGGCAGGATGCGGGTGGGTTCTGCCCTGTCCTCAGCACTCCCAGGGAAGCATGCCTAGAAGCCAGCTCTCAACTAGCTGCATTCTTATGGCAGTGTGAAGGTAGCAGTATTCTGAGTAAGGAGGTTCCCAGATTACCACTCTACTGCACCTGGAGATACCCTCCAGGTCTGCATTGTTAAACATTTTTTTTTAATTTATTTATTTACGATAGTCACAGAGAGAGAGAGAGAGAGGCAGAGACACAGGCAGAGAGAGAAGCAGGCTCCATGCACCGGGAGCCTGACGTGGGATTCGATCCCGGGTCTCCAGGATCGCGCCCTGAGCCAAAGGCAGGCGCCAAACCGCTGCGCCACCCAGGGATCCCAGGTCTGCATTGTTAACTTGCGTCTCAGAGGCCTCTGGCAAACGTCTCTGGTGAAGACGTGCGAAACTCACTCTGCAGGCAGTGTGGAACTGTGAGGGACTGAGGGTCAGCTCAACTCTCAGCAGTAAGATGTTTTTGGACAAGGCGTTCAAATACCTACTCACGTATGGAACTTAGTATGTAGCACCAGTCTACCCCAGGAATTACTGGGAAATCGCTGGATTGAGCTTGGAGGCACTAGTCTTGTTGCCGGGAGATTCCAATTACCTCTCCCAACACTTGCGTCAAGCAGCGAGCCTAGGCCTTTGGGAAGCGAAAGGTAGCGGCAGGCACGATGTAGGGTTACAGGCCATAAGCTCAACTCTCAGAAGTGTGTATGCATGGGAGGCAGATGTCTGCTACCCACTCGGACATGGGAGTTGGAACCTAGCTACACTCCTATTGAAGAAGGATGTTGGAAATCGCTGTATTCAACTCAGATACTCGGGAGTTCAGGCCCAATGCTTACACATGCTTTTCCCGCAACCTATCCCAGCCACTAACAGAAGGAGGTTAGCAGGTACGTCTACAGTCAGGCAGGATGCGGGAGGGTTCTGCCCTGTCCTCAGCTCTCACAGGGAAGCATGCCTAGAAGCCAGCTCTCAACTAGCTGCATTCTTATGACAGTGTGAAGGTAGCAGTATTCTGAGTCAGGATGTTCCAAGATTACCACTCTACTGCACCTGGAGATACCCTCCAGGTCTGCATTGTTAACTTGCGTCTCAGAAGCCTGTGGCAAACGTCTCTGGTGAAGACCTGCAAAACTCACTCTGCAGGCAGTGTGGAACTGTGAGGGACTGATGGTGAGCTCAACTCTCAGAAGTAAGATGCTTTTGGACAAGGCGTTCAGCTACCTTCTCACGTATGGAACTTAGTATGTAGCACCAGTCTACCACACGAATTACTAGGCAATCGCTGGAATGAGCTTGGAGGCCCTAGTCTTGTGTGCCGGGAGATTCCAATTACCTCTCCCAACACTTCCGTCAAACAGCGAGCCTAGGCCTTTTAGAAGTGAAAGGAACCAGCAGGCTGGATGGGGAGGTACAGGCCTTAAACTCAACTCTCAGAAGTGTGTATGCAGGGGAGACAGATGTCTGCTACCCACTCTGACATGGGAGTTGGAAACTAGCTACACTCTGATTGAAGAAGGCCATTGGAAATCGCTGTATTCAACTCAGATACACAGGAGTTCAGGCCCAATGCTTACACATCCTTTTCCCGCAACCTCTCTCAGCCACTAACATTAGGATGTTAGCAGCTGCGCCTACAGTCAGGCAGGATGCGGGTGGGTTCTGCCCTGTCCTCAGCACTCCCAGGGAAGCATGCCTAGAAGCCAGCTCTCAACTAGCTGCATTCTTATGGCAGTGTGAAGGTAGCAGTATTCTGAGTAAGGAGGTTCCCAGATTACCACTCTACTGCACCTGGAGATACCCTCCAGGTCTGCATTGTTAACTTGCGTCTCAGAAGCCTGTGGCAAACGTCTCTGGTGAAGACCTGCAAAACTCACTCTGCAGGCAGTGTGGAACTGTGAGGGACTGATGGTGAGCTCAACTCTCAGAAGTAAGATGCTTTTGGACAAGGCGTTCAGCTACCTTCTCACGTATGGAACTTAGTATGTAGCACCAGTCTACCACACGAATTACTAGGCAATCGCTGGAATGAGCTTGGAGGCCCTAGTCTTGTGTGCCGGGAGATTCCAATTACCTCTCCCAACACTTCCGTCAAACAGCGAGCCTAGGCCTTTTAGAAGTGAAAGGAACCAGCAGGCTGGATGGGGAGGTACAGGCCTTAAACTCAACTCTCAGAAGTGTGTATGCAGGGGAGACAGATGTCTGCTACCCACTCTGACATGGGAGTTGGAAACTAGCTACACTCTGATTGAAGAAGGCCATTGGAAATCGCTGTATTCAACTCAGATACACAGGAGTTCAGGCCCAATGCTTACACATGCTTTTCCCGCAACCTCTCTCAGCCACTAACATTAGGATGTTAGCAGCTGCGCCTACAGTCAGGCAGGATGCGGGTGGGTTCTGCCCTGTCCTCAGCACTCCCAGGGAAGCATGCCTAGAAGCCAGCTCTCAACTAGCTGCATTCTTATGGCAGTGTGAAGGTAGCAGTATTCTGAGTAAGGAGGTTCCCAGATTACCACTCTACTGCACCTGGAGATACCCTCCAGGTCTGCATTGTTAACTTGCGTCTCAGAAGCCTCTGGCAAACGTCTCTGGTGAAGACGTCCGAAACTCACTCTGCAGGCAGTGTGGAACTGTGAGGGACTGAGGGTGAGCTCAACTCTCAGAAGTAAGATGCTTTTGGACAAGGCGTTCAGCTACCTTCTCACGTATGGAACTTAGTATGTAGCACCAGTCTACCCCAGGAATTATTAGGAAATCGCTTGATTGAGCTTGGAGGCACTCGTCTTGTGTGCCGGGAGATTCCAGTTACCTCTCCCAACACTTGCGTCAAGCAGCGAGCCTAGGCCTTTTGGAAGCGAAAGGTAGCGGCAGGCAGGATGTTGGGTTACAGGCCATAAGCTCAACTCTCAGAAGTGTGTATGCATGGGTGGCAGATGTCTGCTACCCACTCGGACATGGGAGTTGGAACCTAGCTACACTCCTATTGAAGAAGGACTTTGGAAATCGCTGTATTCAACTCAGATACACGGGAGTTCAGGCCCAATGCTTACACATGCTTTTCCCACAAACTATCCCAGCCACTAACAGAAGGAGGTTAGCAGGTAAGTCTACAGTCAGGCAGGATGCGGGAGGGTCCTGCCCTGTCCTCAGCTCTCACAGGGAAGCATGCCTTGAAGCCAGCTCTCAACTAGCTGCATTCTTATGACAGTGTGAAGGTAGCAGTATTCTGAGTAAGGAGGTTCCCAGATTACCACTCTACTGCACCTGGAGATACCCTCCATGTCTGCATTGTTAACTTGCGTCTCAGAGGCCTCTGGCAAACGTCTCTGGTGAAGACGTGCGAAACTCACTCTGCAGGCAGTGTGGAACTGTGAGGGACTGAGGGTCAGCTCAACTCTCAGCAGTAAGATGTTTTTGGACAAAGCGTTCAAATACCTACTCACGTATGGAACTTAGTATGTAGCACCAGTCTACCCAAGGAATTACTGGGAAATCGCTGGATGGAGCTTGGAGGCACTAGTCTTGTTGCCGGGAGATTCCAGTTACCTCTCCCAACACTTCGGTGAAGCAGCGAGCCTAGGCCTTTTGGAAGCGAAAGCTAGCTGCAGGCAGGAGGTAGGGTTACAGGCCATAAGCTCAACTCTCAGAAGTGTGTATGCATGGGAGGCAGATGTCTGCTACCCACTCGTACATGCGAGTGGGAACCTACTACACTCTGATGAAAAAGGACTTTGGAAATCGCTGTATTCAACTCAGATACACGTGGGTTCAGGCACAACGATTCCACATGCTTTTCTCACAACCTTTCCCTGCCACTAACATGAGGACGTTAGCAGCTCCTTCTACAGTCAAGCAGGATGCGGGAGGGTTGTGCCCTGTCCTTAGCTCTCACAGGGAAGCATGTCTTGAAGCCAGCGGTCAACTAGCTGCATACTTATGGCAGGGTCAAGGTAGCAGTATTCTGAGACAGGAGGTTCCCAGATTACCACTCTACTGCACCTGGAGATACCCTCCAGGTCTGCATTGTTAACTTGCGTCTCAGAGGCCTCTGGCAAACGTCTCTGGTGAAGACGTGCGAAACTCACTCTGCAGGCAGTGTGGAACTGTGAGGGACTGAGGGTCAGCTCAACTCTCAGCAGTAAGATGTTTTTGGACAAGGCGTTCAAATACCTACTCACGTATGGAACTTAGTATGTAGCACCAGTCTACCCCAGGAATTACTAGGAAATCGCTTGTTTGAGCTTGGAGGCACTCGTCTTGTGTGCCGGGAGATTCCAATTACCTCTCCCAACACTTGCGTCAAGCAGCGAGCCTAGGCCTTTGGGAAGCGAAAGGTAGCGGCAGGCACGATGTAGGGTTACAGGCCATAAGCTCAACTCTCAGAAGTGTGTATGCATGGGAGGCAGATGTCTGCTACCCACTCGGACATGGGAGTTGGAACCTAGCTACACTCCTATTGAAGAAGGATGTTGGAAATCGCTGTATTCAACTCAGATACTCGGGAGTTCAGGCCCAATGCTTACACATGCTTTTCCCACAACCTATCCCAGCCACTAACAGAAGGAGGTTAGCAGGTACGTCTACAGTCAGGCAGGATGCGGGAGGGTTCTGCCCTGTCCTCAGCTCTCATAGGGAAGCATGCCTAGAAGCCAGCTCTCAACTAGCTGCATTCTTATGACAGTGTGAAGGTAGCAGTATTCTGAGTAAGGCGGTTCCGAGATTACCACTCTACTGCACCTGGAGATACCCTCCAGGTCTGCATTGTTAACTTGCGTCTCAGAAGCCTGTGGCAAACGTCTCTGGTGAAGACCTGCAAAACTCACTCTGCAGGCAGTGTGGAACTGTGAGGGACTGAGGGTGAGCTCAACTCTCAGAAGTAAGATGCTTTAGGACAAGGCGTTCAGCTACCTTCTCACGTATGGAACTTAGTATGTAGCAGCAGTCTACCACACGAATTACTAGGCAATCGCTGGAATGAGCTTGGAGGCCCTAGTCTTGTGTGCCGGGAGATTCCAATTACCTCTCCCAACACTTCCGTCAAACAGTGAGCCTAGGCCTTTTAGAAGTGAAAGGAACCAGCAGGCTGGATGGGGAGGTACAAGCCTTAAGCTCAAGTCTCAGAAGTGTGTATGCAGGGGAGACAGATGTCTGCTACCCACTCTGACATGGGAGTTGCAAACTAGCTACACTCTGATTGAAGAAGGCCATTGGAAATCGCTGTATTCAACTCAGATACACAGGAGTTCAGGCCCAATTCTTACACATGCTTTTCCCGCAACCTCTCTCAGCCACTAACATTAGGATGTTAGCAGCTGCGCCTACAGTCAGGCAGGATGCGGGTGGGTTCTGCCCTGTCCTCAGCACTCCCAGGGAAGCATGCCTAGAAGCCAGCTCTCAACTAGCTGCATTCTTATGGCAGTGTGAAGGTAGCAGTATTCTGAGTAAGGAGGTTCCCAGATTACCACTCTACTGCACCTGGAGATACCCTCCAGGTCTGCATTGTTAAACATTTTTTTTAATTTATTTATTTACGATAGTCACAGAGAGAGAGAGAGAGAGGCAGAGACACAGGCAGAGAGAGAAGCAGGCTCCATGCACCGGGAGCCTGACGTGGGATTCGATCCCGGGTCTCCAGGATCGCGCCCTGAGCCAAAGGCAGGCGCCAAACCGCTGCGCCACCCAGGGATCCCAGGTCTGCATTGTTAACTTGCGTCTCAGAGGCCTCTGGCAAACGTCTCTGGTGAAGACGTGCGAAACTCACTCTGCAGGCAGTGTGGAACTGTGAGGGACTGAGGGTCAGCTCAACTCTCAGCAGTAAGATGTTTTTGGACAAGGCGTTCAAATACCTACTCACGTATGGAACTTAGTATGTAGCACCAGTCTACCCCAGGAATTACTGGGAAATCGCTGGATTGAGCTTGGAGGCACTAGTCTTGTTGCCGGGAGATTCCAGTTACCTCTCCCAACACTTCGGTTAAGCAGCGAGCCTAGGCCTTTTGGAAGCGAAAGCTAGCTGCAGGCAGGAGGTAGGGATACAGGCCATAAATTCAACTCTCAGAAGTGTGTATGCATGGGAGGCAGATGTCTGCTACCCACTCGGACATGGGAGTTGGAACCTAGCTACACTCCTATTGAAGAAGGATGTTGGAAATCGCTGTATTCAACTCAGATACTCGGGAGTTCAGGCCCAATGCTTACACATGCTTTTCCCGCAACCTATCCCAGCCACTAACAGAAGGAGGTTAGCAGGTACGTCTACAGTCAGGCAGGATGCGGGAGGGTTCTGCCCTGTCCTCAGCTCTCACAGGGAAGCATGCCTAGAAGCCAGCTCTCAACTAGCTGCATTCTTATGACAGTGTGAAGGTAGCAGTATTCTGAGTCAGGATGTTCCAAGATTACCACTCTACTGCACCTGGAGATACCCTCCAGGTCTGCATTGTTAACTTGCGTCTCAGAAGCCTGTGGCAAACGTCTCTGGTGAAGACCTGCAAAACTCACTCTGCAGGCAGTGTGGAACTGTGAGGGACTGATGGTGAGCTCAACTCTCAGAAGTAAGATGCTTTTGGACAAGGCGTTCAGCTACCTTCTCACGTATGGAACTTAGTATGTAGCACCAGTCTACCACACGAATTACTAGGCAATCGCTGGAATGAGCTTGGAGGCCCTAGTCTTGTGTGCCGGGAGATTCCAATTACCTCTCCCAACACTTCCGTCAAACAGCGAGCCTAGGCCTTTTAGAAGTGAAAGGAACCAGCAGGCTGGATGGGGAGGTACAGGCCTTAAACTCAACTCTCAGAAGTGTGTATGCAGGGGAGACAGATGTCTGCTACCCACTCTGACATGGGAGTTGGAAACTAGCTACACTCTGATTGAAGAAGGCCATTGGAAATCGCTGTATTCAACTCAGATACACAGGAGTTCAGGCCCAATGCTTACACATGCTTTTCCCGCAACCTCTCTCAGCCACTAACATTAGGATGTTAGCAGCTGCGCCTACAGTCAGGCAGGATGCGGGTGGGTTCTGCCCTGTCCTCAGCACTCCCAGGGAAGCATGCCTAGAAGCCAGCTCTCAACTAGCTGCATTCTTATGGCAGTGTGAAGGTAGCAGTATTCTGAGTAAGGAGGTTCCCAGATTACCACTCTACTGCACCTGGAGATACCCTCCAGGTCTGCATTGTTAACTTGCGTCTCAGAAGCCTCTGGCAAACGTCTCTGGTGAAGACGTCCGAAACTCACTCTGCAGGCAGTGTGGAACTGTGAGGGACTGAGGGTGAGCTCAACTCTCAGAAGTAAGATGCTTTTGGACAAGGCGTTCAGCTACCTTCTCACGTATGGAACTTAGTATGTAGCACCAGTCTACCCCAGGAATTATTAGGAAATCGCTTGATTGAGCTTGGAGGCACTCGTCTTGTGTGCCGGGAGATTCCAGTTACCTCTCCCAACACTTGCGTCAAGCAGCGAGCCTAGGCCTTTTGGAAGCGAAAGGTAGCGGCAGGCAGGATGTTGGGTTACAGGCCATAAGCTCAACTCTCAGAAGTGTGTATGCATGGGTGGCAGATGTCTGCTACCCACTCGGACATGGGAGTTGGAACCTAGCTACACTCCTATTGAAGAAGGACTTTGGAAATCGCTGTATTCAACTCAGATACACGGGAGTTCAGGCCCAATGCTTACACATGCTTTTCCCACAAACTATCCCAGCCACTAACAGAAGGAGGTTAGCAGGTAAGTCTACAGTCAGGCAGGATGCGGGAGGGTCCTGCCCTGTCCTCAGCTCTCACAGGGAAGCATGCCTTGAAGCCAGCTCTCAACTAGCTGCATTCTTATGACAGTGTGAAGGTAGCAGTATTCTGAGTAAGGAGGTTCCCAGATTACCACTCTACTGCACCTGGAGATACCCTCCATGTCTGCATTGTTAACTTGCGTCTCAGAGGCCTCTGGCAAACGTCTCTGGTGAAGACGTGCGAAACTCACTCTGCAGGCAGTGTGGAACTGTGAGGGACTGAGGGTCAGCTCAACTCTCAGCAGTAAGATGTTTTTGGACAAGGCGTTCAAATACCTACTCACGTATGGAACTTAGTATGTAGCACCAGTCTACCCAAGGAATTACTGGGAAATCGCTGGATGGAGCTTGGAGGCACTAGTCTTGTTGCCGGGAGATTCCAGTTACCTCTCCCAACACTTCGGTGAAGCAGCGAGCCTAGGCCTTTTGGAAGCGAAAGCTAGCTGCAGGCAGGAGGTAGGGTTACAGGCCATAAGCTCAACTCTCAGAAGTGTGTATGCATGGGAGGCAGATGTCTGCTACCCACTCGTACATGCGAGTGGGAACCTACTACACTCTGATGAAAAAGGACTTTGGAAATCGCTGTATTCAACTCAGATACACGTGGGTTCAGGCACAACGATTCCACATGCTTTTCTCACAACCTTTCCCTGCCACTAACATGAGGACGTTAGCAGCTCCTTCTACAGTCAAGCAGGATGCGGGAGGGTTGTGCCCTGTCCTTAGCTCTCACAGGGAAGCATGTCTTGAAGCCAGCGGTCAACTAGCTGCATACTTATGGCAGGGTCAAGGTAGCAGTATTCTGAGACAGGAGGTTCCCAGATTACCACTCTACTGCACCTGGAGATACCCTCCAGGTCTGCATTGTTAACTTGCGTCTCAGAGGCCTCTGGCAAACGTCTCTGGTGAAGACGTGCGAAACTCACTCTGCAGGCAGTGTGGAACTGTGAGGGACTGAGGGTCAGCTCAACTCTCAGCAGTAAGATGTTTTTGGACAAGGCGTTCAAATACCTACTCACGTATGGAACTTAGTATGTAGCACCAGTCTACCCCAGGAATTACTAGGAAATCGCTTGTTTGAGCTTGGAGGCACTCGTCTTGTGTGCCGGGAGATTCCAATTACCTCTCCCAACACTTGCGTCAAGCAGCGAGCCTAGGCCTTTGGGAAGCGAAAGGTAGCGGCAGGCACGATGTAGGGTTACAGGCCATAAGCTCAACTCTCAGAAGTGTGTATGCATGGGAGGCAGATGTCTGCTACCCACTCGGACATGGGAGTTGGAACCTAGCTACACTCCTATTGAAGAAGGATGTTGGAAATCGCTGTATTCAACTCAGATACTCGGGAGTTCAGGCCCAATGCTTACACATGCTTTTCCCACAACCTATCCCAGCCACTAACAGAAGGAGGTTAGCAGGTACGTCTACAGTCAGGCAGGATGCGGGAGGGTTCTGCCCTGTCCTCAGCTCTCATAGGGAAGCATGCCTAGAAGCCAGCTCTCAACTAGCTGCATTCTTATGACAGTGTGAAGGTAGCAGTATTCTGAGTAAGGCGGTTCCGAGATTACCACTCTACTGCACCTGGAGATACCCTCCAGGTCTGCATTGGTAACTTGCGTCTCAGAAGCCTGTGGCAAACGTCTCTGGTGAAGACCTGCAAAACTCACTCTGCAGGCAGTGTGGAACTGTGAGGGACTGAGGGTGAGCTCAACTCTCAGAAGTAAGATGCTTTAGGACAAGGCGTTCAGCTACCTTCTCACGTATGGAACTTAGTATGTAGCAGCAGTCTACCACACGAATTACTAGGCAATCGCTGGAATGAGCTTGGAGGCCCTAGTCTTGTGTGCCGGGAGATTCCAATTACCTCTCCCAACACTTCCGTCAAACAGCGAGCCTAGGCCTTTTAGAAGTGAAAGGAACCAGCAGGCTGGATGGGGAGGTACAAGCCTTAAGCTCAAGTCTCAGAAGTGTGTATGCAGGGGAGACAGATGTCTGCTACCCACTCTGACATGGGAGTTGGAAACTAGCTACACTCTGATTGAAGAAGGCCATTGGAAATCGCTGTATTCAACTCAGATACACAGGAGTTCAGGCCCAATTCTTACACATGCTTTTCCCGCAACCTCTCTCAGCCACTAACATTAGGATGTTAGCAGCTGCGCCTACAGTCAGGCAGGATGCGGGTGGGTTCTGCCCTGTCCTCAGCACTCCCAGGGAAGCATGCCTAGAAGCCAGCTCTCAACTAGCTGCATTCTTATGGCAGTGTGAAGGTAGCAGTATTCTGAGTAAGGAGGTTCCCAGATTACCACTCTACTGCACCTGGAGATACCCTCCAGGTCTGCATTGTTAAACATTTTTTTTTAATTTATTTATTTACGATAGTCACAGAGAGAGAGAGAGAGAGGCAGAGACACAGGCAGAGAGAGAAGCAGGCTCCATGCACCGGGAGCCTGACGTGGGATTCGATCCCGGGTCTCCAGGATCGCGCCCTGAGCCAAAGGCAGGCGCCAAACCGCTGCGCCACCCAGGGATCCCAGGTCTGCATTGTTAACTTGCGTCTCAGAGGCCTCTGGCAAACGTCTCTGGTGAAGACGTGCGAAACTCACTCTGCAGGCAGTGTGGAACTGTGAGGGACTGAGGGTCAGCTCAACTCTCAGCAGTAAGATGTTTTTGGACAAGGCGTTCAAATACCTACTCACGTATGGAACTTAGTATGTAGCACCAGTCTACCCCAGGAATTACTGGGAAATCGCTGGATTGAGCTTGGAGGCACTAGTCTTGTTGCCGGGAGATTCCAATTACCTCTCCCAACACTTGCGTCAAGCAGCGAGCCTAGGCCTTTGGGAAGCGAAAGGTAGCGGCAGGCACGATGTAGGGTTACAGGCCATAAGCTCAACTCTCAGAAGTGTGTATGCATGGGAGGCAGATGTCTGCTACCCACTCGGACATGGGAGTTGGAACCTAGCTACACTCCTATTGAAGAAGGATGTTGGAAATCGCTGTATTCAACTCAGATACTCGGGAGTTCAGGCCCAATGCTTACACATGCTTTTCCCGCAACCTATCCCAGCCACTAACAGAAGGAGGTTAGCAGGTACGTCTACAGTCAGGCAGGATGCGGGAGGGTTCTGCCCTGTCCTCAGCTCTCACAGGGAAGCATGCCTAGAAGCCAGCTCTCAACTAGCTGCATTCTTATGACAGTGTGAAGGTAGCAGTATTCTGAGTCAGGATGTTCCAAGATTACCACTCTACTGCACCTGGAGATACCCTCCAGGTCTGCATTGTTAACTTGCGTCTCAGAAGCCTGTGGCAAACGTCTCTGGTGAAGACCTGCAAAACTCACTCTGCAGGCAGTGTGGAACTGTGAGGGACTGATGGTGAGCTCAACTCTCAGAAGTAAGATGCTTTTGGACAAGGCGTTCAGCTACCTTCTCACGTATGGAACTTAGTATGTAGCACCAGTCTACCACACGAATTACTAGGCAATCGCTGGAATGAGCTTGGAGGCCCTAGTCTTGTGTGCCGGGAGATTCCAATTACCTCTCCCAACACTTCCGTCAAACAGCGAGCCTAGGCCTTTTAGAAGTGAAAGGAACCAGCAGGCTGGATGGGGAGGTACAGGCCTTAAACTCAACTCTCAGAAGTGTGTATGCAGGGGAGACAGATGTCTGCTACCCACTCTGACATGGGAGTTGGAAACTAGCTACACTCTGATTGAAGAAGGCCATTGGAAATCGCTGTATTCAACTCAGATACACAGGAGTTCAGGCCCAATGCTTACACATCCTTTTCCCGCAACCTCTCTCAGCCACTAACATTAGGATGTTAGCAGCTGCGCCTACAGTCAGGCAGGATGCGGGTGGGTTCTGCCCTGTCCTCAGCACTCCCAGGGAAGCATGCCTAGAAGCCAGCTCTCAACTAGCTGCATTCTTATGGCAGTGTGAAGGTAGCAGTATTCTGAGTAAGGAGGTTCCCAGATTACCACTCTACTGCACCTGGAGATACCCTCCAGGTCTGCATTGTTAACTTGCGTCTCAGAAGCCTGTGGCAAACGTCTCTGGTGAAGACCTGCAAAACTCACTCTGCAGGCAGTGTGGAACTGTGAGGGACTGATGGTGAGCTCAACTCTCAGAAGTAAGATGCTTTTGGACAAGGCGTTCAGCTACCTTCTCACGTATGGAACTTAGTATGTAGCACCAGTCTACCACACGAATTACTAGGCAATCGCTGGAATGAGCTTGGAGGCCCTAGTCTTGTGTGCCGGGAGATTCCAATTACCTCTCCCAACACTTCCGTCAAACAGCGAGCCTAGGCCTTTTAGAAGTGAAAGGAACCAGCAGGCTGGATGGGGAGGTACAGGCCTTAAACTCAACTCTCAGAAGTGTGTATGCAGGGGAGACAGATGTCTGCTACCCACTCTGACATGGGAGTTGGAAACTAGCTACACTCTGATTGAAGAAGGCCATTGGAAATCGCTGTATTCAACTCAGATACACAGGAGTTCAGGCCCAATGCTTACACATGCTTTTCCCGCAACCTCTCTCAGCCACTAACATTAGGATGTTAGCAGCTGCGCCTACAGTCAGGCAGGATGCGGGTGGGTTCTGCCCTGTCCTCAGCACTCCCAGGGAAGCATGCCTAGAAGCCAGCTCTCAACTAGCTGCATTCTTATGGCAGTGTGAAGGTAGCAGTATTCTGAGTAAGGAGGTTCCCAGATTACCACTCTACTGCACCTGGAGATACCCTCCAGGTCTGCATTGTTAACTTGCGTCTCAGAAGCCTCTGGCAAACGTCTCTGGTGAAGACGTCCGAAACTCACTCTGCAGGCAGTGTGGAACTGTGAGGGACTGAGGGTGAGCTCAACTCTCAGAAGTAAGATGCTTTTGGACAAGGCGTTCAGCTACCTTCTCACGTATGGAACTTAGTATGTAGCACCAGTCTACCCCAGGAATTATTAGGAAATCGCTTGATTGAGCTTGGAGGCACTCGTCTTGTGTGCCGGGAGATTCCAGTTACCTCTCCCAACACTTGCGTCAAGCAGCGAGCCTAGGCCTTTTGGAAGCGAAAGGTAGCGGCAGGCAGGATGTTGGGTTACAGGCCATAAGCTCAACTCTCAGAAGTGTGTATGCATGGGTGGCAGATGTCTGCTACCCACTCGGACATGGGAGTTGGAACCTAGCTACACTCCTATTGAAGAAGGACTTTGGAAATCGCTGTATTCAACTCAGATACACGGGAGTTCAGGCCCAATGCTTACACATGCTTTTCCCACAAACTATCCCAGCCACTAACAGAAGGAGGTTAGCAGGTAAGTCTACAGTCAGGCAGGATGCGGGAGGGTCCTGCCCTGTCCTCAGCTCTCACAGGGAAGCATGCCTTGAAGCCAGCTCTCAACTAGCTGCATTCTTATGACAGTGTGAAGGTAGCAGTATTCTGAGTAAGGAGGTTCCCAGATTACCACTCTACTGCACCTGGAGATACCCTCCATGTCTGCATTGTTAACTTGCGTCTCAGAGGCCTCTGGCAAACGTCTCTGGTGAAGACGTGCGAAACTCACTCTGCAGGCAGTGTGGAACTGTGAGGGACTGAGGGTCAGCTCAACTCTCAGCAGTAAGATGTTTTTGGACAAAGCGTTCAAATACCTACTCACGTATGGAACTTAGTATGTAGCACCAGTCTACCCAAGGAATTACTGGGAAATCGCTGGATGGAGCTTGGAGGCACTAGTCTTGTTGCCGGGAGATTCCAGTTACCTCTCCCAACACTTCGGTGAAGCAGCGAGCCTAGGCCTTTTGGAAGCGAAAGCTAGCTGCAGGCAGGAGGTAGGGTTACAGGCCATAAGCTCAACTCTCAGAAGTGTGTATGCATGGGAGGCAGATGTCTGCTACCCACTCGTACATGCGAGTGGGAACCTACTACACTCTGATGAAAAAGGACTTTGGAAATCGCTGTATTCAACTCAGATACACGTGGGTTCAGGCACAACGATTCCACATGCTTTTCTCACAACCTTTCCCTGCCACTAACATGAGGACGTTAGCAGCTCCTTCTACAGTCAAGCAGGATGCGGGAGGGTTGTGCCCTGTCCTTAGCTCTCACAGGGAAGCATGTCTTGAAGCCAGCGGTCAACTAGCTGCATACTTATGGCAGGGTCAAGGTAGCAGTATTCTGAGACAGGAGGTTCCCAGATTACCACTCTACTGCACCTGGAGATACCCTCCAGGTCTGCATTGTTAACTTGCGTCTCAGAGGCCTCTGGCAAACGTCTCTGGTGAAGACGTGCGAAACTCACTCTGCAGGCAGTGTGGAACTGTGAGGGACTGAGGGTCAGCTCAACTCTCAGCAGTAAGATGTTTTTGGACAAGGCGTTCAAATACCTACTCACGTATGGAACTTAGTATGTAGCACCAGTCTACCCCAGGAATTACTAGGAAATCGCTTGTTTGAGCTTGGAGGCACTCGTCTTGTGTGCCGGGAGATTCCAATTACCTCTCCCAACACTTGCGTCAAGCAGCGAGCCTAGGCCTTTGGGAAGCGAAAGGTAGCGGCAGGCACGATGTAGGGTTACAGGCCATAAGCTCAACTCTCAGAAGTGTGTATGCATGGGAGGCAGATGTCTGCTACCCACTCGGACATGGGAGTTGGAACCTAGCTACACTCCTATTGAAGAAGGATGTTGGAAATCGCTGTATTCAACTCAGATACTCGGGAGTTCAGGCCCAATGCTTACACATGCTTTTCCCGCAACCTATCCCAGCCACTAACAGAAGGAGGTTAGCAGGTACGTCTACAGTCAGGCAGGATGCGGGAGGGTTCTGCCCTGTCCTCAGCTCTCACAGGGAAGCATGCCTAGAAGCCAGCTCTCAACTAGCTGCATTCTTATGACAGTGTGAAGGTAGCAGTATTCTGAGTAAGGCGGTTCCGAGATTACCACTCTACTGCACCTGGAGATACCCTCCAGGTCTGCATTGTTAACTTGCGTCTCAGAAGCCTGTGGCAAACGTCTCTGGTGAAGACCTGCAAAACTCACTCTGCAGGCAGTGTGGAACTGTGAGGGACTGAGGGTGAGCTCAACTCTCAGAAGTAAGATGCTTTAGGACAAGGCGTTCAGCTACCTTCTCACGTATGGAACTTAGTATGTAGCAGCAGTCTACCACACGAATTACTAGGCAATCGCTGGAATGAGCTTGGAGGCCCTAGTCTTGTGTGCCGGGAGATTCCAATTACCTCTCCCAACACTTCCGTCAAACAGCGAGCCTAGGCCTTTTAGAAGTGAAAGGAACCAGCAGGCTGGATGGGGAGGTACAAGCCTTAAGCTCAAGTCTCAGAAGTGTGTATGCAGGGGAGACAGATGTCTGCTACCCACTCTGACATGGGAGTTGGAAACTAGCTACACTCTGATTGAAGAAGGCCATTGGAAATCGCTGTATTCAACTCAGATACACAGGAGTTCAGGCCCAATTCTTACACATGCTTTTCCCGCAACCTCTCTCAGCCACTAACATTAGGATGTTAGCAGCTGCGCCTACAGTCAGGCAGGATGCGGGTGGGTTCTGCCCTGTCCTCAGCACTCCCAGGGAAGCATGCCTAGAAGCCAGCTCTCAACTAGCTGCATTCTTATGGCAGTGTGAAGGTAGCAGTATTCTGAGTAAGGAGGTTCCCAGATTACCACTCTACTGCACCTGGAGATACCCTCCAGGTCTGCATTGTTAAACATTTTTTTTTAATTTATTTATTTACGATAGTCACAGAGAGAGAGAGAGAGAGGCAGAGACACAGGCAGAGAGAGAAGCAGGCTCCATGCACCGGGAGCCTGACGTGGGATTCGATCCCGGGTCTCCAGGATCGCGCCCTGAGCCAAAGGCAGGCGCCAAACCGCTGCGCCACCCAGGGATCCCAGGTCTGCATTGTTAACTTGCGTCTCAGAGGCCTCTGGCAAACGTCTCTGGTGAAGACGTGCGAAACTCACTCTGCAGGCAGTGTGGAACTGTGAGGGACTGAGGGTCAGCTCAACTCTCAGCAGTAAGATGTTTTTGGACAAGGCGTTCAAATACCTACTCACGTATGGAACTTAGTATGTAGCACCAGTCTACCCCAGGAATTACTGGGAAATCGCTGGATTGAGCTTGGAGGCACTAGTCTTGTTGCCGGGAGATTCCAGTTACCTCTCCCAACACTTCGGTTAAGCAGCGAGCCTAGGCCTTTTGGAAGCGAAAGCTAGCTGCAGGCAGGAGGTAGGGATACAGGCCATAAATTCAACTCTCAGAAGTGTGTATGCATGGGAGGCAGATGTCTGCTACCCACTCGGACATGGGAGTTGGAACCTAGCTACACTCCTATTGAAGAAGGATGTTGGAAATCGCTGTATTCAATTCAGATACTCGGGAGTTCAGGCCCAATGCTTACACATGCTTTTCCCGCAACCTATCCCAGCCACTAACAGAAGGAGGTTAGCAGGTACGTCTACAGTCAGGCAGGATGCGGGAGGGTTCTGCCCTGTCCTCAGCTCTCACAGGGAAGCATGCCTAGAAGCCAGCTCTCAACTAGCTGCATTCTTATGACAGTGTGAAGGTAGCAGTATTCTGAGTCAGGATGTTCCAAGATTACCACTCTACTGCACCTGGAGATACCCTCCAGGTCTGCATTGTTAACTTGCGTCTCAGAAGCCTGTGGCAAACGTCTCTGGTGAAGACCTGCAAAACTCACTCTGCAGGCAGTGTGGAACTGTGAGGGACTGATGGTGAGCTCAACTCTCAGAAGTAAGATGCTTTTGGACAAGGCGTTCAGCTACCTTCTCACGTATGGAACTTAGTATGTAGCAGCAGTCTACCACACGAATTACTAGGCAATCGCTGGAATGAGCTTGGAGGCCCTAGTCTTGTGTGCCGGGAGATTCCAATTACCTCTCCCAACACTTCCGTCAAACAGCGAGCCTAGGCCTTTTAGAAGTGAAAGGAACCAGCAGGCTGGATGGGGAGGTACAGGCCTTAAACTCAACTCTCAGAAGTGTGTATGCAGGGGAGACAGATGTCTGCTACCCACTCTGACATGGGAGTTGGAAACTAGCTACACTCTGATTGAAGAAGGCCATTGGAAATCGCTGTATTCAACTCAGATACACAGGAGTTCAGGCCCAATGCTTACACATGCTTTTCCCGCAACCTCTCTCAGCCACTAACATTAGGATGTTAGCAGCTGCGCCTACAGTCAGGCAGGATGCGGGTGGGTTCTGCCCTGTCCTCAGCACTCCCAGGGAAGCATGCCTAGAAGCCAGCTCTCAACTAGCTGCATTCTTATGGCAGTGTGAAGGTAGCAGTATTCTGAGTAAGGAGGTTCCCAGATTACCACTCTACTGCACCTGGAGATACCCTCCAGGTCTGCATTGTTAACTTGCGTCTCAGAAGCCTCTGGCAAACGTCTCTGGTGAAGACGTCCGAAACTCACTCTGCAGGCAGTGTGGAACTGTGAGGGACTGAGGGTGAGCTCAACTCTCAGAAGTAAGATGCTTTTGGACAAGGCGTTCAGCTACCTTCTCACGTATGGAACTTAGTATGTAGCACCAGTCTACCCCAGGAATTATTAGGAAATCGCTTGATTGAGCTTGGAGGCACTCGTCTTGTGTGCCGGGAGATTCCAGTTACCTCTCCCAACACTTGCGTCAAGCAGCGAGCCTAGGCCTTTTGGAAGCGAAAGGTAGCGGCAGGCAGGATGTTGGGTTACAGGCCATAAGCTCAACTCTCAGAAGTGTGTATGCATGGGTGGCAGATGTCTGCTACCCACTCAGACATGGGAGTTGGAACCTAGCTACACTCCTATTGAAGAAGGACTTTGGAAATCGCTGTATTCAACTCAGATACACGGGAGTTCAGGCCCAATGCTTACACATGCTTTTCCCACAAACTATCCCAGCCACTAACAGAAGGAGGTTAGCAGGTAAGTCTACAGTCAGGCAGGATGCGGGTGGGTTCTGCCCTGTCCTCAGCACTCCCAGGGAAGCATGCCTAGAAGCCAGCTCTCAACTAGCTGCATTCTTATGGCAGTGTGAAGGTAGCAGTATTCTGAGTAAGGAGGTTCCCAGATTACCACTCTACTGCACCTGGAGATACCCTCCAGGTCTGCATTGTTAAACATTTTTTTTTAATTTATTTATTTACGATAGTCACAGAGAGAGAGAGAGAGGCAGAGACACAGGCAGAGAGAGAAGCAGGCTCCATGCACCGGGAGCCTGACGTGGGATTCGATCCTGGGTCTCCAGGATCGCGCCCTGAGCCAAAGGCAGGCGCCAAACCGCTGCGCCACCCAGGGATCCCAGGTCTGCATTGTTAACTTGCGTCTCAGAGGCCTCTGGCAAACGTCTCTGGTGAAGACGTGCGAAACTCACTCTGCAGGCAGTGTGGAACTGTGAGGGACTGAGGGTCAGCTCAACTCTCAGCAGTAAGATGTTTTTGGACAAGGCGTTCAAATACCTACTCACGTATGGAACTTAGTATGTAGCACCAGTCTACCCCAGGAATTACTGGGAAATCGCTGGATTGAGCTTGGAGGCACTAGTCTTGTTGCCGGGAGATTCCAATTACCTCTCCCAACACTTGCGTCAAGCAGCGAGCCTAGGCCTTTGGGAAGCGAAAGGTAGCGGCAGGCACGATGTAGGGTTACAGGCCATAAGCTCAACTCTCAGAAGTGTGTATGCATGGGAGGCAGATGTCTGCTACCCACTCGGACATGGGAGTTGGAACCTAGCTACACTCCTATTGAAGAAGGATGTTGGAAATCGCTGTATTCAACTCAGATACTCGGGAGTTCAGGCCCAATGCTTACACATGCTTTTCCCGCAACCTATCCCAGCCACTAACAGAAGGAGGTTAGCAGGTACGTCTACAGTCAGGCAGGATGCGGGAGGGTTCTGCCCTGTCCTCAGCTCTCACAGGGAAGCATGCCTAGAAGCCAGCTCTCAACTAGCTGCATTCTTATGACAGTGTGAAGGTAGCAGTATTCTGAGTCAGGATGTTCCAAGATTACCACTCTACTGCACCTGGAGATACCCTCCAGGTCTGCATTGTTAACTTGCGTCTCAGAAGCCTGTGGCAAACGTCTCTGGTGAAGACCTGCAAAACTCACTCTGCAGGCAGTGTGGAACTGTGAGGGACTGATGGTGAGCTCAACTCTCAGAAGTAAGATGCTTTTGGACAAGGCGTTCAGCTACCTTCTCACGTATGGAACTTAGTATGTAGCACCAGTCTACCACACGAATTACTAGGCAATCGCTGGAATGAGCTTGGAGGCCCTAGTCTTGTGTGCCGGGAGATTCCAATTACCTCTCCCAACACTTCCGTCAAACAGCGAGCCTAGGCCTTTTAGAAGTGAAAGGAACCAGCAGGCTGGATGGGGAGGTACAGGCCTTAAACTCAACTCTCAGAAGTGTGTATGCAGGGGAGACAGATGTCTGCTACCCACTCTGACATGGGAGTTGGAAACTAGCTACACTCTGATTGAAGAAGGCCATTGGAAATCGCTGTATTCAACTCAGATACACAGGAGTTCAGGCCCAATGCTTACACATGCTTTTCCCGCAACCTCTCTCAGCCACTAACATTAGGATGTTAGCAGCTGCGCCTACAGTCAGGCAGGATGCGGGTGGGTTCTGCCCTGTCCTCAGCACTCCCAGGGAAGCATGCCTAGAAGCCAGCTCTCAACTAGCTGCATTCTTATGGCAGTGTGAAGGTAGCAGTATTCTGAGTAAGGAGGTTCCCAGATTACCACTCTACTGCACCTGGAGATACCCTCCAGGTCTGCATTGTTAACTTGCGTCTCAGAAGCCTGTGGCAAACGTCTCTGGTGAAGACCTGCAAAACTCACTCTGCAGGCAGTGTGGAACTGTGAGGGACTGATGGTGAGCTCAACTCTCAGAAGTAAGATGCTTTTGGACAAGGCGTTCAGCTACCTTCTCACGTATGGAACTTAGTATGTAGCACCAGTCTACCACACGAATTACTAGGCAATCGCTGGAATGAGCTTGGAGGCCCTAGTCTTGTGTGCCGGGAGATTCCAATTACCTCTCCCAACACTTCCGTCAAACAGCGAGCCTAGGCCTTTTAGAAGTGAAAGGAACCAGCAGGCTGGATGGGGAGGTACAGGCCTTAAACTCAACTCTCAGAAGTGTGTATGCAGGGGAGACAGATGTCTGCTACCCACTCTGACATGGGAGTTGGAAACTAGCTACACTCTGATTGAAGAAGGCCATTGGAAATCGCTGTATTCAACTCAGATACACAGGAGTTCAGGCCCAATGCTTACACATGCTTTTCCCGCAACCTCTCTCAGCCACTAACATTAGGATGTTAGCAGCTGCGCCTACAGTCAGGCAGGATGCGGGTGGGTTCTGCCCTGTCCTCAGCACTCCCAGGGAAGCATGCCTAGAAGCCAGCTCTCAACTAGCTGCATTCTTATGGCAGTGTGAAGGTAGCAGTATTCTGAGTAAGGAGGTTCCCAGATTACCACTCTACTGCACCTGGAGATACCCTCCAGGTCTGCATTGTTAACTTGCGTCTCAGAAGCCTCTGGCAAACGTCTCTGGTGAAGACGTCCGAAACTCACTCTGCAGGCAGTGTGGAACTGTGAGGGACTGAGGGTGAGCTCAACTCTCAGAAGTAAGATGCTTTTGGACAAGGCGTTCAGCTACCTTCTCACGTATGGAACTTAGTATGTAGCACCAGTCTACCCCAGGAATTATTAGGAAATCGCTTGATTGAGCTTGGAGGCACTCGTCTTGTGTGCCGGGAGATTCCAGTTACCTCTCCCAACACTTGCGTCAAGCAGCGAGCCTAGGCCTTTTGGAAGCGAAAGGTAGCGGCAGGCAGGATGTTGGGTTACAGGCCATAAGCTCAACTCTCAGAAGTGTGTATGCATGGGTGGCAGATGTCTGCTACCCACTCGGACATGGGAGTTGGAACCTAGCTACACTCCTATTGAAGAAGGACTTTGGAAATCGCTGTATTCAACTCAGATACACGGGAGTTCAGGCCCAATGCTTACACATGCTTTTCCCACAAACTATCCCAGCCACTAACAGAAGGAGGTTAGCAGGTAAGTCTACAGTCAGGCAGGATGCGGGAGGGTCCTGCCCTGTCCTCAGCTCTCACAGGGAAGCATGCCTTGAAGCCAGCTCTCAACTAGCTGCATTCTTATGACAGTGTGAAGGTAGCAGTATTCTGAGTAAGGAGGTTCCCAGATTACCACTCTACTGCACCTGGAGATACCCTCCAGGTCTGCATTGTTAACTTGCGTCTCAGAGGCCTCTGGCAAACGTCTCTGGTGAAGACGTGCGAAACTCACTCTGCAGGCAGTGTGGAACTGTGAGGGACTGAGGGTCAGCTCAACTCTCAGCAGTAAGATGTTTTTGGACAAGGCGTTCAAATACCTACTCACGTATGGAACTTAGTATGTAGCACCAGTCTACCCAAGGAATTACTGGGAAATCGCTGGATGGAGCTTGGAGGCACTAGTCTTGTTGCCGGGAGATTCCAGTTACCTCTCCCAACACTTCGGTGAAGCAGCGAGCCTAGGCCTTTTGGAAGCGAAAGCTAGCTGCAGGCAGGAGGTAGGGTTACAGGCCATAAGCTCAACTCTCAGAAGTGTGTATGCATGGGAGGCAGATGTCTGCTACCCACTCGTACATGCGAGTGGGAACCTACTACACTCTGATGAAAAAGGACTTTGGAAATCGCTGTATTCAACTCAGATACACGTGGGTTCAGGCACAACGATTCCACATGCTTTTCTCACAACCTTTCCCTGCCACTAACATGAGGACGTTAGCAGCTCCTTCTACAGTCAAGCAGGATGCGGGAGGGTTGTGCCCTGTCCTTAGCTCTCACAGGGAAGCATGTCTTGAAGCCAGCGGTCAACTAGCTGCATACTTATGGCAGGGTCAAGGTAGCAGTATTCTGAGACAGGAGGTTCCCAGATTACCACTCTACTGCACCTGGAGATACCCTCCAGGTCTGCATTGTTAACTTGCGTCTCAGAGGCCTCTGGCAAACGTCTCTGGTGAAGACGTGCGAAACTCACTCTGCAGGCAGTGTGGAACTGTGAGGGACTGAGGGTCAGCTCAACTCTCAGCAGTAAGATGTTTTTGGACAAGGCGTTCAAATACCTACTCACGTATGGAACTTAGTATGTAGCACCAGTCTACCCCAGGAATTACTAGGAAATCGCTTGTTTGAGCTTGGAGGCACTCGTCTTGTGTGCCGGGAGATTCCAATTACCTCTCCCAACACTTGCGTCAAGCAGCGAGCCTAGGCCTTTGGGAAGCGAAAGGTAGCGGCAGGCACGATGTAGGGTTACAGGCCATAAGCTCAACTCTCAGAAGTGTGTATGCATGGGAGGCAGATGTCTGCTACCCACTCGGACATGGGAGTTGGAACCTAGCTACACTCCTATTGAAGAAGGATGTTGGAAATCGCTGTATTCAACTCAGATACTCGGGAGTTCAGGCCCAATGCTTACACATGCTTTTCCCACAACCTATCCCAGCCACTAACAGAAGGAGGTTAGCAGGTACGTCTACAGTCAGGCAGGATGCGGGAGGGTTCTGCCCTGTCCTCAGCTCTCATAGGGAAGCATGCCTAGAAGCCAGCTCTCAACTAGCTGCATTCTTATGACAGTGTGAAGGTAGCAGTATTCTGAGTCAGGATGTTCCAAGATTACCACTCTACTGCACCTGGAGATACCCTCCAGGTCTGCATTGGTAACTTGCGTCTCAGAAGCCTGTGGCAAACGTCTCTGGTGAAGACCTGCAAAACTCACTCTGCAGGCAGTGTGGAACTGTGAGGGACTGAGGGTGAGCTCAACTCTCAGAAGTAAGATGCTTTAGGACAAGGCGTTCAGCTACCTTCTCACGTATGGAACTTAGTATGTAGCAGCAGTCTACCACACGAATTACTAGGCAATCGCTGGAATGAGCTTGGAGGCCCTAGTCTTGTGTGCCGGGAGATTCCAATTACCTCTCCCAACACTTCCGTCAAACAGCGAGCCTAGGCCTTTTAGAAGTGAAAGGAACCAGCAGGCTGGATGGGGAGGTACAAGCCTTAAGCTCAAGTCTCAGAAGTGTGTATGCAGGGGAGACAGATGTCTGCTACCCACTCTGACATGGGAGTTGGAAACTAGCTACACTCTGATTGAAGAAGGCCATTGGAAATCGCTGTATTCAACTCAGATACACAGGAGTTCAGGCCCAATGCTTACACATGCTTTTCCCGCAACCTCTCTCAGCCACTAACATTAGGATGTTAGCAGCTGCGCCTACAGTCAGGCAGGATGCGGGTGGGTTCTGCCCTGTCCTCAGCACTCCCAGGGAAGCATGCCTAGAAGCCAGCTCTCAACTAGCTGCATTCTTATGGCAGTGTGAAGGTAGCAGTATTCTGAGTAAGGAGGTTCCCAGATTACCACTCTACTGCACCTGGAGATACCCTCCAGGTCTGCATTGTTAAACATTTTTTTTAATTTATTTATTTACGATAGTCACAGAGAGAGAGAGAGAGAGGCAGAGACACAGGCAGAGAGAGAAGCAGGCTCCATGCACCGGGAGCCTGACGTGGGATTCGATCCCGGGTCTCCAGGATCGCGCCCTGAGCCAAAGGCAGGCGCCAAACCGCTGCGCCACCCAGGGATCCCAGGTCTGCATTGTTAACTTGCGTCTCAGAGGCCTCTGGCAAACGTCTCTGGTGAAGACGTGCGAAACTCACTCTGCAGGCAGTGTGGAACTGTGAGGGACTGAGGGTCAGCTCAACTCTCAGCAGTAAGATGTTTTTGGACAAGGCGTTCAAATACCTACTCACGTATGGAACTTAGTATGTAGCACCAGTCTACCCCAGGAATTACTGGGAAATCGCTGGATTGAGCTTGGAGGCACTAGTCTTGTTGCCGGGAGATTCCAGTTACCTCTCCCAACACTTCGGTTAAGCAGCGAGCCTAGGCCTTTTGGAAGCGAAAGCTAGCTGCAGGCAGGAGGTAGGGATACAGGCCATAAATTCAACTCTCAGAAGTGTGTATGCATGGGAGGCAGATGTCTGCTACCCACTCGGACATGGGAGTTGGAACCTAGCTACACTCCTATTGAAGAAGGATGTTGGAAATCGCTGTATTCAACTCAGATACTCGGGAGTTCAGGCCCAATGCTTACACATGCTTTTCCCGCAACCTATCCCAGCCACTAACAGAAGGAGGTTAGCAGGTACGTCTACAGTCAGGCAGGATGCGGGAGGGTTCTGCCCTGTCCTCAGCTCTCACAGGGAAGCATGCCTAGAAGCCAGCTCTCAACTAGCTGCATTCTTATGACAGTGTGAAGGTAGCAGTATTCTGAGTCAGGATGTTCCAAGATTACCACTCTACTGCACCTGGAGATACCCTCCAGGTCTGCATTGTTAACTTGCGTCTCAGAAGCCTGTGGCAAACGTCTCTGGTGAAGACCTGCAAAACTCACTCTGCAGGCAGTGTGGAACTGTGAGGGACTGATGGTGAGCTCAACTCTCAGAAGTAAGATGCTTTTGGACAAGGCGTTCAGCTACCTTCTCACGTATGGAACTTAGTATGTAGCACCAGTCTACCACACGAATTACTAGGCAATCGCTGGAATGAGCTTGGAGGCCCTAGTCTTGTGTGCCGGGAGATTCCAATTACCTCTCCCAACACTTCCGTCAAACAGCGAGCCTAGGCCTTTTAGAAGTGAAAGGAACCAGCAGGCTGGATGGGGAGGTACAGGCCTTAAACTCAACTCTCAGAAGTGTGTATGCAGGGGAGACAGATGTCTGCTACCCACTCTGACATGGGAGTTGGAAACTAGCTACACTCTGATTGAAGAAGGCCATTGGAAATCGCTGTATTCAACTCAGATACACAGGAGTTCAGGCCCAATGCTTACACATGCTTTTCCCGCAACCTCTCTCAGCCACTAACATTAGGATGTTAGCAGCTGCGCCTACAGTCAGGCAGGATGCGGGTGGGTTCTGCCCTGTCCTCAGCACTCCCAGGGAAGCATGCCTAGAAGCCAGCTCTCAACTAGCTGCATTCTTATGGCAGTGTGAAGGTAGCAGTATTCTGAGTAAGGAGGTTCCCAGATTACCACTCTACTGCACCTGGAGATACCCTCCAGGTCTGCATTGTTAACTTGCGTCTCAGAAGCCTCTGGCAAACGTCTCTGGTGAAGACGTCCGAAACTCACTCTGCAGGCAGTGTGGAACTGTGAGGGACTGAGGGTGAGCTCAACTCTCAGAAGTAAGATGCTTTTGGACAAGGCGTTCAGCTACCTTCTCACGTATGGAACTTAGTATGTAGCACCAGTCTACCCCAGGAATTATTAGGAAATCGCTTGATTGAGCTTGGAGGCACTCGTCTTGTGTGCCGGGAGATTCCAGTTACCTCTCCCAACACTTGCGTCAAGCAGCGAGCCTAGGCCTTTTGGAAGCGAAAGGTAGCGGCAGGCAGGATGTTGGGTTACAGGCCATAAGCTCAACTCTCAGAAGTGTGTATGCATGGGTGGCAGATGTCTGCTACCCACTCAGACATGGGAGTTGGAACCTAGCTACACTCCTATTGAAGAAGGACTTTGGAAATCGCTGTATTCAACTCAGATACACGGGAGTTCAGGCCCAATGCTTACACATGCTTTTCCCACAAACTATCCCAGCCACTAACAGAAGGAGGTTAGCAGGTAAGTCTACAGTCAGGCAGGATGCGGGTGGGTTCTGCCCTGTCCTCAGCACTCCCAGGGAAGCATGCCTAGAAGCCAGCTCTCAACTAGCTGCATTCTTATGGCAGTGTGAAGGTAGCAGTATTCTGAGTAAGGAGGTTCCCAGATTACCACTCTACTGCACCTGGAGATACCCTCCAGGTCTGCATTGTTAAACATTTTTTTTTAATTTATTTATTTACGATAGTCACAGAGAGAGAGAGAGAGAGGCAGAGACACAGGCAGAGAGAGAAGCAGGCTCCATGCACCGGGAGCCTGACGTGGGATTCGATCCTGGGTCTCCAGGATCGCGCCCTGAGCCAAAGGCAGGCGCCAAACCGCTGCGCCACCCAGGGATCCCAGGTCTGCATTGTTAACTTGCGTCTCAGAGGCCTCTGGCAAACGTCTCTGGTGAAGACGTGCGAAACTCACTCTGCAGGCAGTGTGGAACTGTGAGGGACTGAGGGTCAGCTCAACTCTCAGCAGTAAGATGTTTTTGGACAAGGCGTTCAAATACCTACTCACGTATGGAACTTAGTATGTAGCACCAGTCTACCCCAGGAATTACTGGGAAATCGCTGGATTGAGCTTGGAGGCACTAGTCTTGTTGCCGGGAGATTCCAGTTACCTCTCCCAACACTTCGGTTAAGCAGCGAGCCTAGGCCTTTTGGAAGCGAAAGCTAGCTGCAGGCAGGAGGTAGGGATACAGGCCATAAATTCAACTCTCAGAAGTGTGTATGCATGGGAGGCAGATGTCTGCTACCCACTCGGACATGGGAGTTGGAACCTAGCTACACTCCTATTGAAGAAGGATGTTGGAAATCGCTGTATTCAACTCAGATACTCGGGAGTTCAGGCCCAATGCTTACACATGCTTTTCCCGCAACCTATCCCAGCCACTAACAGAAGGAGGTTAGCAGGTACGTCTACAGTCAGGCAGGATGCGGGAGGGTTCTGCCCTGTCCTCAGCTCTCACAGGGAAGCATGCCTAGAAGCCAGCTCTCAACTAGCTGCATTCTTATGACAGTGTGAAGGTAGCAGTATTCTGAGTCAGGATGTTCCAAGATTACCACTCTACTGCACCTGGAGATACCCTCCAGGTCTGCATTGTTAACTTGCGTCTCAGAAGCCTGTGGCAAACGTCTCTGGTGAAGACCTGCAAAACTCACTCTGCAGGCAGTGTGGAACTGTGAGGGACTGATGGTGAGCTCAACTCTCAGAAGTAAGATGCTTTTGGACAAGGCGTTCAGCTACCTTCTCACGTATGGAACTTAGTATGTAGCACCAGTCTACCACACGAATTACTAGGCAATCGCTGGAATGAGCTTGGAGGCCCTAGTCTTGTGTGCCGGGAGATTCCAATTACCTCTCCCAACACTTCCGTCAAACAGCGAGCCTAGGCCTTTTAGAAGTGAAAGGAACCAGCAGGCTGGATGGGGAGGTACAGGCCTTAAACTCAACTCTCAGAAGTGTGTATGCAGGGGAGACAGATGTCTGCTACCCACTCTGACATGGGAGTTGGAAACTAGCTACACTCTGATTGAAGAAGGCCATTGGAAATCGCTGTATTCAACTCAGATACACAGGAGTTCAGGCCCAATGCTTACACATGCTTTTCCCGCAACCTCTCTCAGCCACTAACATTAGGATGTTAGCAGCTGCGCCTACAGTCAGGCAGGATGCGGGTGGGTTCTGCCCTGTCCTCAGCACTCCCAGGGAAGCATGCCTAGAAGCCAGCTCTCAACTAGCTGCATTCTTATGGCAGTGTGAAGGTAGCAGTATTCTGAGTAAGGAGGTTCCCAGATTACCACTCTACTGCACCTGGAGATACCCTCCAGGTCTGCATTGTTAACTTGCGTCTCAGAAGCCTCTGGCAAACGTCTCTGGTGAAGACGTCCGAAACTCACTCTGCAGGCAGTGTGGAACTGTGAGGGACTGAGGGTGAGCTCAACTCTCAGAAGTAAGATGCTTTTGGACAAGGCGTTCAGCTACCTTCTCACGTATGGAACTTAGTATGTAGCACCAGTCTACCCCAGGAATTATTAGGAAATCGCTTGATTGAGCTTGGAGGCACTCGTCTTGTGTGCCGGGAGATTCCAGTTACCTCTCCCAACACTTGCGTCAAGCAGCGAGCCTAGGCCTTTTGGAAGCGAAAGGTAGCGGCAGGCAGGATGTTGGGTTACAGGCCATAAGCTCAACTCTCAGAAGTGTGTATGCATGGGTGGCAGATGTCTGCTACCCACTCAGACATGGGAGTTGGAACCTAGCTACACTCCTATTGAAGAAGGACTTTGGAAATCGCTGTATTCAACTCAGATACACGGGAGTTCAGGCCCAATGCTTACACATGCTTTTCCCACAAACTATCCCAGCCACTAACAGAAGGAGGTTAGCAGGTAAGTCTACAGTCAGGCAGGATGCGGGTGGGTTCTGCCCTGTCCTCAGCACTCCCAGGGAAGCATGCCTAGAAGCCAGCTCTCAACTAGCTGCATTCTTATGGCAGTGTGAAGGTAGCAGTATTCTGAGTAAGGAGGTTCCCAGATTACCACTCTACTGCACCTGGAGATACCCTCCAGGTCTGCATTGTTAAACATTTTTTTTTAATTTATTTATTTACGATAGTCACAGAGAGAGAGAGAGAGAGGCAGAGACACAGGCAGAGAGAGAAGCAGGCTCCATGCACCGGGAGCCTGACGTGGGATTCGATCCTGGGTCTCCAGGATCGCGCCCTGAGCCAAAGGCAGGCGCCAAACCGCTGCGCCACCCAGGGATCCCAGGTCTGCATTGTTAACTTGCGTCTCAGAGGCCTCTGGCAAACGTCTCTGGTGAAGACGTGCGAAACTCACTCTGCAGGCAGTGTGGAACTGTGAGGGACTGAGGGTCAGCTCAACTCTCAGCAGTAAGATGTTTTTGGACAAGGCGTTCAAATACCTACTCACGTATGGAACTTAGTATGTAGCACCAGTCTACCCCAGGAATTACTGGGAAATCGCTGGATTGAGCTTGGAGGCACTAGTCTTGTTGCCGGGAGATTCCAGTTACCTCTCCCAACACTTCGGTTAAGCAGCGAGCCTAGGCCTTTTGGAAGCGAAAGCTAGCTGCAGGCAGGAGGTAGGGATACAGGCCATAAATTCAACTCTCAGAAGTGTGTATGCATGGGAGGCAGATGTCTGCTACCCACTCGGACATGGGAGTTGGAACCTAGCTACACTCCTATTGAAGAAGGATGTTGGAAATCGCTGTATTCAACTCAGATACTCGGGAGTTCAGGCCCAATGTTTACACATGCTTTTCCCGCAACCTATCCCAGCCACTAACAGAAGGAGGTTAGCAGGTACGTCTACAGTCAGGCAGGATGCGGGAGGGTTCTGCCCTGTCCTCAGCTCTCACAGGGAAGCATGCCTAGAAGCCAGCTCTCAACTAGCTGCATTCTTATGACAGTGTGAAGGTAGCAGTATTCTGAGTCAGGATGTTCCAAGATTACCACTCTACTGCACCTGGAGATACCCTCCAGGTCTGCATTGTTAACTTGCGTCTCAGAAGCCTGTGGCAAACGTCTCTGGTGAAGACCTGCAAAACTCACTCTGCAGGCAGTGTGGAACTGTGAGGGACTGATGGTGAGCTCAACTCTCAGAAGTAAGATGCTTTTGGACAAGGCGTTCAGCTACCTTCTCACGTATGGAACTTAGTATGTAGCACCAGTCTACCACACGAATTACTAGGCAATCGCTGGAATGAGCTTGGAGGCCCTAGTCTTGTGTGCCGGGAGATTCCAATTACCTCTCCCAACACTTCCGTCAAACAGCGAGCCTAGGCCTTTTAGAAGTGAAAGGAACCAGCAGGCTGGATGGGGAGGTACAGGCCTTAAACTCAACTCTCAGAAGTGTGTATGCAGGGGAGACAGATGTCTGCTACCCACTCTGACATGGGAGTTGGAAACTAGCTACACTCTGATTGAAGAAGGCCATTGGAAATCGCTGTATTCAACTCAGATACACAGGAGTTCAGGCCCAATGCTTACACATGCTTTTCCCGCAACCTCTCTCAGCCACTAACATTAGGATGTTAGCAGCTGCGCCTACAGTCAGGCAGGATGCGGGTGGGTTCTGCCCTGTCCTCAGCACTCCCAGGGAAGCATGCCTAGAAGCCAGCTCTCAACTAGCTGCATTCTTATGGCAGTGTGAAGGTAGCAGTATTCTGAGTAAGGAGGTTCCCAGATTACCACTCTACTGCACCTGGAGATACCCTCCAGGTCTGCATTGTTAACTTGCGTCTCAGAAGCCTCTGGCAAACGTCTCTGGTGAAGACGTCCGAAACTCACTCTGCAGGCAGTGTGGAACTGTGAGGGACTGAGGGTGAGCTCAACTCTCAGAAGTAAGATGCTTTTGGACAAGGCGTTCAGCTACCTTCTCACGTATGGAACTTAGTATGTAGCACCAGTCTACCCCAGGAATTATTAGGAAATCGCTTGATTGAGCTTGGAGGCACTCGTCTTGTGTGCCGGGAGATTCCAGTTACCTCTCCCAACACTTGCGTCAAGCAGCGAGCCTAGGCCTTTTGGAAGCGAAAGGTAGCGGCAGGCAGGATGTTGGGTTACAGGCCATAAGCTCAACTCTCAGAAGTGTGTATGCATGGGTGGCAGATGTCTGCTACCCACTCAGACATGGGAGTTGGAACCTAGCTACACTCCTATTGAAGAAGGACTTTGGAAATCGCTGTATTCAACTCAGATACACGGGAGTTCAGGCCCAATGCTTACACATGCTTTTCCCACAAACTATCCCAGCCACTAACAGAAGGAGGTTAGCAGGTAAGTCTACAGTCAGGCAGGATGCGGGTGGGTTCTGCCCTGTCCTCAGCACTCCCAGGGAAGCATGCCTAGAAGCCAGCTCTCAACTAGCTGCATTCTTATGGCAGTGTGAAGGTAGCAGTATTCTGAGTAAGGAGGTTCCCAGATTACCACTCTACTGCACCTGGAGATACCCTCCAGGTCTGCATTGTTAAACATTTTTTTTTAATTTATTTATTTACGATAGTCACAGAGAGAGAGAGAGAGAGGCAGAGACACAGGCAGAGAGAGAAGCAGGCTCCATGCACCGGGAGCCTGACGTGGGATTCGATCCTGGGTCTCCAGGATCGCGCCCTGAGCCAAAGGCAGGCGCCAAACCGCTGCGCCACCCAGGGATCCCAGGTCTGCATTGTTAACTTGCGTCTCAGAGGCCTCTGGCAAACGTCTCTGGTGAAGACGTGCGAAACTCACTCTGCAGGCAGTGTGGAACTGTGAGGGACTGAGGGTCAGCTCAACTCTCAGCAGTAAGATGTTTTTGGACAAGGCGTTCAAATACCTACTCACGTATGGAACTTAGTATGTAGCACCAGTCTACCCCAGGAATTACTGGGAAATCGCTGGATTGAGCTTGGAGGCACTAGTCTTGTTGCCGGGAGATTCCAGTTACCTCTCCCAACACTTCGGTTAAGCAGCGAGCCTAGGCCTTTTGGAAGCGAAAGCTAGCTGCAGGCAGGAGGTAGGGATACAGGCCATAAATTCAACTCTCAGAAGTGTGTATGCATGGGAGGCAGATGTCTGCTACCCACTCGGACATGGGAGTTGGAACCTAGCTACACTCCTATTGAAGAAGGATGTTGGAAATCGCTGTATTCAACTCAGATACTCGGGAGTTCAGGCCCAATGCTTACACATGCTTTTCCCGCAACCTATCCCAGCCACTAACAGAAGGAGGTTAGCAGGTACGTCTACAGTCAGGCAGGATGCGGGAGGGTTCTGCCCTGTCCTCAGCTCTCACAGGGAAGCATGCCTAGAAGCCAGCTCTCAACTAGCTGCATTCTTATGACAGTGTGAAGGTAGCAGTATTCTGAGTCAGGATGTTCCAAGATTACCACTCTACTGCACCTGGAGATACCCTCCAGGTCTGCATTGTTAACTTGCGTCTCAGAAGCCTGTGGCAAACGTCTCTGGTGAAGACCTGCAAAACTCACTCTGCAGGCAGTGTGGAACTGTGAGGGACTGATGGTGAGCTCAACTCTCAGAAGTAAGATGCTTTTGGACAAGGCGTTCAGCTACCTTCTCACGTATGGAACTTAGTATGTAGCACCAGTCTACCACACGAATTACTAGGCAATCGCTGGAATGAGCTTGGAGGCCCTAGTCTTGTGTGCCGGGAGATTCCAATTACCTCTCCCAACACTTCCGTCAAACAGCGAGCCTAGGCCTTTTAGAAGTGAAAGGAACCAGCAGGCTGGATGGGGAGGTACAGGCCTTAAACTCAACTCTCAGAAGTGTGTATGCAGGGGAGACAGATGTCTGCTACCCACTCTGACATGGGAGTTGGAAACTAGCTACACTCTGATTGAAGAAGGCCATTGGAAATCGCTGTATTCAACTCAGATACACAGGAGTTCAGGCCCAATGCTTACACATGCTTTTCCCGCAACCTCTCTCAGCCACTAACATTAGGATGTTAGCAGCTGCGCCTACAGTCAGGCAGGATGCGGGTGGGTTCTGCCCTGTCCTCAGCACTCCCAGGGAAGCATGCCTAGAAGCCAGCTCTCAACTAGCTGCATTCTTATGGCAGTGTGAAGGTAGCAGTATTCTGAGTAAGGAGGTTCCCAGATTACCACTCTACTGCACCTGGAGATACCCTCCAGGTCTGCATTGTTAACTTGCGTCTCAGAAGCCTCTGGCAAACGTCTCTGGTGAAGACGTCCGAAACTCACTCTGCAGGCAGTGTGGAACTGTGAGGGACTGAGGGTGAGCTCAACTCTCAGAAGTAAGATGCTTTTGGACAAGGCGTTCAGCTACCTTCTCACGTATGGAACTTAGTATGTAGCACCAGTCTACCCCAGGAATTATTAGGAAATCGCTTGATTGAGCTTGGAGGCACTCGTCTTGTGTGCCGGGAGATTCCAGTTACCTCTCCCAACACTTGCGTCAAGCAGCGAGCCTAGGCCTTTTGGAAGCGAAAGGTAGCGGCAGGCAGGATGTTGGGTTACAGGCCATAAGCTCAACTCTCAGAAGTGTGTATGCATGGGTGGCAGATGTCTGCTACCCACTCAGACATGGGAGTTGGAACCTAGCTACACTCCTATTGAAGAAGGACTTTGGAAATCGCTGTATTCAACTCAGATACACGGGAGTTCAGGCCCAATGCTTACACATGCTTTTCCCACAAACTATCCCAGCCACTAACAGAAGGAGGTTAGCAGGTAAGTCTACAGTCAGGCAGGATGCGGGTGGGTTCTGCCCTGTCCTCAGCACTCCCAGGGAAGCATGCCTAGAAGCCAGCTCTCAACTAGCTGCATTCTTATGGCAGTGTGAAGGTAGCAGTATTCTGAGTAAGGAGGTTCCCAGATTACCACTCTACTGCACCTGGAGATACCCTCCAGGTCTGCATTGTTAAACATTTTTTTTTAATTTATTTATTTACGATAGTCACAGAGAGAGAGAGAGAGAGGCAGAGACACAGGCAGAGAGAGAAGCAGGCTCCATGCACCGGGAGCCTGACGTGGGATTCGATCCTGGGTCTCCAGGATCGCGCCCTGAGCCAAAGGCAGGCGCCAAACCGCTGCGCCACCCAGGGATCCCAGGTCTGCATTGTTAACTTGCGTCTCAGAGGCCTCTGGCAAACGTCTCTGGTGAAGACGTGCGAAACTCACTCTGCAGGCAGTGTGGAACTGTGAGGGACTGAGGGTCAGCTCAACTCTCAGCAGTAAGATGTTTTTGGACAAGGCGTTCAAATACCTACTCACGTATGGAACTTAGTATGTAGCACCAGTCTACCCCAGGAATTACTGGGAAATCGCTGGATTGAGCTTGGAGGCACTAGTCTTGTTGCCGGGAGATTCCAGTTACCTCTCCCAACACTTCGGTTAAGCAGCGAGCCTAGGCCTTTTGGAAGCGAAAGCTAGCTGCAGGCAGGAGGTAGGGATACAGGCCATAAATTCAACTCTCAGAAGTGTGTATGCATGGGAGGCAGATGTCTGCTACCCACTCGGACATGGGAGTTGGAACCTAGCTACACTCCTATTGAAGAAGGATGTTGGAAATCGCTGTATTCAACTCAGATACTCGGGAGTTCAGGCCCAATGTTTACACATGCTTTTCCCGCAACCTATCCCAGCCACTAACAGAAGGAGGTTAGCAGGTACGTCTACAGTCAGGCAGGATGCGGGAGGGTTCTGCCCTGTCCTCAGCTCTCACAGGGAAGCATGCCTAGAAGCCAGCTCTCAACTAGCTGCATTCTTATGACAGTGTGAAGGTAGCAGTATTCTGAGTCAGGATGTTCCAAGATTACCACTCTACTGCACCTGGAGATACCCTCCAGGTCTGCATTGTTAACTTGCGTCTCAGAAGCCTGTGGCAAACGTCTCTGGTGAAGACCTGCAAAACTCACTCTGCAGGCAGTGTGGAACTGTGAGGGACTGATGGTGAGCTCAACTCTCAGAAGTAAGATGCTTTTGGACAAGGCGTTCAGCTACCTTCTCACGTATGGAACTTAGTATGTAGCACCAGTCTACCACACGAATTACTAGGCAATCGCTGGAATGAGCTTGGAGGCCCTAGTCTTGTGTGCCGGGAGATTCCAATTACCTCTCCCAACACTTCCGTCAAACAGCGAGCCTAGGCCTTTTAGAAGTGAAAGGAACCAGCAGGCTGGATGGGGAGGTACAGGCCTTAAACTCAACTCTCAGAAGTGTGTATGCAGGGGAGACAGATGTCTGCTACCCACTCTGACATGGGAGTTGGAAACTAGCTACACTCTGATTGAAGAAGGCCATTGGAAATCGCTGTATTCAACTCAGATACACAGGAGTTCAGGCCCAATGCTTACACATGCTTTTCCCGCAACCTCTCTCAGCCACTAACATTAGGATGTTAGCAGCTGCGCCTACAGTCAGGCAGGATGCGGGTGGGTTCTGCCCTGTCCTCAGCACTCCCAGGGAAGCATGCCTAGAAGCCAGCTCTCAACTAGCTGCATTCTTATGGCAGTGTGAAGGTAGCAGTATTCTGAGTAAGGAGGTTCCCAGATTACCACTCTACTGCACCTGGAGATACCCTCCAGGTCTGCATTGTTAACTTGCGTCTCAGAAGCCTCTGGCAAACGTCTCTGGTGAAGACGTCCGAAACTCACTCTGCAGGCAGTGTGGAACTGTGAGGGACTGAGGGTGAGCTCAACTCTCAGAAGTAAGATGCTTTTGGACAAGGCGTTCAGCTACCTTCTCACGTATGGAACTTAGTATGTAGCACCAGTCTACCCCAGGAATTATTAGGAAATCGCTTGATTGAGCTTGGAGGCACTCGTCTTGTGTGCCGGGAGATTCCAGTTACCTCTCCCAACACTTGCGTCAAGCAGCGAGCCTAGGCCTTTTGGAAGCGAAAGGTAGCGGCAGGCAGGATGTTGGGTTACAGGCCATAAGCTCAACTCTCAGAAGTGTGTATGCATGGGTGGCAGATGTCTGCTACCCACTCGGACATGGGAGTTGGAACCTAGCTACACTCCTATTGAAGAAGGACTTTGGAAATCGCTGTATTCAACTCAGATACACGGGAGTTCAGGCCCAATGCTTACACATGCTTTTCCCACAAACTATCCCAGCCACTAACAGAAGGAGGTTAGCAGGTAAGTCTACAGTCAGGCAGGATGCGGGAGGGTCCTGCCCTGTCCTCAGCTCTCACAGGGAAGCATGCCTTGAAGCCAGCTCTCAACTAGCTGCATTCTTATGACAGTGTGAAGGTAGCAGTATTCTGAGTAAGGAGGTTCCCAGATTACCACTCTACTGCACCTGGAGATACCCTCCAGGTCTGCATTGTTAACTTGCGTCTCAGAGGCCTCTGGCAAACGTCTCTGGTGAAGACGTGCGAAACTCACTCTGCAGGCAGTGTGGAACTGTGAGGGACTGAGGGTCAGCTCAACTCTCAGCAGTAAGATGTTTTTGGACAAGGCGTTCAAATACCTACTCACGTATGGAACTTAGTATGTAGCACCAGTCTACCCAAGGAATTACTGGGAAATCGCTGGATGGAGCTTGGAGGCACTAGTCTTGTTGCCGGGAGATTCCAGTTACCTCTCCCAACACTTCGGTGAAGCAGCGAGCCTAGGCCTTTTGGAAGCGAAAGCTAGCTGCAGGCAGGAGGTAGGGTTACAGGCCATAAGCTCAACTCTCAGAAGTGTGTATGCATGGGAGGCAGATGTCTGCTACCCACTCGTACATGCGAGTGGGAACCTACTACACTCTGATGAAAAAGGACTTTGGAAATCGCTGTATTCAACTCAGATACACGTGGGTTCAGGCACAACGATTCCACATGCTTTTCTCACAACCTTTCCCTGCCACTAACATGAGGACGTTAGCAGCTCCTTCTACAGTCAAGCAGGATGCGGGAGGGTTGTGCCCTGTCCTTAGCTCTCACAGGGAAGCATGTCTTGAAGCCAGCGGTCAACTAGCTGCATACTTATGGCAGGGTCAAGGTAGCAGTATTCTGAGACAGGAGGTTCCCAGATTACCACTCTACTGCACCTGGAGATACCCTCCAGGTCTGCATTGTTAACTTGCGTCTCAGAGGCCTCTGGCAAACGTCTCTGGTGAAGACGTGCGAAACTCACTCTGCAGGCAGTGTGGAACTGTGAGGGACTGAGGGTCAGCTCAACTCTCAGCAGTAAGATGTTTTTGGACAAGGCGTTCAAATACCTACTCACGTATGGAACTTAGTATGTAGCACCAGTCTACCCCAGGAATTACTAGGAAATCGCTTGTTTGAGCTTGGAGGCACTCGTCTTGTGTGCCGGGAGATTCCAATTACCTCTCCCAACACTTGCGTCAAGCAGCGAGCCTAGGCCTTTGGGAAGCGAAAGGTAGCGGCAGGCACGATGTAGGGTTACAGGCCATAAGCTCAACTCTCAGAAGTGTGTATGCATGGGAGGCAGATGTCTGCTACCCACTCGGACATGGGAGTTGGAACCTAGCTACACTCCTATTGAAGAAGGATGTTGGAAATCGCTGTATTCAACTCAGATACTCGGGAGTTCAGGCCCAATGCTTACACATGCTTTTCCCACAACCTATCCCAGCCACTAACAGAAGGAGGTTAGCAGGTACGTCTACAGTCAGGCAGGATGCGGGAGGGTTCTGCCCTGTCCTCAGCTCTCATAGGGAAGCATGCCTAGAAGCCAGCTCTCAACTAGCTGCATTCTTATGACAGTGTGAAGGTAGCAGTATTCTGAGTAAGGCGGTTCCGAGATTACCACTCTACTGCACCTGGAGATACCCTCCAGGTCTGCATTGGTAACTTGCGTCTCAGAAGCCTGTGGCAAACGTCTCTGGTGAAGACCTGCAAAACTCACTCTGCAGGCAGTGTGGAACTGTGAGGGACTGAGGGTGAGCTCAACTCTCAGAAGTAAGATGCTTTTGGACAAGGCGTTCAGCTACCTTCTCACGTATGGAACTTAGTATGTAGCACCAGTCTACCACACGAATTACTAGGCAATCGCTGGAATGAGCTTGGAGGCCCTAGTCTTGTGTGCCGGGAGATTCCAATTACCTCTCCCAACACTTCCGTCAAACAGCGAGCCTAGGCCTTTTAGAAGTGAAAGGAACCAGCAGGCTGGATGGGGAGGTACAGGCCTTAAACTCAACTCTCAGAAGTGTGTATGCAGGGGAGACAGATGTCTGCTACCCACTCTGACATGGGAGTTGGAAACTAGCTACACTCTGATTGAAGAAGGCCATTGGAAATCGCTGTATTCAACTCAGATACACAGGAGTTCAGGCCCAATGCTTACACATGCTTTTCCCGCAACCTCTCTCAGCCACTAACATTAGGATGTTAGCAGCTGCGCCTACAGTCAGGCAGGATGCGGGTGGGTTCTGCCCTGTCCTCAGCACTCCCAGGGAAGCATGCCTAGAAGCCAGCTCTCAACTAGCTGCATTCTTATGGCAGTGTGAAGGTAGCAGTATTCTGAGTAAGGAGGTTCCCAGATTACCACTCTACTGCACCTGGAGATACCCTCCAGGTCTGCATTGTTAACTTGCGTCTCAGAAGCCTCTGGCAAACGTCTCTGGTGAAGACGTCCGAAACTCACTCTGCAGGCAGTGTGGAACTGTGAGGGACTGAGGGTGAGCTCAACTCTCAGAAGTAAGATGCTTTTGGACAAGGCGTTCAGCTACCTTCTCACGTATGGAACTTAGTATGTAGCACCAGTCTACCCCAGGAATTATTAGGAAATCGCTTGATTGAGCTTGGAGGCACTCGTCTTGTGTGCCGGGAGATTCCAGTTACCTCTCCCAACACTTGCGTCAAGCAGCGAGCCTAGGCCTTTTGGAAGCGAAAGGTAGCGGCAGGCAGGATGTTGGGTTACAGGCCATAAGCTCAACTCTCAGAAGTGTGTATGCATGGGTGGCAGATGTCTGCTACCCACTCTGACATGGGAGTTGGAACCTAGCTACACTCCTATTGAAGAAGGACTTTGGAAATCGCTGTATTCAACTCAGATACACGGGAGTTCAGGCCCAATGCTTACACATGCTTTTCCCACAAACTATCCCAGCCACTAACAGAAGGAGGTTAGCAGGTAAGTCTACAGTCAGGCAGGATGCGGGTGGGTTCTGCCCTGTCCTCAGCACTCCCAGGGAAGCATGCCTAGAAGCCAGCTCTCAACTAGCTGCATTCTTATGGCAGTGTGAAGGTAGCAGTATTCTGAGTAAGGAGGTTCCCAGATTACCACTCTACTGCACCTGGAGATACCCTCCAGGTCTGCATTGTTAAACATTTTTTTTTAATTTATTTATTTACGATAGTCACAGAGAGAGAGAGAGAGAGGCAGAGACACAGGCAGAGAGAGAAGCAGGCTCCATGCACCGGGAGCCTGACGTGGGATTCGATCCTGGGTCTCCAGGATCGCGCCCTGAGCCAAAGGCAGGCGCCAAACCGCTGCGCCACCCAGGGATCCCAGGTCTGCATTGTTAACTTGCGTCTCAGAGGCCTCTGGCAAACGTCTCTGGTGAAGACGTGCGAAACTCACTCTGCAGGCAGTGTGGAACTGTGAGGGACTGAGGGTCAGCTCAACTCTCAGCAGTAAGATGTTTTTGGACAAGGCGTTCAAATACCTACTCACGTATGGAACTTAGTATGTAGCACCAGTCTACCCCAGGAATTACTGGGAAATCGCTGGATTGAGCTTGGAGGCACTAGTCTTGTTGCCGGGAGATTCCAGTTACCTCTCCCAACACTTCGGTTAAGCAGCGAGCCTAGGCCTTTTGGAAGCGAAAGCTAGCTGCAGGCAGGAGGTAGGGATACAGGCCATAAATTCAACTCTCAGAAGTGTGTATGCATGGGAGGCAGATGTCTGCTACCCACTCGGACATGGGAGTTGGAACCTAGCTACACTCCTATTGAAGAAGGATGTTGGAAATCGCTGTATTCAACTCAGATACTCGGGAGTTCAGGCCCAATGTTTACACATGCTTTTCCCGCAACCTATCCCAGCCACTAACAGAAGGAGGTTAGCAGGTACGTCTACAGTCAGGCAGGATGCGGGAGGGTTCTGCCCTGTCCTCAGCTCTCACAGGGAAGCATGCCTAGAAGCCAGCTCTCAACTAGCTGCATTCTTATGACAGTGTGAAGGTAGCAGTATTCTGAGTCAGGATGTTCCAAGATTACCACTCTACTGCACCTGGAGATACCCTCCAGGTCTGCATTGTTAACTTGCGTCTCAGAAGCCTGTGGCAAACGTCTCTGGTGAAGACCTGCAAAACTCACTCTGCAGGCAGTGTGGAACTGTGAGGGACTGATGGTGAGCTCAACTCTCAGAAGTAAGATGCTTTTGGACAAGGCGTTCAGCTACCTTCTCACGTATGGAACTTAGTATGTAGCACCAGTCTACCACACGAATTACTAGGCAATCGCTGGAATGAGCTTGGAGGCCCTAGTCTTGTGTGCCGGGAGATTCCAATTACCTCTCCCAACACTTCCGTCAAACAGCGAGCCTAGGCCTTTTAGAAGTGAAAGGAACCAGCAGGCTGGATGGGGAGGTACAGGCCTTAAACTCAACTCTCAGAAGTGTGTATGCAGGGGAGACAGATGTCTGCTACCCACTCTGACATGGGAGTTGGAAACTAGCTACACTCTGATTGAAGAAGGCCATTGGAAATCGCTGTATTCAACTCACATACACAGGAGTTCAGGCCCAATGCTTACACATGCTTTTCCCGCAACCTCTCTCAGCCACTAACATTAGGATGTTAGCAGCTGCGCCTACAGTCAGGCAGGATGCGGGTGGGTTCTGCCCTGTCCTCAGCACTCCCAGGGAAGCATGCCTAGAAGCCAGCTCTCAACTAGCTGCATTCTTATGGCAGTGTGAAGGTAGCAGTATTCTGAGTAAGGAGGTTCCCAGATTACCACTCTACTGCACCTGGAGATACCCTCCAGGTCTGCATTGTTAACTTGCGTCTCAGAAGCCTGTGGCAAACGTCTCTGGTGAAGACCTGCAAAACTCACTCTGCAGGCAGTGTGGAACTGTGAGGGACTGATGGTGAGCTCAACTCTCAGAAGTAAGATGCTTTTGGACAAGGCGTTCAGCTACCTTCTCACGTATGGAACTTAGTATGTAGCACCAGTCTACCACACGAATTACTAGGCAATCGCTGGAATGAGCTTGGAGGCCCTAGTCTTGTGTGCCGGGAGATTCCAATTACCTCTCCCAACACTTCCGTCAAACAGCGAGCCTAGGCCTTTTAGAAGTGAAAGGAACCAGCAGGCTGGATGGGGAGGTACAGGCCTTAAACTCAACTCTCAGAAGTGTGTATGCAGGGGAGACAGATGTCTGCTACCCACTCTGACATGGGAGTTGGAAACTAGCTACACTCTGATTGAAGAAGGCCATTGGAAATCGCTGTATTCAACTCAGATACACAGGAGTTCAGGCCCAATGCTTACACATGCTTTTCCCGCAACCTCTCTCAGCCACTAACATTAGGATGTTAGCAGCTGCGCCTACAGTCAGGCAGGATGCGGGTGGGTTCTGCCCTGTCCTCAGCACTCCCAGGGAAGCATGCCTAGAAGCCAGCTCTCAACTAGCTGCATTCTTATGGCAGTGTGAAGGTAGCAGTATTCTGAGTAAGGAGGTTCCCAGATTACCACTCTACTGCACCTGGAGATACCCTCCAGGTCTGCATTGTTAACTTGCGTCTCAGAAGCCTCTGGCAAACGTCTCTGGTGAAGACGTCCGAAACTCACTCTGCAGGCAGTGTGGAACTGTGAGGGACTAAGGGTGAGCTCAACTCTCAGAAGTAAGATGCTTTTGGACAAGGCGTTCAGCTACCTTCTCACGTATGGAACTTAGTATGTAGCACCAGTCTACCCCAGGAATTATTAGGAAATCGCTTGATTGAGCTTGGAGGCACTCGTCTTGTGTGCCGGGAGATTCCAGTTACCTCTCCCAACACTTGCGTCAAGCAGCGAGCCTAGGCCTTTTGGAAGCGAAAGGTAGCGGCAGGCAGGATGTTGGGTTACAGGCCATAAGCTCAACTCTCAGAAGTGTGTATGCATGGGTGGCAGATGTCTGCTACCCACTCGGACATGGGAGTTGGAACCTAGCTACACTCCTATTGAAGAAGGAATTTGGAAATCGCTGTATTCAACTCAGATACACGGGAGTTCAGGCCCAATGCTTACACATGCTTTTCCCACAAACTATCCCAGCCACTAACAGAAGGAGGTTAGCAGGTAAGTCTACAGTCAGGCAGGATGCGGGAGGGTCCTGCCCTGTCCTCAGCTCTCACAGGGAAGCATGCCTTGAAGCCAGCTCTCAACTAGCTGCATTCTTATGACAGTGTGAAGGTAGCAGTATTCTGAGTAAGGAGGTTCCCAGATTACCACTCTACTGCACCTGGAGATACCCTCCAGGTCTGCATTGTTAACTTGCGTCTCAGAGGCCTCTGGCAAACGTCTCTGGTGAAGACGTGCGAAACTCACTCTGCAGGCAGTGTGGAACTGTGAGGGACTGAGGGTCAGCTCAACTCTCAGCAGTAAGATGTTTTTGGACAAGGCGTTCAAATACCTACTCACGTATGGAACTTAGTATGTAGCACAAGTCTACCCAAGGAATTACTGGGAAATCGCTGGATGGAGCTTGGAGGCACTAGTCTTGTTGCCGGGAGATTCCAGTTACCTCTCCCAACACTTCGGTGAAGCAGCGAGCCTAGGCCTTTTGGAAGCGAAAGCTAGCTGCAGGCAGGAGGTAGGGTTACAGGCCATAAGCTCAACTCTCAGAAGTGTGTATGCATGGGAGGCAGATGTCTGCTACCCACTCGTACATGCGAGTGGGAACCTACTACACTCTGATGAAAAAGGACTTTGGAAATCGCTGTATTCAACTCAGATACACGTGGGTTCAGGCACAACGATTCCACATGCTTTTCTCACAACCTTTCCCTGCCACTAACATGAGGACGTTAGCAGCTCCTTCTACAGTCAAGCAGGATGCGGGAGGGTTGTGCCCTGTCCTTAGCTCTCACAGGGAAGCATGTCTTGAAGCCAGCGGTCAACTAGCTGCATACTTATGGCAGGGTCAAGGTAGCAGTATTCTGAGACAGGAGGTTCCCAGATTACCACTCTACTGCACCTGGAGATACCCTCCAGGTCTGCATTGTTAACTTGCGTCTCAGAGGCCTCTGGCAAACGTCTCTGGTGAAGACGTGCGAAACTCACTCTGCAGGCAGTGTGGAACTGTGAGGGACTGAGGGTCAGCTCAACTCTCAGCAGTAAGATGTTTTTGGACAAGGCGTTCAAATACCTACTCACGTATGGAACTTAGTATGTAGCACCAGTCTACCCCAGGAATTACTAGGAAATCGCTTGTTTGAGCTTGGAGGCACTCGTCTTGTGTGCCGGGAGATTCCAATTACCTCTCCCAACACTTGCGTCAAGCAGCGAGCCTAGGCCTTTGGGAAGCGAAAGGTAGCGGCAGGCACGATGTAGGGTTACAGGCCATAAGCTCAACTCTCAGAAGTGTGTATGCATGGGAGGCAGATGTCTGCTACCCACTCGGACATGGGAGTTGGAACCTAGCTACACTCCTATTGAAGAAGGATGTTGGAAATCGCTGTATTCAACTCAGATACTCGGGAGTTCAGGCCCAATGCTTACACATGCTTTTCCCACAACCTATCCCAGCCACTAACAGAAGGAGGTTAGCAGGTACGTCTACAGTCAGGCAGGATGCGGGAGGGTTCTGCCCTGTCCTCAGCTCTCATAGGGAAGCATGCCTAGAAGCCAGCTCTCAACTAGCTGCATTCTTATGACAGTGTGAAGGTAGCAGTATTCTGAGTAAGGCGGTTCCGAGATTACCACTCTACTGCACCTGGAGATACCCTCCAGGTCTGCATTGGTAACTTGCGTCTCAGAAGCCTGTGGCAAACGTCTCTGGTGAAGACCTGCAAAACTCACTCTGCAGGCAGTGTGGAACTGTGAGGGACTGAGGGTGAGCTCAACTCTCAGAAGTAAGATGCTTTAGGACAAGGCGTTCAGCTACCTTCTCACGTATGGAACTTAGTATGTAGCAGCAGTCTACCACACGAATTACTAGGCAATCGCTGGAATGAGCTTGGAGGCCCTAGTCTTGTGTGCCGGGAGATTCCAATTACCTCTCCCAACACTTCCGTCAAACAGCGAGCCTAGGCCTTTTAGAAGTGAAAGGAACCAGCAGGCTGGATGGGGAGGTACAAGCCTTAAGCTCAAGTCTCAGAAGTGTGTATGCAGGGGAGACAGATGTCTGCTACCCACTCTGACATGGGAGTTGGAAACTAGCTACACTCTGATTGAAGAAGGCCATTGGAAATCGCTGTATTCAACTCAGATACACAGGAGTTCAGGCCCAATTCTTACACATGCTTTTCCCGCAACCTCTCTCAGCCACTAACATTAGGATGTTAGCAGCTGCGCCTACAGTCAGGCAGGATGCGGGTGGGTTCTGCCCTGTCCTCAGCACTCCCAGGGAAGCATGCCTAGAAGCCAGCTCTCAACTAGCTGCATTCTTATGGCAGTGTGAAGGTAGCAGTATTCTGAGTAAGGAGGTTCCCAGATTACCACTCTACTGCACCTGGAGATACCCTCCAGGTCTGCATTGTTAAACATTTTTTTTAATTTATTTATTTACGATAGTCACAGAGAGAGAGAGAGAGAGGCAGAGACACAGGCAGAGAGAGAAGCAGGCTCCATGCACCGGGAGCCTGACGTGGGATTCGATCCCGGGTCTCCAGGATCGCGCCCTGAGCCAAAGGCAGGCGCCAAACCGCTGCGCCACCCAGGGATCCCAGGTCTGCATTGTTAACTTGCGTCTCAGAGGCCTCTGGCAAACGTCTCTGGTGAAGACGTGCGAAACTCACTCTGCAGGCAGTGTGGAACTGTGAGGGACTGAGGGTCAGCTCAACTCTCAGCAGTAAGATGTTTTTGGACAAGGCGTTCAAATACCTACTCACGTATGGAACTTAGTATGTAGCACCAGTCTACCCCAGGAATTACTGGGAAATCGCTGGATTGAGCTTGGAGGCACTAGTCTTGTTGCCGGGAGATTCCAGTTACCTCTCCCAACACTTCGGTTAAGCAGCGAGCCTAGGCCTTTTGGAAGCGAAAGCTAGCTGCAGGCAGGAGGTAGGGATACAGGCCATAAATTCAACTCTCAGAAGTGTGTATGCATGGGAGGCAGATGTCTGCTACCCACTCGGACATGGGAGTTGGAACCTAGCTACACTCCTATTGAAGAAGGATGTTGGAAATCGCTGTATTCAACTCAGATACTCGGGAGTTCAGGCCCAATGCTTACACATGCTTTTCCCGCAACCTATCCCAGCCACTAACAGAAGGAGGTTAGCAGGTACGTCTACAGTCAGGCAGGATGCGGGAGGGTTCTGCCCTGTCCTCAGCTCTCACAGGGAAGCATGCCTAGAAGCCAGCTCTCAACTAGCTGCATTCTTATGACAGTGTGAAGGTAGCAGTATTCTGAGTCAGGATGTTCCAAGATTACCACTCTACTGCACCTGGAGATACCCTCCAGGTCTGCATTGTTAACTTGCGTCTCAGAAGCCTGTGGCAAACGTCTCTGGTGAAGACCTGCAAAACTCACTCTGCAGGCAGTGTGGAACTGTGAGGGACTGATGGTGAGCTCAACTCTCAGAAGTAAGATGCTTTTGGACAAGGCGTTCAGCTACCTTCTCACGTATGGAACTTAGTATGTAGCACCAGTCTACCACACGAATTACTAGGCAATCGCTGGAATGAGCTTGGAGGCCCTAGTCTTGTGTGCCGGGAGATTCCAATTACCTCTCCCAACACTTCCGTCAAACAGCGAGCCTAGGCCTTTTAGAAGTGAAAGGAACCAGCAGGCTGGATGGGGAGGTACAGGCCTTAAACTCAACTCTCAGAAGTGTGTATGCAGGGGAGACAGATGTCTGCTACCCACTCTGACATGGGAGTTGGAAACTAGCTACACTCTGATTGAAGAAGGCCATTGGAAATCGCTGTATTCAACTCAGATACACAGGAGTTCAGGCCCAATGCTTACACATGCTTTTCCCGCAACCTCTCTCAGCCACTAACATTAGGATGTTAGCAGCTGCGCCTACAGTCAGGCAGGATGCGGGTGGGTTCTGCCCTGTCCTCAGCACTCCCAGGGAAGCATGCCTAGAAGCCAGCTCTCAACTAGCTGCATTCTTATGGCAGTGTGAAGGTAGCAGTATTCTGAGTAAGGAGGTTCCCAGATTACCACTCTACTGCACCTGGAGATACCCTCCAGGTCTGCATTGTTAACTTGCGTCTCAGAAGCCTCTGGCAAACGTCTCTGGTGAAGACGTCCGAAACTCACTCTGCAGGCAGTGTGGAACTGTGAGGGACTGAGGGTGAGCTCAACTCTCAGAAGTAAGATGCTTTTGGACAAGGCGTTCAGCTACCTTCTCACGTATGGAACTTAGTATGTAGCACCAGTCTACCCCAGGAATTATTAGGAAATCGCTTGATTGAGCTTGGAGGCACTCGTCTTGTGTGCCGGGAGATTCCAGTTACCTCTCCCAACACTTGCGTCAAGCAGCGAGCCTAGGCCTTTTGGAAGCGAAAGGTAGCGGCAGGCAGGATGTTGGGTTACAGGCCATAAGCTCAACTCTCAGAAGTGTGTATGCATGGGTGGCAGATGTCTGCTACCCACTCAGACATGGGAGTTGGAACCTAGCTACACTCCTATTGAAGAAGGACTTTGGAAATCGCTGTATTCAACTCAGATACACGGGAGTTCAGGCCCAATGCTTACACATGCTTTTCCCACAAACTATCCCAGCCACTAACAGAAGGAGGTTAGCAGGTAAGTCTACAGTCAGGCAGGATGCGGGTGGGTTCTGCCCTGTCCTCAGCACTCCCAGGGAAGCATGCCTAGAAGCCAGCTCTCAACTAGCTGCATTCTTATGGCAGTGTGAAGGTAGCAGTATTCTGAGTAAGGAGGTTCCCAGATTACCACTCTACTGCACCTGGAGATACCCTCCAGGTCTGCATTGTTAAACATTTTTTTTTAATTTATTTATTTACGATAGTCACAGAGAGAGAGAGAGAGAGGCAGAGACACAGGCAGAGAGAGAAGCAGGCTCCATGCACCGGGAGCCTGACGTGGGATTCGATCCCGGGTCTCCAGGATCGCGCCCTGAGCCAAAGGCAGGCGCCAAACCGCTGCGCCACCCAGGGATCCCAGGTCTGCATTGTTAACTTGCGTCTCAGAGGCCTCTGGCAAACGTCTCTGGTGAAGACGTGCGAAACTCACTCTGCAGGCAGTGTGGAACTGTGAGGGACTGAGGGTCAGCTCAACTCTCAGCAGTAAGATGTTTTTGGACAAGGCGTTCAAATACCTACTCACGTATGGAACTTAGTATGTAGCACCAGTCTACCCCAGGAATTACTGGGAAATCGCTGGATTGAGCTTGGAGGCACTAGTCTTGTTGCCGGGAGATTCCAGTTACCTCTCCCAACACTTCGGTTAAGCAGCGAGCCTAGGCCTTTTGGAAGCGAAAGCTAGCTGCAGGAGGAGGTAGGGATACAGGCCATAAATTCAACTCTCAGAAGTGTGTATGCATGGGAGGCAGATGTCTGCTACCCACTCGGACATGGGAGTTGGAACCTAGCTACACTCCTATTGAAGAAGGATGTTGGAAATCGCTGTATTCAACTCAGATACTCGGGAGTTCAGGCCCAATGCTTACACAGGCTTTTCCCGCAACCTATCCCAGCCACTAAGAGAAGGAGGTTAGCAGGTACGTCTACAGTCAGGCAGGATGCGGGAGGGTTCTGCCCTGTCCTCAGCTCTCACAGGGAAGCATGCCTAGAAGCCAGCTCTCAACTAGCTGCATTCTTATGACAGTGTGAAGGTAGCAGTATTCTGTGTCAGGATGTTCCAAGATTACCACTCTACTGCACCTGGAGATACCCTCCAGGTCTGCATTGTTAACTTGCGTCTCAGAAGCCTGTGGCAAACGTCTCTGGTGAAGACCTGCAAAACTCACTCTGCAGGCAGTGTGGAACTGTGAGGGACTGAAGGTGAGCTCAACTCTCAGAAGTAAGATGCTTTTGGACAAGGCGTTCAGCTACCTTCTCACGTATGGAACTTAGTATGTAGCACCAGTCTACCACACGAATTACTAGGCAATCGCTGGAATGAGCTTGGAGGCCCTAGTCTTGTGTGCCGGGAGATTCCAATTACCTCTCCCAACACTTCCGTCAAACAGCGAGCCTAGGCCTTTTAGAAGTGAAAGGAACCAGCAGGCTGGATGGGGAGGTACAGGCCTTAAACTCAACTCTCAGAAGTGTGTATGCAGGGGAGACAGATGTCTGCTACCCACTCTGACATGGGAGTTGGAAACTAGCTACACTCTGATTGAAGAAGGCCATTGGAAATCGCTGTATTCAACTCAGATACACAGGAGTTCAGGCCCAATGCTTACACATGCTTTTCCCGCAACCTCTCTCAGCCACTAACATTAGGATGTTAGCAGCTGCGCCTACAGTCAGGCAGGATACGGGTGGGTTCTGCCCTGTCCTCAGCACTCCCAGGGAAGCATGCCTAGAAGCCAGCTCTCAACTAGCTGCATTCTTATGGCAGTGTGAAGGTAGCAGTATTCTGAGTAAGGAGGTTCCCAGATTACCACTCTACTGCACCTGGAGATACCCTCCAGGTCTGCATTGTTAACTTGCGTCTCAGAGGCCTCTGGCAAACGTCTCTGGTGAAGACGTGCGAAACTCACTCTGCAGGCAGTGTGGAACTGTGAGGGACTGAGGGTCAGCTCAACTCTCAGCAGTAAGATGTTTTTGGACAAGGCGTTCAAATACCTACTCACGTATGGAACTTAGTATGTAGCACCAGTCTACCCAAGGAATTACTGGGAAATCGCTGGATGGAGCTTGGAGGCACTAGTCTTGTTGCCGGGAGATTCCAGTTACCTCTCCCAACACTTCGGTGAAGCAGCGAGCCTAGGCCTTTTGGAAGCGAAAGCTAGCTGCAGGCAGGAGGTAGGGTTACAGGCCATAAGCTCAACTCTCAGAAGTGTGTATGCATGGGAGGCAGATGTCTGCTACCCACTCGTACATGCGAGTGGGAACCTACTACACTCTGATGAAAAAGGACTTTGGAAATCGCTGTATTCAACTCAGATACACGTGGGTTCAGGCACAACGATTCCACATGCTTTTCTCACAACCTTTCCCTGCCACTAACATGAGGACGTTAGCAGCTCCTTCTACAGTCAAGCAGGATGCGGGAGGGTTGTGCCCTGTCCTTAGCTCTCACAGGGAAGCATGTCTTGAAGCCAGCGGTCAACTAGCTGCATACTTATGGCAGGGTCAAGGTAGCAGTATTCTGAGACAGGAGGTTCCCAGATTACCACTCTACTGCACCTGGAGATACCCTCCAGGTCTGCATTGTTAACTTGCGTCTCAGAGGCCTCTGGCAAACGTCTCTGGTGAAGACGTGCGAAACTCACTCTGCAGGCAGTGTGGAACTGTGAGGGACTGAGGGTCAGCTCAACTCTCAGCAGTAAGATGTTTTTGGACAAGGCGTTCAAATACCTACTCACGTATGGAACTTAGTATGTAGCACCAGTCTACCCCAGGAATTACTAGGAAATCGCTTGTTTGAGCTTGGAGGCACTCGTCTTGTGTGCCGGGAGATTCCAATTACCTCTCCCAACACTTGCGTCAAGCAGCGAGCCTAGGCCTTTGGGAAGCGAAAGGTAGCGGCAGGCACGATGTAGGGTTACAGGCCATAAGCTCAACTCTCAGAAGTGTGTATGCATGGGAGGCAGATGTCTGCTACCCACTCGGACATGGGAGTTGGAACCTAGCTACACTCCTATTGAAGAAGGATGTTGGAAATCGCTGTATTCAACTCAGATACTCGGGAGTTCAGGCCCAATGCTTACACATGCTTTTCCCAAAACCTATCCCAGCCACTAACAGAAGGAGGTTAGCAGGTACGTCTACAGTCAGGCAGGATGCGGGAGGGTTCTGCCCTGTCCTCAGCTCTCATAGGGAAGCATGCCTAGAAGCCAGCTCTCAACTAGCTGCATTCTTATGACAGTGTGAAGGTAGCAGTATTCTGAGTAAGGCGGTTCCGAGATTACCACTCTACTGCACCTGGAGATACCCTCCAGGTCTGCATTGGTAACTTGCGTCTCAGAAGCCTGTGGCAAACGTCTCTGGTGAAGACCTGCAAAACTCACTCTGCAGGCAGTGTGGAACTGTGAGGGACTGAGGGTGAGCTCAACTCTCAGAAGTAAGATGCTTTAGGACAAGGCGTTCAGCTACCTTCTCACGTATGGAACTTAGTATGTAGCAGCAGTCTACCACACGAATTACTAGGCAATCGCTGGAATGAGCTTGGAGGCCCTAGTCTTGTGTGCCGGGAGATTCCAATTACCTCTCCCAACACTTCCGTCAAACAGCGAGCCTAGGCCTTTTAGAAGTGAAAGGAACCAGCAGGCTGGATGGGGAGGTACAAGCCTTAAGCTCAAGTCTCAGAAGTGTGTATGCAGGGGAGACAGATGACTGCTACCCACTCTGACATGGGAGTTGGAAACTAGCTACACTCTGATTGAAGAAGGCCATTGGAAATCGCTGTATTCAACTCAGATACACAGGAGTTCAGGCCCAATTCTTACACATGCTTTTCCCGCAACCTCTCTCAGCCACTAACATTAGGATGTTAGCAGCTGCGCCTACAGTCAGGCAGGATGCGGGTGGGTTCTGCCCTGTCCTCAGCACTCCCAGGGAAGCATGCCTAGAAGCCAGCTCTCAACTAGCTGCATTCTTATGGCAGTGTGAAGGTAGCAGTATTCTGAGTAAGGAGGTTCCCAGATTACCACTCTACTGCACCTGGAGATACCCTCCAGGTCTGCATTGTTAAACATTTTTTTTTAATTTATTTATTTACGATAGTCACAGAGAGAGAGAGAGAGAGAGGCAGAGACACAGGCAGAGAGAGAAGCAGGCTCCATGCACCGGGAGCCTGAAGTGGGATTCGATCCCGGGTCTCCAGGATCGCGCCCTGAGCCAAAGGCAGGCGCCAAACCGCTGCGCCACTCAGGGATCCCAGGTCTGCATTGTTAACTTGCGTCTCAGAGGCCTCTGGCAAACGTCTCTGGTGAAGACGTGCGAAACTCACTCTGCAGGCAGTGTGGAACTGTGAGGGACTGAGGGTCAGCTCAACTCTCAGCAGTAAGATGTTTTTGGACAAGGCGTTCAAATACCTACTCACGTATGGAACTTAGTATGTAGCACCAGTCTACCCCAGGAATTACTAGGAAATCGCTTGTTTGAGCTTGGAGGCACTCGTCTTGTGTGCCGGGAGATTCCAATTACCTCTCCCAACACTTGCGTCAAGCAGCGAGCCTAGGCCTTTGGGAAGCGAAAGGTAGCGGCAGGCACGATGTAGGGTTACAGGCCATAAGCTCAACTCTCAGAAGTGTGTATGCATGGGAGGCAGATGTCTGCTACCCACTCGGACATGGGAGTTGGAACCTAGCTACACTCCTATTGAAGAAGGATGTTGGAAATCGCTGTATTCAACTCAGATACTCGGGAGTTCAGACCCAATGCTTACACATGCTTTTCCCACAACCTATCCCAGCCACTAACAGAAGGAGGTTAGCAGGTACGTCTACAGTCAGGCAGGATGCGGGAGGGTTCTGCCCTGTCCTCAGCTCTCATAGGGAAGCATGCCTAGAAGCCAGCTCTCAACTAGCTGCATTCTTATGACAGTGTGAAGGTAGCAGTATTCTGAGTAAGGCGGTTCCGAGATTACCACTCTACTGCACCTGGAGATACCCTCCAGGTCTGCATTGGTAACTTGCGTCTCAGAAGCCTGTGGCAAACGTCTCTGGTGAAGACCTGCAAAACTCACTCTGCAGGCAGTGTGGAACTGTGAGGGACTGAGGGTGAGCTCAACTCTCAGAAGTAAGATGCTTTAGGACAAGGCGTTCAGCTACCTTCTCACGTATGGAACTTAGTATGTAGCAGCAGTCTACCACACGAATTACTAGGCAATCGCTGGAATGAGCTTGGAGGCCCTAGTCTTGTGTGCCGGGAGATTCCAATTACCTCTCCCAACACTTCCGTCAAACAGCGAGCCTAGGCCTTTTAGAAGTGAAAGGAACCAGCAGGCTGGATGGGGAGGTACAAGCCTTAAGCTCAAGTCTCAGAAGTGTGTATGCAGGGGAGACAGATGTCTGCTACCCACTCTGACATGGGAGTTGGAAACTAGCTACACTCTGATTGAAGAAGGCCATTGGAAATCGCTGTATTCAACTCAGATACACAGGAGTTCAGGCCCAATTCTTACACATGCTTTTCCCGCAACCTCTCTCAGCCACTAACATTAGGATGTTAGCAGCTGCGCCTACAGTCAGGCAGGATGCAGGTGGGTTCTGCCCTGTCCTCAGCACTCCCAGGGAAGCATGCCTAGAAGCCAGCTCTCAACTAGCTGCATTCTTATGGCAGTGTGAAGGTAGCAGTATTCTGAGTAAGGAGGTTCCCAGATTACCACTCTACTGCACCTGGAGATACCCTCCAGGTCTGCATTGTTAACTTGCGTCTCAGAAGCCTCTGGCAAACGTCTCTGGTGAAGACGTCCGAAACTCACTCTGCAGGCAGTGTGGAACTGTGAGGGACTGAGGGTGAGCTCAACTCTCAGAAGTAAGATGCTTTTGGACAAGGCGTTCAGCTACCTTCTCACGTATGGAACTTAGTATGTAGCACCAGTCTACCCCAGGAATTATTAGGAAATCGCTTGATTGAGCTTGGAGGCACTCGTCTTGTTGCCGGGAGATTCCAGTTACCTCTCCCAACACTTCGGTGAAGCAGCGAGCCTAGGCCTTTTGGAAGCGAAAGCTAGCTGCAGGCAGGAGGTAGGGTTACAGGCCATAAGCTCAACTCTCAGAAGTGTGTATGCATGGGAGGCAGATGTCTGCTACCCACTCGTACATGCGAGTGGGAACCTACTACACTCTGATGAAAAAGGACTTTGGAAATCGCTGTATTCAACTCAGATACACGTGGGTTCAGGCACAACGATTCCACATGCTTTTCTCACAACCTTTCCCTGCCACTAACATGAGGACGTTAGCAGCTCCTTCTACAGTCAAGCAGGATGCGGGAGGGTTGTGCCCTGTCCTTAGCTCTCACAGGGAAGCATGTCTTGAAGCCAGCGGTCAACTAGCTGCATACTTATGGCAGGGTCAAGGTAGCAGTATTCTGAGACAGGAGGTTCCCAGATTACCACTCTACTGCACCTGGAGATACCCTCCAGGTCTGCATTGTTAACTTGCGTCTCAGAGGCCTCTGGCAAACGTCTCTGGTGAAGACGTGCGAAACTCACTCTGCAGGCAGTGTGGAACTGTGAGGGACTGAGGGTCAGCTCAACTCTCAGCAGTAAGATGTTTTTGGACAAGGCGTTCAAATACCTACTCACGTATGGAACTTAGTATGTAGCACCAGTCTACCCCAGGAATTACTAGGAAATCGCTTGTTTGAGCTTGGAGGCACTCGTCTTGTGTGCCGGGAGATTCCAATTACCTCTCCCAACACTTGCGTCAAGCAGCGAGCCTAGGCCTTTGGGAAGCGAAAGGTAGCGGCAGGCACGATGTAGGGTTACAGGCCATAAGCTCAACTCTCAGAAGTGTGTATGCATGGGAGGCAGATGTCTGCTACCCACTCGGACATGGGAGTTGGAACCTAGCTACACTCCTATTGAAGAAGGATGTTGGAAATCGCTGTATTCAACTCAGATACTCGGGAGTTCAGGCCCAATGCTTACACATGCTTTTCCCAAAACCTATCCCAGCCACTAACAGAAGGAGGTTAGCAGGTACGTCTACAGTCAGGCAGGATGCGGGAGGGTTCTGCCCTGTCCTCAGCTCTCATAGGGAAGCATGCCTAGAAGCCAGCTCTCAACTAGCTGCATTCTTATGACAGTGTGAAGGTAGCAGTATTCTGAGTAAGGCGGTTCCGAGATTACCACTCTACTGCACCTGGAGATACCCTCCAGGTCTGCATTGGTAACTTGCGTCTCAGAAGCCTGTGGCAAACGTCTCTGGTGAAGACCTGCAAAACTCACTCTGCAGGCAGTGTGGAACTGTGAGGGACTGAGGGTGAGCTCAACTCTCAGAAGTAAGATGCTTTAGGACAAGGCGTTCAGCTACCTTCTCACGTATGGAACTTAGTATGTAGCAGCAGTCTACCACACGAATTACTAGGCAATCGCTGGAATGAGCTTGGAGGCCCTAGTCTTGTGTGCCGGGAGATTCCAATTACCTCTCCCAACACTTCCGTCAAACAGCGAGCCTAGGCCTTTTAGAAGTGAAAGGAACCAGCAGGCTGGATGGGGAGGTACAAGCCTTAAGCTCAAGTCTCAGAAGTGTGTATGCAGGGGAGACAGATGACTGCTACCCACTCTGACATGGGAGTTGGAAACTAGCTACACTCTGATTGAAGAAGGCCATTGGAAATCGCTGTATTCAACTCAGATACACAGGAGTTCAGGCCCAATTCTTACACATGCTTTTCCCGCAACCTCTCTCAGCCACTAACATTAGGATGTTAGCAGCTGCGCCTACAGTCAGGCAGGATGCGGGTGGGTTCTGCCCTGTCCTCAGCACTCCCAGGGAAGCATGCCTAGAAGCCAGCTCTCAACTAGCTGCATTCTTATGGCAGTGTGAAGGTAGCAGTATTCTGAGTAAGGAGGTTCCCAGATTACCACTCTACTGCACCTGGAGATACCCTCCAGGTCTGCATTGTTAAACATTTTTTTTTAATTTATTTATTTACGATAGTCACAGAGAGAGAGAGAGAGAGAGGCAGAGACACAGGCAGAGAGAGAAGCAGGCTCCATGCACCGGGAGCCTGAAGTGGGATTCGATCCCGGGTCTCCAGGATCGCGCCCTGAGCCAAAGGCAGGCGCCAAACCGCTGCGCCACCCAGGGATCCCAGGTCTGCATTGTTAACTTGCGTCTCAGAGGCCTCTGGCAAACGTCTCTGGTGAAGACGTGCGAAACTCACTCTGCAGGCAGTGTGGAACTGTGAGGGACTGAGGGTCAGCTCAACTCTCAGCAGTAAGATGTTTTTGGACAAGGCGTTCAAATACCTACTCACGTATGGAACTTAGTATGTAGCACCAGTCTACCCCAGGAATTACTAGGAAATCGCTTGTTTGAGCTTGGAGGCACTCGTCTTGTGTGCCGGGAGATTCCAATTACCTCTCCCAACACTTGCGTCAAGCAGCGAGCCTAGGCCTTTGGGAAGCGAAAGGTAGCGGCAGGCACGATGTAGGGTTACAGGCCATAAGCTCAACTCTCAGAAGTGTGTATGCATGGGAGGCAGATGTCTGCTACCCACTCGGACATGGGAGTTGGAACCTAGCTACACTCCTATTGAAGAAGGATGTTGGAAATCGCTGTATTCAACTCAGATACTCGGGAGTTCAGGCCCAATGCTTACACATGCTTTTCCCACAACCTATCCCAGCCACTAACAGAAGGAGGTTAGCAGGTACGTCTACAGTCAGGCAGGATGCGGGAGGGTTCTGCCCTGTCCTCAGCTCTCATAGGGAAGCATGCCTTGAAGCCAGCTCTCAACTAGCTGCATTCTTATGACAGTGTGAAGGTAGCAGTATTCTGAGTAAGGCGGTTCCGAGATTACCACTCTACTGCACCTGGAGATACCCTCCAGGTCTGCATTGGTAACTTGCGTCTCAGAAGCCTGTGGCAAACGTCTCTGGTGAAGACCTGCAAAACTCACTCTGCAGGCAGTGTGGAACTGTGAGGGACTGAGGGTGAGCTCAACTCTCAGAAGTAAGATGCTTTAGGACAAGGCGTTCAGCTACCTTCTCACGTATGGAACTTAGTATGTAGCAGCAGTCTACCACACGAATTACTAGGCAATCGCTGGAATGAGCTTGGAGGCCCTAGTCTTGTGTGCCGGGAGATTCCAATTACCTCTCCCAACACTTCCGTCAAACAGCGAGCCTAGGCCTTTTAGAAGTGAAAGGAACCAGCAGGCTGGATGGGGAGGTACAAGCCTTAAGCTCAAGTCTCAGAAGTGTGTATGCAGGGGAGACAGATGTCTGCTACCCACTCTGACATGGGAGTTGGAAACTAGCTACACTCTGATTGAAGAAGGCCATTGGAAATCGCTGTATTCAACTCAGATACACAGGAGTTCAGGCCCAATTCTTACACATGCTTTTCCCGCAACCTCTCTCAGCCACTAACATTAGGATGTTAGCAGCTGCGCCTACAGTCAGGCAGGATGCGGGTGGGTTCTGCCCTGTCCTCAGCACTCCCAGGGAAGCATGCCTAGAAGCCAGCTCTCAACTAGCTGCATTCTTATGGCAGTGTGAAGGTAGCAGTATTCTGAGTAAGGAGGTTCCCAGATTACCACTCTACTGCACCTGGAGATACACTCCAGGTCTGCATTGTTAAACATTTTTTTTTAATTTATTTATTTACGATAGTCACAGAGAGAGAGAGAGAGAGGCAGAGACACAGGCAGAGAGAGAAGCAGGCTCCATGCACCGGGAGCCTGACGTGGGATTCGATCCCGGGTCTCCAGGATCGCGCCCTGAGCCAAAGGCAGGCGCCAAACCGCTGCGCCACCCAGGGATCCCAGGTCTGCATTGTTAACTTGCGTCTCAGAGGCCTCTGGCAAACGTCTCTGGTGAAGACGTGCGAAACTCACTCTGCAGGCAGTGTGGAACTGTGAGGGACTGAGGGTCAGCTCAACTCTCAGCAGTAAGATGTTTTTGGACAAGGCGTTCAAATACCTACTCACGTATGGAACTTAGTATGTAGCACCAGTCTACCCCAGGAATTACTGGGAAATCGCTGGATTGAGCTTGGAGGCACTAGTCTTGTTGCCGGGAGATTCCAGTTACCTCTCCCAACACTTCGGTTAAGCAGCGAGCCTAGGCCTTTTGGAAGCGAAAGCTAGCTGCAGGCAGGAGGTAGGGATACAGGCCATAAATTCAACTCTCAGAAGTGTGTATGCATGGGAGGCAGATGTCTGCTACCCACTCGGACATGGGAGTTGGAACCTAGCTACACTCCTATTGAAGAAGGATGTTGGAAATCGCTGTATTCAACTCAGATACTCGGGAGTTCAGGCCCAATGCTTACACATGCTTTTCCCGCAACCTATCCCAGCCACTAACAGAAGGAGGTTAGCAGGTACGTCTACAGTCAGGCAGGATGCGGGAGGGTTCTGCCCTGTCCTCAGCTCTCACAGGGAAGCATGCCTAGAAGCCAGCTCTCAACTAGCTGCATTCTTATGACAGTGTGAAGGTAGCAGTATTCTGAGTCAGGATGTTCCAAGATTACCACTCTACTGCACCTGGAGATACCCTCCAGGTCTGCATTGTTAACTTGCGTCTCAGAAGCCTGTGGCAAACGTCTCTGGTGAAGACCTGCAAAACTCACTCTGCAGGCAGTGTGGAACTGTGAGGGACTGATGGTGAGCTCAACTCTCAGAAGTAAGATGCTTTTGGACAAGGCGTTCAGCTACCTTCTCACGTATGGAACTTAGTATGTAGCACCAGTCTACCACACGAATTACTAGGCAATCGCTGGAATGAGCTTGGAGGCCCTAGTCTTGTGTGCCGGGAGATTCCAATTACCTCTCCCAACACTTCCGTCAAACAGCGAGCCTAGGCCTTTTAGAAGTGAAAGGAACCAGCAGGCTGGATGGGGAGGTACAGGCCTTAAACTCAACTCTCAGAAGTGTGTATGCAGGGGAGACAGATGTCTGCTACCCACTCTGACATGGGAGTTGGAAACTAGCTACACTCTGATTGAAGAAGGCCATTGGAAATCGCTGTATTCAACTCAGATACACAGGAGTTCAGGCCCAATGCTTACACATGCTTTTCCCGCAACCTCTCTCAGCCACTAACATTAGGATGTTAGCAGCTGCGCCTACAGTCAGGCAGGATGCGGGTGGGTTCTGCCCTGTCCTCAGCACTCCCAGGGAAGCATGCCTAGAAGCCAGCTCTCAACTAGCTGCATTCTTATGGCAGTGTGAAGGTAGCAGTATTCTGAGTAAGGAGGTTCCCAGATTACCACTCTACTGCACCTGGAGATACCCTCCAGGTCTGCATTGTTAACTTGCGTCTCAGAAGCCTCTGGCAAACGTCTCTGGTGAAGACGTCCGAAACTCACTCTGCAGGCAGTGTGGAACTGTGAGGGACTGAGGGTGAGCTCAACTCTCAGAAGTAAGATGCTTTTGGACAAGGCGTTCAGCTACCTTCTCACGTATGGAACTTAGTATGTAGCACCAGTCTACCCCAGGAATTATTAGGAAATCGCTTGATTGAGCTTGGAGGCACTCGTCTTGTGTGCCGGGAGATTCCAGTTACCTCTCCCAACACTTGCGTCAAGCAGCGAGCCTAGGCCTTTTGGAAGCGAAAGGTAGCGGCAGGCAGGATGTTGGGTTACAGGCCATAAGCTCAACTCTCAGAAGTGTGTATGCATGGGTGGCAGATGTCTGCTACCCACTCGGACATGGGAGTTGGAACCTAGCTACACTCCTATTGAAGAAGGACTTTGGAAATCGCTGTATTCAACTCAGATACACGGGAGTTCAGGCCCAATGCTTACACATGCTTTTCCCACAAACTATCCCAGCCACTAACAGAAGGAGGTTAGCAGGTAAGTCTACAGTCAGGCAGGATGCGGGAGGGTCCTGCCCTGTCCTCAGCTCTCACAGGGAAGCATGCCTTGAAGCCAGCTCTCAACTAGCTGCATTCTTATGACAGTGTGAAGGTAGCAGTATTCTGAGTAAGGAGGTTCCCAGATTACCACTCTACTGCACCTGGAGATACCCTCCATGTCTGCATTGTTAACTTGCGTCTCAGAGGCCTCTGGCAAACGTCTCTGGTGAAGACGTGCGAAACTCACTCTGCAGGCAGTGTGGAACTGTGAGGGACTGAGGGTCAGCTCAACTCTCAGCAGTAAGATGTTTTTGGACAAGGCGTTCAAATACCTACTCACGTATGGAACTTAGTATGTAGCACCAGTCTACCCAAGGAATTACTGGGAAATCGCTGGATGGAGCTTGGAGGCACTAGTCTTGTTGCCGGGAGATTCCAGTTACCTCTCCCAACACTTCGGTGAAGCAGCGAGCCTAGGCCTTTTGGAAGCGAAAGCTAGCTGCAGGCAGGAGGTAGGGTTACAGGCCATAAGCTCAACTCTCAGAAGTGTGTATGCATGGGAGGCAGATGTCTGCTACCCACTCGTACATGCGAGTGGGAACCTACTACACTCTGATGAAAAAGGACTTTGGAAATCGCTGTATTCAACTCAGATACACGTGGGTTCAGGCACAACGATTCCACATGCTTTTCTCACAACCTTTCCCTGCCACTAACATGAGGACGTTAGCAGCTCCTTCTACAGTCAAGCAGGATGCGGGAGGGTTGTGCCCTGTCCTTAGCTCTCACAGGGAAGCATGTCTTGAAGCCAGCGGTCAACTAGCTGCATACTTATGGCAGGGTCAAGGTAGCAGTATTCTGAGACAGGAGGTTCCCAGATTACCACTCTACTGCACCTGGAGATACCCTCCAGGTCTGCATTGTTAACTTGCGTCTCAGAGGCCTCTGGCAAACGTCTCTGGTGAAGACGTGCGAAACTCACTCTGCAGGCAGTGTGGAACTGTGAGGGACTGAGGGTCAGCTCAACTCTCAGCAGTAAGATGTTTTTGGACAAGGCGTTCAAATACCTACTCACGTATGGAACTTAGTATGTAGCACCAGTCTACCCCAGGAATTACTAGGAAATCGCTTGTTTGAGCTTGGAGGCACTCGTCTTGTGTGCCGGGAGATTCCAATTACCTCTCCCAACACTTGCGTCAAGCAGCGAGCCTAGGCCTTTGGGAAGCGAAAGGTAGCGGCAGGCACGATGTAGGGTTACAGGCCATAAGCTCAACTCTCAGAAGTGTGTATGCATGGGAGGCAGATGTCTGCTACCCACTCGGACATGGGAGTTGGAACCTAGCTACACTCCTATTGAAGAAGGATGTTGGAAATCGCTGTATTCAACTCAGATACTCGGGAGTTCAGGCCCAATGCTTACACATGCTTTTCCCACAACCTATCCCAGCCACTAACAGAAGGAGGTTAGCAGGTACGTCTACAGTCAGGCAGGATGCGGGAGGGTTCTGCCCTGTCCTCAGCTCTCATAGGGAAGCATGCCTAGAAGCCAGCTCTCAACTAGCTGCATTCTTATGACAGTGTGAAGGTAGCAGTATTCTGAGTAAGGCGGTTCCGAGATTACCACTCTACTGCACCTGGAGATACCCTCCAGGTCTGCATTGGTAACTTGCGTCTCAGAAGCCTGTGGCAAACGTCTCTGGTGAAGACCTGCAAAACTCACTCTGCAGGCAGTGTGGAACTGTGAGGGACTGAGGGTGAGCTCAACTCTCAGAAGAAAGATGCTTTAGGACAAGGCGTTCAGCTACCTTCTCACGTATGGAACTTAGTATGTAGCAGCAGTCTACCACACGAATTACTAGGCAATCGCTGGAATGAGCTTGGAGGCCCTAGTCTTGTGTGCCGGGAGATTCCAATTACCTCTCCCAACACTTCCGTCAAACAGCGAGCCTAGGCCTTTTAGAAGTGAAAGGAACCAGCAGGCTGGATGGGGAGGTACAAGCCTTAAGCTCAAGTCTCAGAAGTGTGTATGCAGGGGAGACAGATGTCTGCTACCCACTCTGACATGGGAGTTGGAAACTAGCTACACTCTGATTGAAGAAGGCCATTGGAAATCGCTGTATTCAACTCAGATACACAGGAGTTCAGGCCCAATTCTTACACATGCTTTTCCCGCAACCTCTCTCAGCCACTAACATTAGGATGTTAGCAGCTGCGCCTACAGTCAGGCAGGATGCGGGTGGGTTCTGCCCTGTCCTCAGCACTCCCAGGGAAGCATGCCTAGAAGCCAGCTCTCAACTAGCTGCATTCTTATGGCAGTGTGAAGGTAGCAGTATTCTGAGTAAGGAGGTTCCCAGATTACCACTCTACTGCACCTGGAGATACCCTCCAGGTCTGCATTGTTAAACATTTTTTTTTAATTTATTTATTTACGATAGTCACAGAGAGAGAGAGAGAGAGGCAGAGACACAGGCAGAGAGAGAAGCAGGCTCCATGCACCGGGAGCCTGACGTGGGATTCGATCCCGGGTCTCCAGGATCGCGCCCTGAGCCAAAGGCAGGCGCCAAACCGCTGCGCCACCCAGGGATCCCAGGTCTGCATTGTTAACTTGCGTCTCAGAGGCCTCTGGCAAACGTCTCTGGTGAAGACGTGCGAAACTCACTCTGCAGGCAGTGTGGAACTGTGAGGGACTGAGGGTCAGCTCAACTCTCAGCAGTAAGATGTTTTTGGACAAGGCGTTCAAATACCTACTCACGTATGGAACTTAGTATGTAGCACCAGTCTACCCCAGGAATTACTGGGAAATCGCTGGATTGAGCTTGGAGGCACTAGTCTTGTTGCCGGGAGATTCCAATTACCTCTCCCAACACTTGCGTCAAGCAGCGAGCCTAGGCCTTTGGGAAGCGAAAGGTAGCGGCAGGCACGATGTAGGGTTACAGGCCATAAGCTCAACTCTCAGAAGTGTGTATGCATGGGAGGCAGATGTCTGCTACCCACTCGGACATGGGAGTTGGAACCTAGCTACACTCCTATTGAAGAAGGATGTTGGAAATCGCTGTATTCAACTCAGATACTCGGGAGTTCAGGCCCAATGCTTACACATGCTTTTCCCGCAACCTATCCCAGCCACTAACAGAAGGAGGTTAGCAGGTACGTCTACAGTCAGGCAGGATGCGGGAGGGTTCTGCCCTGTCCTCAGCTCTCACAGGGAAGCATGCCTAGAAGCCAGCTCTCAACTAGCTGCATTCTTATGACAGTGTGAAGGTAGCAGTATTCTGAGTCAGGATGTTCCAAGATTACCACTCTACTGCACCTGGAGATACCCTCCAGGTCTGCATTGTTAACTTGCGTCTCAGAAGCCTGTGGCAAACGTCTCTGGTGAAGACCTGCAAAACTCACTCTGCAGGCAGTGTGGAACTGTGAGGGACTGATGGTGAGCTCAACTCTCAGAAGTAAGATGCTTTTGGACAAGGCGTTCAGCTACCTTCTCACGTATGGAACTTAGTATGTAGCACCAGTCTACCACACGAATTACTAGGCAATCGCTGGAATGAGCTTGGAGGCCCTAGTCTTGTGTGCCGGGAGATTCCAATTACCTCTCCCAACACTTCCGTCAAACAGCGAGCCTAGGCCTTTTAGAAGTGAAAGGAACCAGCAGGCTGGATGGGGAGGTACAGGCCTTAAACTCAACTCTCAGAAGTGTGTATGCAGGGGAGACAGATGTCTGCTACCCACTCTGACATGGGAGTTGGAAACTAGCTACACTCTGATTGAAGAAGGCCATTGGAAATCGCTGTATTCAACTCAGATACACAGGAGTTCAGGCCCAATGCTTACACATCCTTTTCCCGCAACCTCTCTCAGCCACTAACATTAGGATGTTAGCAGCTGCGCCTACAGTCAGGCAGGATGCGGGTGGGTTCTGCCCTGTCCTCAGCACTCCCAGGGAAGCATGCCTAGAAGCCAGCTCTCAACTAGCTGCATTCTTATGGCAGTGTGAAGGTAGCAGTATTCTGAGTAAGGAGGTTCCCAGATTACCACTCTACTGCACCTGGAGATACCCTCCAGGTCTGCATTGTTAACTTGCGTCTCAGAAGCCTGTGGCAAACGTCTCTGGTGAAGACCTGCAAAACTCACTCTGCAGGCAGTGTGGAACTGTGAGGGACTGATGGTGAGCTCAACTCTCAGAAGTAAGATGCTTTTGGACAAGGCGTTCAGCTACCTTCTCACGTATGGAACTTAGTATGTAGCACCAGTCTACCACACGAATTACTAGGCAATCGCTGGAATGAGCTTGGAGGCCCTAGTCTTGTGTGCCGGGAGATTCCAATTACCTCTCCCAACACTTCCGTCAAACAGCGAGCCTAGGCCTTTTAGAAGTGAAAGGAACCAGCAGGCTGGATGGGGAGGTACAGGCCTTAAACTCAACTCTCAGAAGTGTGTATGCAGGGGAGACAGATGTCTGCTACCCACTCTGACATGGGAGTTGGAAACTAGCTACACTCTGATTGAAGAAGGCCATTGGAAATCGCTGTATTCAACTCAGATACACAGGAGTTCAGGCCCAATGCTTACACATGCTTTTCCCGCAACCTCTCTCAGCCACTAACATTAGGATGTTAGCAGCTGCGCCTACAGTCAGGCAGGATGCGGGTGGGTTCTGCCCTGTCCTCAGCACTCCCAGGGAAGCATGCCTAGAAGCCAGCTCTCAACTAGCTGCATTCTTATGGCAGTGTGAAGGTAGCAGTATTCTGAGTAAGGAGGTTCCCAGATTACCACTCTACTGCACCTGGAGATACCCTCCAGGTCTGCATTGTTAACTTGCGTCTCAGAAGCCTCTGGCAAACGTCTCTGGTGAAGACGTCCGAAACTCACTCTGCAGGCAGTGTGGAACTGTGAGGGACTGAGGGTGAGCTCAACTCTCAGAAGTAAGATGCTTTTGGACAAGGCGTTCAGCTACCTTCTCACGTATGGAACTTAGTATGTAGCACCAGTCTACCCCAGGAATTATTAGGAAATCGCTTGATTGAGCTTGGAGGCACTCGTCTTGTGTGCCGGGAGATTCCAGTTACCTCTCCCAACACTTGCGTCAAGCAGCGAGCCTAGGCCTTTTGGAAGCGAAAGGTAGCGGCAGGCAGGATGTTGGGTTACAGGCCATAAGCTCAACTCTCAGAAGTGTGTATGCATGGGTGGCAGATGTCTGCTACCCACTCGGACATGGGAGTTGGAACCTAGCTACACTCCTATTGAAGAAGGACTTTGGAAATCGCTGTATTCAACTCAGATACACGGGAGTTCAGGCCCAATGCTTACACATGCTTTTCCCACAAACTATCCCAGCCACTAACAGAAGGAGGTTAGCAGGTAAGTCTACAGTCAGGCAGGATGCGGGAGGGTCCTGCCCTGTCCTCAGCTCTCACAGGGAAGCATGCCTTGAAGCCAGCTCTCAACTAGCTGCATTCTTATGACAGTGTGAAGGTAGCAGTATTCTGAGTAAGGAGGTTCCCAGATTACCACTCTACTGCACCTGGAGATACCCTCCATGTCTGCATTGTTAACTTGCGTCTCAGAGGCCTCTGGCAAACGTCTCTGGTGAAGACGTGCGAAACTCACTCTGCAGGCAGTGTGGAACTGTGAGGGACTGAGGGTCAGCTCAACTCTCAGCAGTAAGATGTTTTTGGACAAAGCGTTCAAATACCTACTCACGTATGGAACTTAGTATGTAGCACCAGTCTACCCAAGGAATTACTGGGAAATCGCTGGATGGAGCTTGGAGGCACTAGTCTTGTTGCCGGGAGATTCCAGTTACCTCTCCCAACACTTCGGTGAAGCAGCGAGCCTAGGCCTTTTGGAAGCGAAAGCTAGCTGCAGGCAGGAGGTAGGGTTACAGGCCATAAGCTCAACTCTCAGAAGTGTGTATGCATGGGAGGCAGATGTCTGCTACCCACTCGTACATGCGAGTGGGAACCTACTACACTCTGATGAAAAAGGACTTTGGAAATCGCTGTATTCAACTCAGATACACGTGGGTTCAGGCACAACGATTCCACATGCTTTTCTCACAACCTTTCCCTGCCACTAACATGAGGACGTTAGCAGCTCCTTCTACAGTCAAGCAGGATGCGGGAGGGTTGTGCCCTGTCCTTAGCTCTCACAGGGAAGCATGTCTTGAAGCCAGCGGTCAACTAGCTGCATACTTATGGCAGGGTCAAGGTAGCAGTATTCTGAGACAGGAGGTTCCCAGATTACCACTCTACTGCACCTGGAGATACCCTCCAGGTCTGCATTGTTAACTTGCGTCTCAGAGGCCTCTGGCAAACGTCTCTGGTGAAGACGTGCGAAACTCACTCTGCAGGCAGTGTGGAACTGTGAGGGACTGAGGGTCAGCTCAACTCTCAGCAGTAAGATGTTTTTGGACAAGGCGTTCAAATACCTACTCACGTATGGAACTTAGTATGTAGCACCAGTCTACCCCAGGAATTACTAGGAAATCGCTTGTTTGAGCTTGGAGGCACTCGTCTTGTGTGCCGGGAGATTCCAATTACCTCTCCCAACACTTGCGTCAAGCAGCGAGCCTAGGCCTTTGGGAAGCGAAAGGTAGCGGCAGGCACGATGTAGGGTTACAGGCCATAAGCTCAACTCTCAGAAGTGTGTATGCATGGGAGGCAGATGTCTGCTACCCACTCGGACATGGGAGTTGGAACCTAGCTACACTCCTATTGAAGAAGGATGTTGGAAATCGCTGTATTCAACTCAGATACTCGGGAGTTCAGGCCCAATGCTTACACATGCTTTTCCCGCAACCTATCCCAGCCACTAACAGAAGGAGGTTAGCAGGTACGTCTACAGTCAGGCAGGATGCGGGAGGGTTCTGCCCTGTCCTCAGCTCTCACAGGGAAGCATGCCTAGAAGCCAGCTCTCAACTAGCTGCATTCTTATGACAGTGTGAAGGTAGCAGTATTCTGAGTAAGGCGGTTCCGAGATTACCACTCTACTGCACCTGGAGATACCCTCCAGGTCTGCATTGTTAACTTGCGTCTCAGAAGCCTGTGGCAAACGTCTCTGGTGAAGACCTGCAAAACTCACTCTGCAGGCAGTGTGGAACTGTGAGGGACTGAGGGTGAGCTCAACTCTCAGAAGTAAGATGCTTTAGGACAAGGCGTTCAGCTACCTTCTCACGTATGGAACTTAGTATGTAGCAGCAGTCTACCACACGAATTACTAGGCAATCGCTGGAATGAGCTTGGAGGCCCTAGTCTTGTGTGCCGGGAGATTCCAATTACCTCTCCCAACACTTCCGTCAAACAGCGAGCCTAGGCCTTTTAGAAGTGAAAGGAACCAGCAGGCTGGATGGGGAGGTACAAGCCTTAAGCTCAAGTCTCAGAAGTGTGTATGCAGGGGAGACAGATGTCTGCTACCCACTCTGACATGGGAGTTGGAAACTAGCTACACTCTGATTGAAGAAGGCCATTGGAAATCGCTGTATTCAACTCAGATACACAGGAGTTCAGGCCCAATTCTTACACATGCTTTTCCCGCAACCTCTCTCAGCCACTAACATTAGGATGTTAGCAGCTGCGCCTACAGTCAGGCAGGATGCGGGTGGGTTCTGCCCTGTCCTCAGCACTCCCAGGGAAGCATGCCTAGAAGCCAGCTCTCAACTAGCTGCATTCTTATGGCAGTGTGAAGGTAGCAGTATTCTGAGTAAGGAGGTTCCCAGATTACCACTCTACTGCACCTGGAGATACCCTCCAGGTCTGCATTGTTAAACATTTTTTTTTAATTTATTTATTTACGATAGTCACAGAGAGAGAGAGAGAGAGGCAGAGACACAGGCAGAGAGAGAAGCAGGCTCCATGCACCGGGAGCCTGACGTGGGATTCGATCCCGGGTCTCCAGGATCGCGCCCTGAGCCAAAGGCAGGCGCCAAACCGCTGCGCCACCCAGGGATCCCAGGTCTGCATTGTTAACTTGCGTCTCAGAGGCCTCTGGCAAACGTCTCTGGTGAAGACGTGCGAAACTCACTCTGCAGGCAGTGTGGAACTGTGAGGGACTGAGGGTCAGCTCAACTCTCAGCAGTAAGATGTTTTTGGACAAGGCGTTCAAATACCTACTCACGTATGGAACTTAGTATGTAGCACCAGTCTACCCCAGGAATTACTGGGAAATCGCTGGATTGAGCTTGGAGGCACTAGTCTTGTTGCCGGGAGATTCCAGTTACCTCTCCCAACACTTCGGTTAAGCAGCGAGCCTAGGCCTTTTGGAAGCGAAAGCTAGCTGCAGGCAGGAGGTAGGGATACAGGCCATAAATTCAACTCTCAGAAGTGTGTATGCATGGGAGGCAGATGTCTGCTACCCACTCGGACATGGGAGTTGGAACCTAGCTACACTCCTATTGAAGAAGGATGTTGGAAATCGCTGTATTCAATTCAGATACTCGGGAGTTCAGGCCCAATGCTTACACATGCTTTTCCCGCAACCTATCCCAGCCACTAACAGAAGGAGGTTAGCAGGTACGTCTACAGTCAGGCAGGATGCGGGAGGGTTCTGCCCTGTCCTCAGCTCTCACAGGGAAGCATGCCTAGAAGCCAGCTCTCAACTAGCTGCATTCTTATGACAGTGTGAAGGTAGCAGTATTCTGAGTCAGGATGTTCCAAGATTACCACTCTACTGCACCTGGAGATACCCTCCAGGTCTGCATTGTTAACTTGCGTCTCAGAAGCCTGTGGCAAACGTCTCTGGTGAAGACCTGCAAAACTCACTCTGCAGGCAGTGTGGAACTGTGAGGGACTGATGGTGAGCTCAACTCTCAGAAGTAAGATGCTTTTGGACAAGGCGTTCAGCTACCTTCTCACGTATGGAACTTAGTATGTAGCAGCAGTCTACCACACGAATTACTAGGCAATCGCTGGAATGAGCTTGGAGGCCCTAGTCTTGTGTGCCGGGAGATTCCAATTACCTCTCCCAACACTTCCGTCAAACAGCGAGCCTAGGCCTTTTAGAAGTGAAAGGAACCAGCAGGCTGGATGGGGAGGTACAGGCCTTAAACTCAACTCTCAGAAGTGTGTATGCAGGGGAGACAGATGTCTGCTACCCACTCTGACATGGGAGTTGGAAACTAGCTACACTCTGATTGAAGAAGGCCATTGGAAATCGCTGTATTCAACTCAGATACACAGGAGTTCAGGCCCAATGCTTACACATGCTTTTCCCGCAACCTCTCTCAGCCACTAACATTAGGATGTTAGCAGCTGCGCCTACAGTCAGGCAGGATGCGGGTGGGTTCTGCCCTGTCCTCAGCACTCCCAGGGAAGCATGCCTAGAAGCCAGCTCTCAACTAGCTGCATTCTTATGGCAGTGTGAAGGTAGCAGTATTCTGAGTAAGGAGGTTCCCAGATTACCACTCTACTGCACCTGGAGATACCCTCCAGGTCTGCATTGTTAACTTGCGTCTCAGAAGCCTCTGGCAAACGTCTCTGGTGAAGACGTCCGAAACTCACTCTGCAGGCAGTGTGGAACTGTGAGGGACTGAGGGTGAGCTCAACTCTCAGAAGTAAGATGCTTTTGGACAAGGCGTTCAGCTACCTTCTCACGTATGGAACTTAGTATGTAGCACCAGTCTACCCCAGGAATTATTAGGAAATCGCTTGATTGAGCTTGGAGGCACTCGTCTTGTGTGCCGGGAGATTCCAGTTACCTCTCCCAACACTTGCGTCAAGCAGCGAGCCTAGGCCTTTTGGAAGCGAAAGGTAGCGGCAGGCAGGATGTTGGGTTACAGGCCATAAGCTCAACTCTCAGAAGTGTGTATGCATGGGTGGCAGATGTCTGCTACCCACTCAGACATGGGAGTTGGAACCTAGCTACACTCCTATTGAAGAAGGACTTTGGAAATCGCTGTATTCAACTCAGATACACGGGAGTTCAGGCCCAATGCTTACACATGCTTTTCCCACAAACTATCCCAGCCACTAACAGAAGGAGGTTAGCAGGTAAGTCTACAGTCAGGCAGGATGCGGGTGGGTTCTGCCCTGTCCTCAGCACTCCCAGGGAAGCATGCCTAGAAGCCAGCTCTCAACTAGCTGCATTCTTATGGCAGTGTGAAGGTAGCAGTATTCTGAGTAAGGAGGTTCCCAGATTACCACTCTACTGCACCTGGAGATACCCTCCAGGTCTGCATTGTTAAACATTTTTTTTTAATTTATTTATTTACGATAGTCACAGAGAGAGAGAGAGAGGCAGAGACACAGGCAGAGAGAGAAGCAGGCTCCATGCACCGGGAGCCTGACGTGGGATTCGATCCTGGGTCTCCAGGATCGCGCCCTGAGCCAAAGGCAGGCGCCAAACCGCTGCGCCACCCAGGGATCCCAGGTCTGCATTGTTAACTTGCGTCTCAGAGGCCTCTGGCAAACGTCTCTGGTGAAGACGTGCGAAACTCACTCTGCAGGCAGTGTGGAACTGTGAGGGACTGAGGGTCAGCTCAACTCTCAGCAGTAAGATGTTTTTGGACAAGGCGTTCAAATACCTACTCACGTATGGAACTTAGTATGTAGCACCAGTCTACCCCAGGAATTACTGGGAAATCGCTGGATTGAGCTTGGAGGCACTAGTCTTGTTGCCGGGAGATTCCAATTACCTCTCCCAACACTTGCGTCAAGCAGCGAGCCTAGGCCTTTGGGAAGCGAAAGGTAGCGGCAGGCACGATGTAGGGTTACAGGCCATAAGCTCAACTCTCAGAAGTGTGTATGCATGGGAGGCAGATGTCTGCTACCCACTCGGACATGGGAGTTGGAACCTAGCTACACTCCTATTGAAGAAGGATGTTGGAAATCGCTGTATTCAACTCAGATACTCGGGAGTTCAGGCCCAATGCTTACACATGCTTTTCCCGCAACCTATCCCAGCCACTAACAGAAGGAGGTTAGCAGGTACGTCTACAGTCAGGCAGGATGCGGGAGGGTTCTGCCCTGTCCTCAGCTCTCACAGGGAAGCATGCCTAGAAGCCAGCTCTCAACTAGCTGCATTCTTATGACAGTGTGAAGGTAGCAGTATTCTGAGTCAGGATGTTCCAAGATTACCACTCTACTGCACCTGGAGATACCCTCCAGGTCTGCATTGTTAACTTGCGTCTCAGAAGCCTGTGGCAAACGTCTCTGGTGAAGACCTGCAAAACTCACTCTGCAGGCAGTGTGGAACTGTGAGGGACTGATGGTGAGCTCAACTCTCAGAAGTAAGATGCTTTTGGACAAGGCGTTCAGCTACCTTCTCACGTATGGAACTTAGTATGTAGCACCAGTCTACCACACGAATTACTAGGCAATCGCTGGAATGAGCTTGGAGGCCCTAGTCTTGTGTGCCGGGAGATTCCAATTACCTCTCCCAACACTTCCGTCAAACAGCGAGCCTAGGCCTTTTAGAAGTGAAAGGAACCAGCAGGCTGGATGGGGAGGTACAGGCCTTAAACTCAACTCTCAGAAGTGTGTATGCAGGGGAGACAGATGTCTGCTACCCACTCTGACATGGGAGTTGGAAACTAGCTACACTCTGATTGAAGAAGGCCATTGGAAATCGCTGTATTCAACTCAGATACACAGGAGTTCAGGCCCAATGCTTACACATGCTTTTCCCGCAACCTCTCTCAGCCACTAACATTAGGATGTTAGCAGCTGCGCCTACAGTCAGGCAGGATGCGGGTGGGTTCTGCCCTGTCCTCAGCACTCCCAGGGAAGCATGCCTAGAAGCCAGCTCTCAACTAGCTGCATTCTTATGGCAGTGTGAAGGTAGCAGTATTCTGAGTAAGGAGGTTCCCAGATTACCACTCTACTGCACCTGGAGATACCCTCCAGGTCTGCATTGTTAACTTGCGTCTCAGAAGCCTGTGGCAAACGTCTCTGGTGAAGACCTGCAAAACTCACTCTGCAGGCAGTGTGGAACTGTGAGGGACTGATGGTGAGCTCAACTCTCAGAAGTAAGATGCTTTTGGACAAGGCGTTCAGCTACCTTCTCACGTATGGAACTTAGTATGTAGCACCAGTCTACCACACGAATTACTAGGCAATCGCTGGAATGAGCTTGGAGGCCCTAGTCTTGTGTGCCGGGAGATTCCAATTACCTCTCCCAACACTTCCGTCAAACAGCGAGCCTAGGCCTTTTAGAAGTGAAAGGAACCAGCAGGCTGGATGGGGAGGTACAGGCCTTAAACTCAACTCTCAGAAGTGTGTATGCAGGGGAGACAGATGTCTGCTACCCACTCTGACATGGGAGTTGGAAACTAGCTACACTCTGATTGAAGAAGGCCATTGGAAATCGCTGTATTCAACTCAGATACACAGGAGTTCAGGCCCAATGCTTACACATGCTTTTCCCGCAACCTCTCTCAGCCACTAACATTAGGATGTTAGCAGCTGCGCCTACAGTCAGGCAGGATGCGGGTGGGTTCTGCCCTGTCCTCAGCACTCCCAGGGAAGCATGCCTAGAAGCCAGCTCTCAACTAGCTGCATTCTTATGGCAGTGTGAAGGTAGCAGTATTCTGAGTAAGGAGGTTCCCAGATTACCACTCTACTGCACCTGGAGATACCCTCCAGGTCTGCATTGTTAACTTGCGTCTCAGAAGCCTCTGGCAAACGTCTCTGGTGAAGACGTCCGAAACTCACTCTGCAGGCAGTGTGGAACTGTGAGGGACTGAGGGTGAGCTCAACTCTCAGAAGTAAGATGCTTTTGGACAAGGCGTTCAGCTACCTTCTCACGTATGGAACTTAGTATGTAGCACCAGTCTACCCCAGGAATTATTAGGAAATCGCTTGATTGAGCTTGGAGGCACTCGTCTTGTGTGCCGGGAGATTCCAGTTACCTCTCCCAACACTTGCGTCAAGCAGCGAGCCTAGGCCTTTTGGAAGCGAAAGGTAGCGGCAGGCAGGATGTTGGGTTACAGGCCATAAGCTCAACTCTCAGAAGTGTGTATGCATGGGTGGCAGATGTCTGCTACCCACTCGGACATGGGAGTTGGAACCTAGCTACACTCCTATTGAAGAAGGACTTTGGAAATCGCTGTATTCAACTCAGATACACGGGAGTTCAGGCCCAATGCTTACACATGCTTTTCCCACAAACTATCCCAGCCACTAACAGAAGGAGGTTAGCAGGTAAGTCTACAGTCAGGCAGGATGCGGGAGGGTCCTGCCCTGTCCTCAGCTCTCACAGGGAAGCATGCCTTGAAGCCAGCTCTCAACTAGCTGCATTCTTATGACAGTGTGAAGGTAGCAGTATTCTGAGTAAGGAGGTTCCCAGATTACCACTCTACTGCACCTGGAGATACCCTCCAGGTCTGCATTGTTAACTTGCGTCTCAGAGGCCTCTGGCAAACGTCTCTGGTGAAGACGTGCGAAACTCACTCTGCAGGCAGTGTGGAACTGTGAGGGACTGAGGGTCAGCTCAACTCTCAGCAGTAAGATGTTTTTGGACAAGGCGTTCAAATACCTACTCACGTATGGAACTTAGTATGTAGCACCAGTCTACCCAAGGAATTACTGGGAAATCGCTGGATGGAGCTTGGAGGCACTAGTCTTGTTGCCGGGAGATTCCAGTTACCTCTCCCAACACTTCGGTGAAGCAGCGAGCCTAGGCCTTTTGGAAGCGAAAGCTAGCTGCAGGCAGGAGGTAGGGTTACAGGCCATAAGCTCAACTCTCAGAAGTGTGTATGCATGGGAGGCAGATGTCTGCTACCCACTCGTACATGCGAGTGGGAACCTACTACACTCTGATGAAAAAGGACTTTGGAAATCGCTGTATTCAACTCAGATACACGTGGGTTCAGGCACAACGATTCCACATGCTTTTCTCACAACCTTTCCCTGCCACTAACATGAGGACGTTAGCAGCTCCTTCTACAGTCAAGCAGGATGCGGGAGGGTTGTGCCCTGTCCTTAGCTCTCACAGGGAAGCATGTCTTGAAGCCAGCGGTCAACTAGCTGCATACTTATGGCAGGGTCAAGGTAGCAGTATTCTGAGACAGGAGGTTCCCAGATTACCACTCTACTGCACCTGGAGATACCCTCCAGGTCTGCATTGTTAACTTGCGTCTCAGAGGCCTCTGGCAAACGTCTCTGGTGAAGACGTGCGAAACTCACTCTGCAGGCAGTGTGGAACTGTGAGGGACTGAGGGTCAGCTCAACTCTCAGCAGTAAGATGTTTTTGGACAAGGCGTTCAAATACCTACTCACGTATGGAACTTAGTATGTAGCACCAGTCTACCCCAGGAATTACTAGGAAATCGCTTGTTTGAGCTTGGAGGCACTCGTCTTGTGTGCCGGGAGATTCCAATTACCTCTCCCAACACTTGCGTCAAGCAGCGAGCCTAGGCCTTTGGGAAGCGAAAGGTAGCGGCAGGCACGATGTAGGGTTACAGGCCATAAGCTCAACTCTCAGAAGTGTGTATGCATGGGAGGCAGATGTCTGCTACCCACTCGGACATGGGAGTTGGAACCTAGCTACACTCCTATTGAAGAAGGATGTTGGAAATCGCTGTATTCAACTCAGATACTCGGGAGTTCAGGCCCAATGCTTACACATGCTTTTCCCACAACCTATCCCAGCCACTAACAGAAGGAGGTTAGCAGGTACGTCTACAGTCAGGCAGGATGCGGGAGGGTTCTGCCCTGTCCTCAGCTCTCATAGGGAAGCATGCCTAGAAGCCAGCTCTCAACTAGCTGCATTCTTATGACAGTGTGAAGGTAGCAGTATTCTGAGTCAGGATGTTCCAAGATTACCACTCTACTGCACCTGGAGATACCCTCCAGGTCTGCATTGGTAACTTGCGTCTCAGAAGCCTGTGGCAAACGTCTCTGGTGAAGACCTGCAAAACTCACTCTGCAGGCAGTGTGGAACTGTGAGGGACTGAGGGTGAGCTCAACTCTCAGAAGTAAGATGCTTTAGGACAAGGCGTTCAGCTACCTTCTCACGTATGGAACTTAGTATGTAGCAGCAGTCTACCACACGAATTACTAGGCAATCGCTGGAATGAGCTTGGAGGCCCTAGTCTTGTGTGCCGGGAGATTCCAATTACCTCTCCCAACACTTCCGTCAAACAGCGAGCCTAGGCCTTTTAGAAGTGAAAGGAACCAGCAGGCTGGATGGGGAGGTACAAGCCTTAAGCTCAAGTCTCAGAAGTGTGTATGCAGGGGAGACAGATGTCTGCTACCCACTCTGACATGGGAGTTGGAAACTAGCTACACTCTGATTGAAGAAGGCCATTGGAAATCGCTGTATTCAACTCAGATACACAGGAGTTCAGGCCCAATGCTTACACATGCTTTTCCCGCAACCTCTCTCAGCCACTAACATTAGGATGTTAGCAGCTGCGCCTACAGTCAGGCAGGATGCGGGTGGGTTCTGCCCTGTCCTCAGCACTCCCAGGGAAGCATGCCTAGAAGCCAGCTCTCAACTAGCTGCATTCTTATGGCAGTGTGAAGGTAGCAGTATTCTGAGTAAGGAGGTTCCCAGATTACCACTCTACTGCACCTGGAGATACCCTCCAGGTCTGCATTGTTAAACATTTTTTTTAATTTATTTATTTACGATAGTCACAGAGAGAGAGAGAGAGAGGCAGAGACACAGGCAGAGAGAGAAGCAGGCTCCATGCACCGGGAGCCTGACGTGGGATTCGATCCCGGGTCTCCAGGATCGCGCCCTGAGCCAAAGGCAGGCGCCAAACCGCTGCGCCACCCAGGGATCCCAGGTCTGCATTGTTAACTTGCGTCTCAGAGGCCTCTGGCAAACGTCTCTGGTGAAGACGTGCGAAACTCACTCTGCAGGCAGTGTGGAACTGTGAGGGACTGAGGGTCAGCTCAACTCTCAGCAGTAAGATGTTTTTGGACAAGGCGTTCAAATACCTACTCACGTATGGAACTTAGTATGTAGCACCAGTCTACCCCAGGAATTACTGGGAAATCGCTGGATTGAGCTTGGAGGCACTAGTCTTGTTGCCGGGAGATTCCAGTTACCTCTCCCAACACTTCGGTTAAGCAGCGAGCCTAGGCCTTTTGGAAGCGAAAGCTAGCTGCAGGCAGGAGGTAGGGATACAGGCCATAAATTCAACTCTCAGAAGTGTGTATGCATGGGAGGCAGATGTCTGCTACCCACTCGGACATGGGAGTTGGAACCTAGCTACACTCCTATTGAAGAAGGATGTTGGAAATCGCTGTATTCAACTCAGATACTCGGGAGTTCAGGCCCAATGCTTACACATGCTTTTCCCGCAACCTATCCCAGCCACTAACAGAAGGAGGTTAGCAGGTACGTCTACAGTCAGGCAGGATGCGGGAGGGTTCTGCCCTGTCCTCAGCTCTCACAGGGAAGCATGCCTAGAAGCCAGCTCTCAACTAGCTGCATTCTTATGACAGTGTGAAGGTAGCAGTATTCTGAGTCAGGATGTTCCAAGATTACCACTCTACTGCACCTGGAGATACCCTCCAGGTCTGCATTGTTAACTTGCGTCTCAGAAGCCTGTGGCAAACGTCTCTGGTGAAGACCTGCAAAACTCACTCTGCAGGCAGTGTGGAACTGTGAGGGACTGATGGTGAGCTCAACTCTCAGAAGTAAGATGCTTTTGGACAAGGCGTTCAGCTACCTTCTCACGTATGGAACTTAGTATGTAGCACCAGTCTACCACACGAATTACTAGGCAATCGCTGGAATGAGCTTGGAGGCCCTAGTCTTGTGTGCCGGGAGATTCCAATTACCTCTCCCAACACTTCCGTCAAACAGCGAGCCTAGGCCTTTTAGAAGTGAAAGGAACCAGCAGGCTGGATGGGGAGGTACAGGCCTTAAACTCAACTCTCAGAAGTGTGTATGCAGGGGAGACAGATGTCTGCTACCCACTCTGACATGGGAGTTGGAAACTAGCTACACTCTGATTGAAGAAGGCCATTGGAAATCGCTGTATTCAACTCAGATACACAGGAGTTCAGGCCCAATGCTTACACATGCTTTTCCCGCAACCTCTCTCAGCCACTAACATTAGGATGTTAGCAGCTGCGCCTACAGTCAGGCAGGATGCGGGTGGGTTCTGCCCTGTCCTCAGCACTCCCAGGGAAGCATGCCTAGAAGCCAGCTCTCAACTAGCTGCATTCTTATGGCAGTGTGAAGGTAGCAGTATTCTGAGTAAGGAGGTTCCCAGATTACCACTCTACTGCACCTGGAGATACCCTCCAGGTCTGCATTGTTAACTTGCGTCTCAGAAGCCTCTGGCAAACGTCTCTGGTGAAGACGTCCGAAACTCACTCTGCAGGCAGTGTGGAACTGTGAGGGACTGAGGGTGAGCTCAACTCTCAGAAGTAAGATGCTTTTGGACAAGGCGTTCAGCTACCTTCTCACGTATGGAACTTAGTATGTAGCACCAGTCTACCCCAGGAATTATTAGGAAATCGCTTGATTGAGCTTGGAGGCACTCGTCTTGTGTGCCGGGAGATTCCAGTTACCTCTCCCAACACTTGCGTCAAGCAGCGAGCCTAGGCCTTTTGGAAGCGAAAGGTAGCGGCAGGCAGGATGTTGGGTTACAGGCCATAAGCTCAACTCTCAGAAGTGTGTATGCATGGGTGGCAGATGTCTGCTACCCACTCAGACATGGGAGTTGGAACCTAGCTACACTCCTATTGAAGAAGGACTTTGGAAATCGCTGTATTCAACTCAGATACACGGGAGTTCAGGCCCAATGCTTACACATGCTTTTCCCACAAACTATCCCAGCCACTAACAGAAGGAGGTTAGCAGGTAAGTCTACAGTCAGGCAGGATGCGGGTGGGTTCTGCCCTGTCCTCAGCACTCCCAGGGAAGCATGCCTAGAAGCCAGCTCTCAACTAGCTGCATTCTTATGGCAGTGTGAAGGTAGCAGTATTCTGAGTAAGGAGGTTCCCAGATTACCACTCTACTGCACCTGGAGATACCCTCCAGGTCTGCATTGTTAAACATTTTTTTTTAATTTATTTATTTACGATAGTCACAGAGAGAGAGAGAGAGAGGCAGAGACACAGGCAGAGAGAGAAGCAGGCTCCATGCACCGGGAGCCTGACGTGGGATTCGATCCTGGGTCTCCAGGATCGCGCCCTGAGCCAAAGGCAGGCGCCAAACCGCTGCGCCACCCAGGGATCCCAGGTCTGCATTGTTAACTTGCGTCTCAGAGGCCTCTGGCAAACGTCTCTGGTGAAGACGTGCGAAACTCACTCTGCAGGCAGTGTGGAACTGTGAGGGACTGAGGGTCAGCTCAACTCTCAGCAGTAAGATGTTTTTGGACAAGGCGTTCAAATACCTACTCACGTATGGAACTTAGTATGTAGCACCAGTCTACCCCAGGAATTACTGGGAAATCGCTGGATTGAGCTTGGAGGCACTAGTCTTGTTGCCGGGAGATTCCAGTTACCTCTCCCAACACTTCGGTTAAGCAGCGAGCCTAGGCCTTTTGGAAGCGAAAGCTAGCTGCAGGCAGGAGGTAGGGATACAGGCCATAAATTCAACTCTCAGAAGTGTGTATGCATGGGAGGCAGATGTCTGCTACCCACTCGGACATGGGAGTTGGAACCTAGCTACACTCCTATTGAAGAAGGATGTTGGAAATCGCTGTATTCAACTCAGATACTCGGGAGTTCAGGCCCAATGCTTACACATGCTTTTCCCGCAACCTATCCCAGCCACTAACAGAAGGAGGTTAGCAGGTACGTCTACAGTCAGGCAGGATGCGGGAGGGTTCTGCCCTGTCCTCAGCTCTCACAGGGAAGCATGCCTAGAAGCCAGCTCTCAACTAGCTGCATTCTTATGACAGTGTGAAGGTAGCAGTATTCTGAGTCAGGATGTTCCAAGATTACCACTCTACTGCACCTGGAGATACCCTCCAGGTCTGCATTGTTAACTTGCGTCTCAGAAGCCTGTGGCAAACGTCTCTGGTGAAGACCTGCAAAACTCACTCTGCAGGCAGTGTGGAACTGTGAGGGACTGATGGTGAGCTCAACTCTCAGAAGTAAGATGCTTTTGGACAAGGCGTTCAGCTACCTTCTCACGTATGGAACTTAGTATGTAGCACCAGTCTACCACACGAATTACTAGGCAATCGCTGGAATGAGCTTGGAGGCCCTAGTCTTGTGTGCCGGGAGATTCCAATTACCTCTCCCAACACTTCCGTCAAACAGCGAGCCTAGGCCTTTTAGAAGTGAAAGGAACCAGCAGGCTGGATGGGGAGGTACAGGCCTTAAACTCAACTCTCAGAAGTGTGTATGCAGGGGAGACAGATGTCTGCTACCCACTCTGACATGGGAGTTGGAAACTAGCTACACTCTGATTGAAGAAGGCCATTGGAAATCGCTGTATTCAACTCAGATACACAGGAGTTCAGGCCCAATGCTTACACATGCTTTTCCCGCAACCTCTCTCAGCCACTAACATTAGGATGTTAGCAGCTGCGCCTACAGTCAGGCAGGATGCGGGTGGGTTCTGCCCTGTCCTCAGCACTCCCAGGGAAGCATGCCTAGAAGCCAGCTCTCAACTAGCTGCATTCTTATGGCAGTGTGAAGGTAGCAGTATTCTGAGTAAGGAGGTTCCCAGATTACCACTCTACTGCACCTGGAGATACCCTCCAGGTCTGCATTGTTAACTTGCGTCTCAGAAGCCTCTGGCAAACGTCTCTGGTGAAGACGTCCGAAACTCACTCTGCAGGCAGTGTGGAACTGTGAGGGACTGAGGGTGAGCTCAACTCTCAGAAGTAAGATGCTTTTGGACAAGGCGTTCAGCTACCTTCTCACGTATGGAACTTAGTATGTAGCACCAGTCTACCCCAGGAATTATTAGGAAATCGCTTGATTGAGCTTGGAGGCACTCGTCTTGTGTGCCGGGAGATTCCAGTTACCTCTCCCAACACTTGCGTCAAGCAGCGAGCCTAGGCCTTTTGGAAGCGAAAGGTAGCGGCAGGCAGGATGTTGGGTTACAGGCCATAAGCTCAACTCTCAGAAGTGTGTATGCATGGGTGGCAGATGTCTGCTACCCACTCAGACATGGGAGTTGGAACCTAGCTACACTCCTATTGAAGAAGGACTTTGGAAATCGCTGTATTCAACTCAGATACACGGGAGTTCAGGCCCAATGCTTACACATGCTTTTCCCACAAACTATCCCAGCCACTAACAGAAGGAGGTTAGCAGGTAAGTCTACAGTCAGGCAGGATGCGGGTGGGTTCTGCCCTGTCCTCAGCACTCCCAGGGAAGCATGCCTAGAAGCCAGCTCTCAACTAGCTGCATTCTTATGGCAGTGTGAAGGTAGCAGTATTCTGAGTAAGGAGGTTCCCAGATTACCACTCTACTGCACCTGGAGATACCCTCCAGGTCTGCATTGTTAAACATTTTTTTTTAATTTATTTATTTACGATAGTCACAGAGAGAGAGAGAGAGAGGCAGAGACACAGGCAGAGAGAGAAGCAGGCTCCATGCACCGGGAGCCTGACGTGGGATTCGATCCTGGGTCTCCAGGATCGCGCCCTGAGCCAAAGGCAGGCGCCAAACCGCTGCGCCACCCAGGGATCCCAGGTCTGCATTGTTAACTTGCGTCTCAGAGGCCTCTGGCAAACGTCTCTGGTGAAGACGTGCGAAACTCACTCTGCAGGCAGTGTGGAACTGTGAGGGACTGAGGGTCAGCTCAACTCTCAGCAGTAAGATGTTTTTGGACAAGGCGTTCAAATACCTACTCACGTATGGAACTTAGTATGTAGCACCAGTCTACCCCAGGAATTACTGGGAAATCGCTGGATTGAGCTTGGAGGCACTAGTCTTGTTGCCGGGAGATTCCAGTTACCTCTCCCAACACTTCGGTTAAGCAGCGAGCCTAGGCCTTTTGGAAGCGAAAGCTAGCTGCAGGCAGGAGGTAGGGATACAGGCCATAAATTCAACTCTCAGAAGTGTGTATGCATGGGAGGCAGATGTCTGCTACCCACTCGGACATGGGAGTTGGAACCTAGCTACACTCCTATTGAAGAAGGATGTTGGAAATCGCTGTATTCAACTCAGATACTCGGGAGTTCAGGCCCAATGTTTACACATGCTTTTCCCGCAACCTATCCCAGCCACTAACAGAAGGAGGTTAGCAGGTACGTCTACAGTCAGGCAGGATGCGGGAGGGTTCTGCCCTGTCCTCAGCTCTCACAGGGAAGCATGCCTAGAAGCCAGCTCTCAACTAGCTGCATTCTTATGACAGTGTGAAGGTAGCAGTATTCTGAGTCAGGATGTTCCAAGATTACCACTCTACTGCACCTGGAGATACCCTCCAGGTCTGCATTGTTAACTTGCGTCTCAGAAGCCTGTGGCAAACGTCTCTGGTGAAGACCTGCAAAACTCACTCTGCAGGCAGTGTGGAACTGTGAGGGACTGATGGTGAGCTCAACTCTCAGAAGTAAGATGCTTTTGGACAAGGCGTTCAGCTACCTTCTCACGTATGGAACTTAGTATGTAGCACCAGTCTACCACACGAATTACTAGGCAATCGCTGGAATGAGCTTGGAGGCCCTAGTCTTGTGTGCCGGGAGATTCCAATTACCTCTCCCAACACTTCCGTCAAACAGCGAGCCTAGGCCTTTTAGAAGTGAAAGGAACCAGCAGGCTGGATGGGGAGGTACAGGCCTTAAACTCAACTCTCAGAAGTGTGTATGCAGGGGAGACAGATGTCTGCTACCCACTCTGACATGGGAGTTGGAAACTAGCTACACTCTGATTGAAGAAGGCCATTGGAAATCGCTGTATTCAACTCAGATACACAGGAGTTCAGGCCCAATGCTTACACATGCTTTTCCCGCAACCTCTCTCAGCCACTAACATTAGGATGTTAGCAGCTGCGCCTACAGTCAGGCAGGATGCGGGTGGGTTCTGCCCTGTCCTCAGCACTCCCAGGGAAGCATGCCTAGAAGCCAGCTCTCAACTAGCTGCATTCTTATGGCAGTGTGAAGGTAGCAGTATTCTGAGTAAGGAGGTTCCCAGATTACCACTCTACTGCACCTGGAGATACCCTCCAGGTCTGCATTGTTAACTTGCGTCTCAGAAGCCTCTGGCAAACGTCTCTGGTGAAGACGTCCGAAACTCACTCTGCAGGCAGTGTGGAACTGTGAGGGACTGAGGGTGAGCTCAACTCTCAGAAGTAAGATGCTTTTGGACAAGGCGTTCAGCTACCTTCTCACGTATGGAACTTAGTATGTAGCACCAGTCTACCCCAGGAATTATTAGGAAATCGCTTGATTGAGCTTGGAGGCACTCGTCTTGTGTGCCGGGAGATTCCAGTTACCTCTCCCAACACTTGCGTCAAGCAGCGAGCCTAGGCCTTTTGGAAGCGAAAGGTAGCGGCAGGCAGGATGTTGGGTTACAGGCCATAAGCTCAACTCTCAGAAGTGTGTATGCATGGGTGGCAGATGTCTGCTACCCACTCAGACATGGGAGTTGGAACCTAGCTACACTCCTATTGAAGAAGGACTTTGGAAATCGCTGTATTCAACTCAGATACACGGGAGTTCAGGCCCAATGCTTACACATGCTTTTCCCACAAACTATCCCAGCCACTAACAGAAGGAGGTTAGCAGGTAAGTCTACAGTCAGGCAGGATGCGGGTGGGTTCTGCCCTGTCCTCAGCACTCCCAGGGAAGCATGCCTAGAAGCCAGCTCTCAACTAGCTGCATTCTTATGGCAGTGTGAAGGTAGCAGTATTCTGAGTAAGGAGGTTCCCAGATTACCACTCTACTGCACCTGGAGATACCCTCCAGGTCTGCATTGTTAAACATTTTTTTTTAATTTATTTATTTACGATAGTCACAGAGAGAGAGAGAGAGAGGCAGAGACACAGGCAGAGAGAGAAGCAGGCTCCATGCACCGGGAGCCTGACGTGGGATTCGATCCTGGGTCTCCAGGATCGCGCCCTGAGCCAAAGGCAGGCGCCAAACCGCTGCGCCACCCAGGGATCCCAGGTCTGCATTGTTAACTTGCGTCTCAGAGGCCTCTGGCAAACGTCTCTGGTGAAGACGTGCGAAACTCACTCTGCAGGCAGTGTGGAACTGTGAGGGACTGAGGGTCAGCTCAACTCTCAGCAGTAAGATGTTTTTGGACAAGGCGTTCAAATACCTACTCACGTATGGAACTTAGTATGTAGCACCAGTCTACCCCAGGAATTACTGGGAAATCGCTGGATTGAGCTTGGAGGCACTAGTCTTGTTGCCGGGAGATTCCAGTTACCTCTCCCAACACTTCGGTTAAGCAGCGAGCCTAGGCCTTTTGGAAGCGAAAGCTAGCTGCAGGCAGGAGGTAGGGATACAGGCCATAAATTCAACTCTCAGAAGTGTGTATGCATGGGAGGCAGATGTCTGCTACCCACTCGGACATGGGAGTTGGAACCTAGCTACACTCCTATTGAAGAAGGATGTTGGAAATCGCTGTATTCAACTCAGATACTCGGGAGTTCAGGCCCAATGCTTACACATGCTTTTCCCGCAACCTATCCCAGCCACTAACAGAAGGAGGTTAGCAGGTACGTCTACAGTCAGGCAGGATGCGGGAGGGTTCTGCCCTGTCCTCAGCTCTCACAGGGAAGCATGCCTAGAAGCCAGCTCTCAACTAGCTGCATTCTTATGACAGTGTGAAGGTAGCAGTATTCTGAGTCAGGATGTTCCAAGATTACCACTCTACTGCACCTGGAGATACCCTCCAGGTCTGCATTGTTAACTTGCGTCTCAGAAGCCTGTGGCAAACGTCTCTGGTGAAGACCTGCAAAACTCACTCTGCAGGCAGTGTGGAACTGTGAGGGACTGATGGTGAGCTCAACTCTCAGAAGTAAGATGCTTTTGGACAAGGCGTTCAGCTACCTTCTCACGTATGGAACTTAGTATGTAGCACCAGTCTACCACACGAATTACTAGGCAATCGCTGGAATGAGCTTGGAGGCCCTAGTCTTGTGTGCCGGGAGATTCCAATTACCTCTCCCAACACTTCCGTCAAACAGCGAGCCTAGGCCTTTTAGAAGTGAAAGGAACCAGCAGGCTGGATGGGGAGGTACAGGCCTTAAACTCAACTCTCAGAAGTGTGTATGCAGGGGAGACAGATGTCTGCTACCCACTCTGACATGGGAGTTGGAAACTAGCTACACTCTGATTGAAGAAGGCCATTGGAAATCGCTGTATTCAACTCAGATACACAGGAGTTCAGGCCCAATGCTTACACATGCTTTTCCCGCAACCTCTCTCAGCCACTAACATTAGGATGTTAGCAGCTGCGCCTACAGTCAGGCAGGATGCGGGTGGGTTCTGCCCTGTCCTCAGCACTCCCAGGGAAGCATGCCTAGAAGCCAGCTCTCAACTAGCTGCATTCTTATGGCAGTGTGAAGGTAGCAGTATTCTGAGTAAGGAGGTTCCCAGATTACCACTCTACTGCACCTGGAGATACCCTCCAGGTCTGCATTGTTAACTTGCGTCTCAGAAGCCTCTGGCAAACGTCTCTGGTGAAGACGTCCGAAACTCACTCTGCAGGCAGTGTGGAACTGTGAGGGACTGAGGGTGAGCTCAACTCTCAGAAGTAAGATGCTTTTGGACAAGGCGTTCAGCTACCTTCTCACGTATGGAACTTAGTATGTAGCACCAGTCTACCCCAGGAATTATTAGGAAATCGCTTGATTGAGCTTGGAGGCACTCGTCTTGTGTGCCGGGAGATTCCAGTTACCTCTCCCAACACTTGCGTCAAGCAGCGAGCCTAGGCCTTTTGGAAGCGAAAGGTAGCGGCAGGCAGGATGTTGGGTTACAGGCCATAAGCTCAACTCTCAGAAGTGTGTATGCATGGGTGGCAGATGTCTGCTACCCACTCAGACATGGGAGTTGGAACCTAGCTACACTCCTATTGAAGAAGGACTTTGGAAATCGCTGTATTCAACTCAGATACACGGGAGTTCAGGCCCAATGCTTACACATGCTTTTCCCACAAACTATCCCAGCCACTAACAGAAGGAGGTTAGCAGGTAAGTCTACAGTCAGGCAGGATGCGGGTGGGTTCTGCCCTGTCCTCAGCACTCCCAGGGAAGCATGCCTAGAAGCCAGCTCTCAACTAGCTGCATTCTTATGGCAGTGTGAAGGTAGCAGTATTCTGAGTAAGGAGGTTCCCAGATTACCACTCTACTGCACCTGGAGATACCCTCCAGGTCTGCATTGTTAAACATTTTTTTTTAATTTATTTATTTACGATAGTCACAGAGAGAGAGAGAGAGAGGCAGAGACACAGGCAGAGAGAGAAGCAGGCTCCATGCACCGGGAGCCTGACGTGGGATTCGATCCTGGGTCTCCAGGATCGCGCCCTGAGCCAAAGGCAGGCGCCAAACCGCTGCGCCACCCAGGGATCCCAGGTCTGCATTGTTAACTTGCGTCTCAGAGGCCTCTGGCAAACGTCTCTGGTGAAGACGTGCGAAACTCACTCTGCAGGCAGTGTGGAACTGTGAGGGACTGAGGGTCAGCTCAACTCTCAGCAGTAAGATGTTTTTGGACAAGGCGTTCAAATACCTACTCACGTATGGAACTTAGTATGTAGCACCAGTCTACCCCAGGAATTACTGGGAAATCGCTGGATTGAGCTTGGAGGCACTAGTCTTGTTGCCGGGAGATTCCAGTTACCTCTCCCAACACTTCGGTTAAGCAGCGAGCCTAGGCCTTTTGGAAGCGAAAGCTAGCTGCAGGCAGGAGGTAGGGATACAGGCCATAAATTCAACTCTCAGAAGTGTGTATGCATGGGAGGCAGATGTCTGCTACCCACTCGGACATGGGAGTTGGAACCTAGCTACACTCCTATTGAAGAAGGATGTTGGAAATCGCTGTATTCAACTCAGATACTCGGGAGTTCAGGCCCAATGTTTACACATGCTTTTCCCGCAACCTATCCCAGCCACTAACAGAAGGAGGTTAGCAGGTACGTCTACAGTCAGGCAGGATGCGGGAGGGTTCTGCCCTGTCCTCAGCTCTCACAGGGAAGCATGCCTAGAAGCCAGCTCTCAACTAGCTGCATTCTTATGACAGTGTGAAGGTAGCAGTATTCTGAGTCAGGATGTTCCAAGATTACCACTCTACTGCACCTGGAGATACCCTCCAGGTCTGCATTGTTAACTTGCGTCTCAGAAGCCTGTGGCAAACGTCTCTGGTGAAGACCTGCAAAACTCACTCTGCAGGCAGTGTGGAACTGTGAGGGACTGATGGTGAGCTCAACTCTCAGAAGTAAGATGCTTTTGGACAAGGCGTTCAGCTACCTTCTCACGTATGGAACTTAGTATGTAGCACCAGTCTACCACACGAATTACTAGGCAATCGCTGGAATGAGCTTGGAGGCCCTAGTCTTGTGTGCCGGGAGATTCCAATTACCTCTCCCAACACTTCCGTCAAACAGCGAGCCTAGGCCTTTTAGAAGTGAAAGGAACCAGCAGGCTGGATGGGGAGGTACAGGCCTTAAACTCAACTCTCAGAAGTGTGTATGCAGGGGAGACAGATGTCTGCTACCCACTCTGACATGGGAGTTGGAAACTAGCTACACTCTGATTGAAGAAGGCCATTGGAAATCGCTGTATTCAACTCAGATACACAGGAGTTCAGGCCCAATGCTTACACATGCTTTTCCCGCAACCTCTCTCAGCCACTAACATTAGGATGTTAGCAGCTGCGCCTACAGTCAGGCAGGATGCGGGTGGGTTCTGCCCTGTCCTCAGCACTCCCAGGGAAGCATGCCTAGAAGCCAGCTCTCAACTAGCTGCATTCTTATGGCAGTGTGAAGGTAGCAGTATTCTGAGTAAGGAGGTTCCCAGATTACCACTCTACTGCACCTGGAGATACCCTCCAGGTCTGCATTGTTAACTTGCGTCTCAGAAGCCTCTGGCAAACGTCTCTGGTGAAGACGTCCGAAACTCACTCTGCAGGCAGTGTGGAACTGTGAGGGACTGAGGGTGAGCTCAACTCTCAGAAGTAAGATGCTTTTGGACAAGGCGTTCAGCTACCTTCTCACGTATGGAACTTAGTATGTAGCACCAGTCTACCCCAGGAATTATTAGGAAATCGCTTGATTGAGCTTGGAGGCACTCGTCTTGTGTGCCGGGAGATTCCAGTTACCTCTCCCAACACTTGCGTCAAGCAGCGAGCCTAGGCCTTTTGGAAGCGAAAGGTAGCGGCAGGCAGGATGTTGGGTTACAGGCCATAAGCTCAACTCTCAGAAGTGTGTATGCATGGGTGGCAGATGTCTGCTACCCACTCGGACATGGGAGTTGGAACCTAGCTACACTCCTATTGAAGAAGGACTTTGGAAATCGCTGTATTCAACTCAGATACACGGGAGTTCAGGCCCAATGCTTACACATGCTTTTCCCACAAACTATCCCAGCCACTAACAGAAGGAGGTTAGCAGGTAAGTCTACAGTCAGGCAGGATGCGGGAGGGTCCTGCCCTGTCCTCAGCTCTCACAGGGAAGCATGCCTTGAAGCCAGCTCTCAACTAGCTGCATTCTTATGACAGTGTGAAGGTAGCAGTATTCTGAGTAAGGAGGTTCCCAGATTACCACTCTACTGCACCTGGAGATACCCTCCAGGTCTGCATTGTTAACTTGCGTCTCAGAGGCCTCTGGCAAACGTCTCTGGTGAAGACGTGCGAAACTCACTCTGCAGGCAGTGTGGAACTGTGAGGGACTGAGGGTCAGCTCAACTCTCAGCAGTAAGATGTTTTTGGACAAGGCGTTCAAATACCTACTCACGTATGGAACTTAGTATGTAGCACCAGTCTACCCAAGGAATTACTGGGAAATCGCTGGATGGAGCTTGGAGGCACTAGTCTTGTTGCCGGGAGATTCCAGTTACCTCTCCCAACACTTCGGTGAAGCAGCGAGCCTAGGCCTTTTGGAAGCGAAAGCTAGCTGCAGGCAGGAGGTAGGGTTACAGGCCATAAGCTCAACTCTCAGAAGTGTGTATGCATGGGAGGCAGATGTCTGCTACCCACTCGTACATGCGAGTGGGAACCTACTACACTCTGATGAAAAAGGACTTTGGAAATCGCTGTATTCAACTCAGATACACGTGGGTTCAGGCACAACGATTCCACATGCTTTTCTCACAACCTTTCCCTGCCACTAACATGAGGACGTTAGCAGCTCCTTCTACAGTCAAGCAGGATGCGGGAGGGTTGTGCCCTGTCCTTAGCTCTCACAGGGAAGCATGTCTTGAAGCCAGCGGTCAACTAGCTGCATACTTATGGCAGGGTCAAGGTAGCAGTATTCTGAGACAGGAGGTTCCCAGATTACCACTCTACTGCACCTGGAGATACCCTCCAGGTCTGCATTGTTAACTTGCGTCTCAGAGGCCTCTGGCAAACGTCTCTGGTGAAGACGTGCGAAACTCACTCTGCAGGCAGTGTGGAACTGTGAGGGACTGAGGGTCAGCTCAACTCTCAGCAGTAAGATGTTTTTGGACAAGGCGTTCAAATACCTACTCACGTATGGAACTTAGTATGTAGCACCAGTCTACCCCAGGAATTACTAGGAAATCGCTTGTTTGAGCTTGGAGGCACTCGTCTTGTGTGCCGGGAGATTCCAATTACCTCTCCCAACACTTGCGTCAAGCAGCGAGCCTAGGCCTTTGGGAAGCGAAAGGTAGCGGCAGGCACGATGTAGGGTTACAGGCCATAAGCTCAACTCTCAGAAGTGTGTATGCATGGGAGGCAGATGTCTGCTACCCACTCGGACATGGGAGTTGGAACCTAGCTACACTCCTATTGAAGAAGGATGTTGGAAATCGCTGTATTCAACTCAGATACTCGGGAGTTCAGGCCCAATGCTTACACATGCTTTTCCCACAACCTATCCCAGCCACTAACAGAAGGAGGTTAGCAGGTACGTCTACAGTCAGGCAGGATGCGGGAGGGTTCTGCCCTGTCCTCAGCTCTCATAGGGAAGCATGCCTAGAAGCCAGCTCTCAACTAGCTGCATTCTTATGACAGTGTGAAGGTAGCAGTATTCTGAGTAAGGCGGTTCCGAGATTACCACTCTACTGCACCTGGAGATACCCTCCAGGTCTGCATTGGTAACTTGCGTCTCAGAAGCCTGTGGCAAACGTCTCTGGTGAAGACCTGCAAAACTCACTCTGCAGGCAGTGTGGAACTGTGAGGGACTGAGGGTGAGCTCAACTCTCAGAAGTAAGATGCTTTTGGACAAGGCGTTCAGCTACCTTCTCACGTATGGAACTTAGTATGTAGCACCAGTCTACCACACGAATTACTAGGCAATCGCTGGAATGAGCTTGGAGGCCCTAGTCTTGTGTGCCGGGAGATTCCAATTACCTCTCCCAACACTTCCGTCAAACAGCGAGCCTAGGCCTTTTAGAAGTGAAAGGAACCAGCAGGCTGGATGGGGAGGTACAGGCCTTAAACTCAACTCTCAGAAGTGTGTATGCAGGGGAGACAGATGTCTGCTACCCACTCTGACATGGGAGTTGGAAACTAGCTACACTCTGATTGAAGAAGGCCATTGGAAATCGCTGTATTCAACTCAGATACACAGGAGTTCAGGCCCAATGCTTACACATGCTTTTCCCGCAACCTCTCTCAGCCACTAACATTAGGATGTTAGCAGCTGCGCCTACAGTCAGGCAGGATGCGGGTGGGTTCTGCCCTGTCCTCAGCACTCCCAGGGAAGCATGCCTAGAAGCCAGCTCTCAACTAGCTGCATTCTTATGGCAGTGTGAAGGTAGCAGTATTCTGAGTAAGGAGGTTCCCAGATTACCACTCTACTGCACCTGGAGATACCCTCCAGGTCTGCATTGTTAACTTGCGTCTCAGAAGCCTCTGGCAAACGTCTCTGGTGAAGACGTCCGAAACTCACTCTGCAGGCAGTGTGGAACTGTGAGGGACTGAGGGTGAGCTCAACTCTCAGAAGTAAGATGCTTTTGGACAAGGCGTTCAGCTACCTTCTCACGTATGGAACTTAGTATGTAGCACCAGTCTACCCCAGGAATTATTAGGAAATCGCTTGATTGAGCTTGGAGGCACTCGTCTTGTGTGCCGGGAGATTCCAGTTACCTCTCCCAACACTTGCGTCAAGCAGCGAGCCTAGGCCTTTTGGAAGCGAAAGGTAGCGGCAGGCAGGATGTTGGGTTACAGGCCATAAGCTCAACTCTCAGAAGTGTGTATGCATGGGTGGCAGATGTCTGCTACCCACTCTGACATGGGAGTTGGAACCTAGCTACACTCCTATTGAAGAAGGACTTTGGAAATCGCTGTATTCAACTCAGATACACGGGAGTTCAGGCCCAATGCTTACACATGCTTTTCCCACAAACTATCCCAGCCACTAACAGAAGGAGGTTAGCAGGTAAGTCTACAGTCAGGCAGGATGCGGGTGGGTTCTGCCCTGTCCTCAGCACTCCCAGGGAAGCATGCCTAGAAGCCAGCTCTCAACTAGCTGCATTCTTATGGCAGTGTGAAGGTAGCAGTATTCTGAGTAAGGAGGTTCCCAGATTACCACTCTACTGCACCTGGAGATACCCTCCAGGTCTGCATTGTTAAACATTTTTTTTTAATTTATTTATTTACGATAGTCACAGAGAGAGAGAGAGAGAGGCAGAGACACAGGCAGAGAGAGAAGCAGGCTCCATGCACCGGGAGCCTGACGTGGGATTCGATCCTGGGTCTCCAGGATCGCGCCCTGAGCCAAAGGCAGGCGCCAAACCGCTGCGCCACCCAGGGATCCCAGGTCTGCATTGTTAACTTGCGTCTCAGAGGCCTCTGGCAAACGTCTCTGGTGAAGACGTGCGAAACTCACTCTGCAGGCAGTGTGGAACTGTGAGGGACTGAGGGTCAGCTCAACTCTCAGCAGTAAGATGTTTTTGGACAAGGCGTTCAAATACCTACTCACGTATGGAACTTAGTATGTAGCACCAGTCTACCCCAGGAATTACTGGGAAATCGCTGGATTGAGCTTGGAGGCACTAGTCTTGTTGCCGGGAGATTCCAGTTACCTCTCCCAACACTTCGGTTAAGCAGCGAGCCTAGGCCTTTTGGAAGCGAAAGCTAGCTGCAGGCAGGAGGTAGGGATACAGGCCATAAATTCAACTCTCAGAAGTGTGTATGCATGGGAGGCAGATGTCTGCTACCCACTCGGACATGGGAGTTGGAACCTAGCTACACTCCTATTGAAGAAGGATGTTGGAAATCGCTGTATTCAACTCAGATACTCGGGAGTTCAGGCCCAATGTTTACACATGCTTTTCCCGCAACCTATCCCAGCCACTAACAGAAGGAGGTTAGCAGGTACGTCTACAGTCAGGCAGGATGCGGGAGGGTTCTGCCCTGTCCTCAGCTCTCACAGGGAAGCATGCCTAGAAGCCAGCTCTCAACTAGCTGCATTCTTATGACAGTGTGAAGGTAGCAGTATTCTGAGTCAGGATGTTCCAAGATTACCACTCTACTGCACCTGGAGATACCCTCCAGGTCTGCATTGTTAACTTGCGTCTCAGAAGCCTGTGGCAAACGTCTCTGGTGAAGACCTGCAAAACTCACTCTGCAGGCAGTGTGGAACTGTGAGGGACTGATGGTGAGCTCAACTCTCAGAAGTAAGATGCTTTTGGACAAGGCGTTCAGCTACCTTCTCACGTATGGAACTTAGTATGTAGCACCAGTCTACCACACGAATTACTAGGCAATCGCTGGAATGAGCTTGGAGGCCCTAGTCTTGTGTGCCGGGAGATTCCAATTACCTCTCCCAACACTTCCGTCAAACAGCGAGCCTAGGCCTTTTAGAAGTGAAAGGAACCAGCAGGCTGGATGGGGAGGTACAGGCCTTAAACTCAACTCTCAGAAGTGTGTATGCAGGGGAGACAGATGTCTGCTACCCACTCTGACATGGGAGTTGGAAACTAGCTACACTCTGATTGAAGAAGGCCATTGGAAATCGCTGTATTCAACTCACATACACAGGAGTTCAGGCCCAATGCTTACACATGCTTTTCCCGCAACCTCTCTCAGCCACTAACATTAGGATGTTAGCAGCTGCGCCTACAGTCAGGCAGGATGCGGGTGGGTTCTGCCCTGTCCTCAGCACTCCCAGGGAAGCATGCCTAGAAGCCAGCTCTCAACTAGCTGCATTCTTATGGCAGTGTGAAGGTAGCAGTATTCTGAGTAAGGAGGTTCCCAGATTACCACTCTACTGCACCTGGAGATACCCTCCAGGTCTGCATTGTTAACTTGCGTCTCAGAAGCCTGTGGCAAACGTCTCTGGTGAAGACCTGCAAAACTCACTCTGCAGGCAGTGTGGAACTGTGAGGGACTGATGGTGAGCTCAACTCTCAGAAGTAAGATGCTTTTGGACAAGGCGTTCAGCTACCTTCTCACGTATGGAACTTAGTATGTAGCACCAGTCTACCACACGAATTACTAGGCAATCGCTGGAATGAGCTTGGAGGCCCTAGTCTTGTGTGCCGGGAGATTCCAATTACCTCTCCCAACACTTCCGTCAAACAGCGAGCCTAGGCCTTTTAGAAGTGAAAGGAACCAGCAGGCTGGATGGGGAGGTACAGGCCTTAAACTCAACTCTCAGAAGTGTGTATGCAGGGGAGACAGATGTCTGCTACCCACTCTGACATGGGAGTTGGAAACTAGCTACACTCTGATTGAAGAAGGCCATTGGAAATCGCTGTATTCAACTCAGATACACAGGAGTTCAGGCCCAATGCTTACACATGCTTTTCCCGCAACCTCTCTCAGCCACTAACATTAGGATGTTAGCAGCTGCGCCTACAGTCAGGCAGGATGCGGGTGGGTTCTGCCCTGTCCTCAGCACTCCCAGGGAAGCATGCCTAGAAGCCAGCTCTCAACTAGCTGCATTCTTATGGCAGTGTGAAGGTAGCAGTATTCTGAGTAAGGAGGTTCCCAGATTACCACTCTACTGCACCTGGAGATACCCTCCAGGTCTGCATTGTTAACTTGCGTCTCAGAAGCCTCTGGCAAACGTCTCTGGTGAAGACGTCCGAAACTCACTCTGCAGGCAGTGTGGAACTGTGAGGGACTAAGGGTGAGCTCAACTCTCAGAAGTAAGATGCTTTTGGACAAGGCGTTCAGCTACCTTCTCACGTATGGAACTTAGTATGTAGCACCAGTCTACCCCAGGAATTATTAGGAAATCGCTTGATTGAGCTTGGAGGCACTCGTCTTGTGTGCCGGGAGATTCCAGTTACCTCTCCCAACACTTGCGTCAAGCAGCGAGCCTAGGCCTTTTGGAAGCGAAAGGTAGCGGCAGGCAGGATGTTGGGTTACAGGCCATAAGCTCAACTCTCAGAAGTGTGTATGCATGGGTGGCAGATGTCTGCTACCCACTCGGACATGGGAGTTGGAACCTAGCTACACTCCTATTGAAGAAGGAATTTGGAAATCGCTGTATTCAACTCAGATACACGGGAGTTCAGGCCCAATGCTTACACATGCTTTTCCCACAAACTATCCCAGCCACTAACAGAAGGAGGTTAGCAGGTAAGTCTACAGTCAGGCAGGATGCGGGAGGGTCCTGCCCTGTCCTCAGCTCTCACAGGGAAGCATGCCTTGAAGCCAGCTCTCAACTAGCTGCATTCTTATGACAGTGTGAAGGTAGCAGTATTCTGAGTAAGGAGGTTCCCAGATTACCACTCTACTGCACCTGGAGATACCCTCCAGGTCTGCATTGTTAACTTGCGTCTCAGAGGCCTCTGGCAAACGTCTCTGGTGAAGACGTGCGAAACTCACTCTGCAGGCAGTGTGGAACTGTGAGGGACTGAGGGTCAGCTCAACTCTCAGCAGTAAGATGTTTTTGGACAAGGCGTTCAAATACCTACTCACGTATGGAACTTAGTATGTAGCACAAGTCTACCCAAGGAATTACTGGGAAATCGCTGGATGGAGCTTGGAGGCACTAGTCTTGTTGCCGGGAGATTCCAGTTACCTCTCCCAACACTTCGGTGAAGCAGCGAGCCTAGGCCTTTTGGAAGCGAAAGCTAGCTGCAGGCAGGAGGTAGGGTTACAGGCCATAAGCTCAACTCTCAGAAGTGTGTATGCATGGGAGGCAGATGTCTGCTACCCACTCGTACATGCGAGTGGGAACCTACTACACTCTGATGAAAAAGGACTTTGGAAATCGCTGTATTCAACTCAGATACACGTGGGTTCAGGCACAACGATTCCACATGCTTTTCTCACAACCTTTCCCTGCCACTAACATGAGGACGTTAGCAGCTCCTTCTACAGTCAAGCAGGATGCGGGAGGGTTGTGCCCTGTCCTTAGCTCTCACAGGGAAGCATGTCTTGAAGCCAGCGGTCAACTAGCTGCATACTTATGGCAGGGTCAAGGTAGCAGTATTCTGAGACAGGAGGTTCCCAGATTACCACTCTACTGCACCTGGAGATACCCTCCAGGTCTGCATTGTTAACTTGCGTCTCAGAGGCCTCTGGCAAACGTCTCTGGTGAAGACGTGCGAAACTCACTCTGCAGGCAGTGTGGAACTGTGAGGGACTGAGGGTCAGCTCAACTCTCAGCAGTAAGATGTTTTTGGACAAGGCGTTCAAATACCTACTCACGTATGGAACTTAGTATGTAGCACCAGTCTACCCCAGGAATTACTAGGAAATCGCTTGTTTGAGCTTGGAGGCACTCGTCTTGTGTGCCGGGAGATTCCAATTACCTCTCCCAACACTTGCGTCAAGCAGCGAGCCTAGGCCTTTGGGAAGCGAAAGGTAGCGGCAGGCACGATGTAGGGTTACAGGCCATAAGCTCAACTCTCAGAAGTGTGTATGCATGGGAGGCAGATGTCTGCTACCCACTCGGACATGGGAGTTGGAACCTAGCTACACTCCTATTGAAGAAGGATGTTGGAAATCGCTGTATTCAACTCAGATACTCGGGAGTTCAGGCCCAATGCTTACACATGCTTTTCCCACAACCTATCCCAGCCACTAACAGAAGGAGGTTAGCAGGTACGTCTACAGTCAGGCAGGATGCGGGAGGGTTCTGCCCTGTCCTCAGCTCTCATAGGGAAGCATGCCTAGAAGCCAGCTCTCAACTAGCTGCATTCTTATGACAGTGTGAAGGTAGCAGTATTCTGAGTAAGGCGGTTCCGAGATTACCACTCTACTGCACCTGGAGATACCCTCCAGGTCTGCATTGGTAACTTGCGTCTCAGAAGCCTGTGGCAAACGTCTCTGGTGAAGACCTGCAAAACTCACTCTGCAGGCAGTGTGGAACTGTGAGGGACTGAGGGTGAGCTCAACTCTCAGAAGTAAGATGCTTTAGGACAAGGCGTTCAGCTACCTTCTCACGTATGGAACTTAGTATGTAGCAGCAGTCTACCACACGAATTACTAGGCAATCGCTGGAATGAGCTTGGAGGCCCTAGTCTTGTGTGCCGGGAGATTCCAATTACCTCTCCCAACACTTCCGTCAAACAGCGAGCCTAGGCCTTTTAGAAGTGAAAGGAACCAGCAGGCTGGATGGGGAGGTACAAGCCTTAAGCTCAAGTCTCAGAAGTGTGTATGCAGGGGAGACAGATGTCTGCTACCCACTCTGACATGGGAGTTGGAAACTAGCTACACTCTGATTGAAGAAGGCCATTGGAAATCGCTGTATTCAACTCAGATACACAGGAGTTCAGGCCCAATTCTTACACATGCTTTTCCCGCAACCTCTCTCAGCCACTAACATTAGGATGTTAGCAGCTGCGCCTACAGTCAGGCAGGATGCGGGTGGGTTCTGCCCTGTCCTCAGCACTCCCAGGGAAGCATGCCTAGAAGCCAGCTCTCAACTAGCTGCATTCTTATGGCAGTGTGAAGGTAGCAGTATTCTGAGTAAGGAGGTTCCCAGATTACCACTCTACTGCACCTGGAGATACCCTCCAGGTCTGCATTGTTAAACATTTTTTTTAATTTATTTATTTACGATAGTCACAGAGAGAGAGAGAGAGAGGCAGAGACACAGGCAGAGAGAGAAGCAGGCTCCATGCACCGGGAGCCTGACGTGGGATTCGATCCCGGGTCTCCAGGATCGCGCCCTGAGCCAAAGGCAGGCGCCAAACCGCTGCGCCACCCAGGGATCCCAGGTCTGCATTGTTAACTTGCGTCTCAGAGGCCTCTGGCAAACGTCTCTGGTGAAGACGTGCGAAACTCACTCTGCAGGCAGTGTGGAACTGTGAGGGACTGAGGGTCAGCTCAACTCTCAGCAGTAAGATGTTTTTGGACAAGGCGTTCAAATACCTACTCACGTATGGAACTTAGTATGTAGCACCAGTCTACCCCAGGAATTACTGGGAAATCGCTGGATTGAGCTTGGAGGCACTAGTCTTGTTGCCGGGAGATTCCAGTTACCTCTCCCAACACTTCGGTTAAGCAGCGAGCCTAGGCCTTTTGGAAGCGAAAGCTAGCTGCAGGCAGGAGGTAGGGATACAGGCCATAAATTCAACTCTCAGAAGTGTGTATGCATGGGAGGCAGATGTCTGCTACCCACTCGGACATGGGAGTTGGAACCTAGCTACACTCCTATTGAAGAAGGATGTTGGAAATCGCTGTATTCAACTCAGATACTCGGGAGTTCAGGCCCAATGCTTACACATGCTTTTCCCGCAACCTATCCCAGCCACTAACAGAAGGAGGTTAGCAGGTACGTCTACAGTCAGGCAGGATGCGGGAGGGTTCTGCCCTGTCCTCAGCTCTCACAGGGAAGCATGCCTAGAAGCCAGCTCTCAACTAGCTGCATTCTTATGACAGTGTGAAGGTAGCAGTATTCTGAGTCAGGATGTTCCAAGATTACCACTCTACTGCACCTGGAGATACCCTCCAGGTCTGCATTGTTAACTTGCGTCTCAGAAGCCTGTGGCAAACGTCTCTGGTGAAGACCTGCAAAACTCACTCTGCAGGCAGTGTGGAACTGTGAGGGACTGATGGTGAGCTCAACTCTCAGAAGTAAGATGCTTTTGGACAAGGCGTTCAGCTACCTTCTCACGTATGGAACTTAGTATGTAGCACCAGTCTACCACACGAATTACTAGGCAATCGCTGGAATGAGCTTGGAGGCCCTAGTCTTGTGTGCCGGGAGATTCCAATTACCTCTCCCAACACTTCCGTCAAACAGCGAGCCTAGGCCTTTTAGAAGTGAAAGGAACCAGCAGGCTGGATGGGGAGGTACAGGCCTTAAACTCAACTCTCAGAAGTGTGTATGCAGGGGAGACAGATGTCTGCTACCCACTCTGACATGGGAGTTGGAAACTAGCTACACTCTGATTGAAGAAGGCCATTGGAAATCGCTGTATTCAACTCAGATACACAGGAGTTCAGGCCCAATGCTTACACATGCTTTTCCCGCAACCTCTCTCAGCCACTAACATTAGGATGTTAGCAGCTGCGCCTACAGTCAGGCAGGATGCGGGTGGGTTCTGCCCTGTCCTCAGCACTCCCAGGGAAGCATGCCTAGAAGCCAGCTCTCAACTAGCTGCATTCTTATGGCAGTGTGAAGGTAGCAGTATTCTGAGTAAGGAGGTTCCCAGATTACCACTCTACTGCACCTGGAGATACCCTCCAGGTCTGCATTGTTAACTTGCGTCTCAGAAGCCTCTGGCAAACGTCTCTGGTGAAGACGTCCGAAACTCACTCTGCAGGCAGTGTGGAACTGTGAGGGACTGAGGGTGAGCTCAACTCTCAGAAGTAAGATGCTTTTGGACAAGGCGTTCAGCTACCTTCTCACGTATGGAACTTAGTATGTAGCACCAGTCTACCCCAGGAATTATTAGGAAATCGCTTGATTGAGCTTGGAGGCACTCGTCTTGTGTGCCGGGAGATTCCAGTTACCTCTCCCAACACTTGCGTCAAGCAGCGAGCCTAGGCCTTTTGGAAGCGAAAGGTAGCGGCAGGCAGGATGTTGGGTTACAGGCCATAAGCTCAACTCTCAGAAGTGTGTATGCATGGGTGGCAGATGTCTGCTACCCACTCAGACATGGGAGTTGGAACCTAGCTACACTCCTATTGAAGAAGGACTTTGGAAATCGCTGTATTCAACTCAGATACACGGGAGTTCAGGCCCAATGCTTACACATGCTTTTCCCACAAACTATCCCAGCCACTAACAGAAGGAGGTTAGCAGGTAAGTCTACAGTCAGGCAGGATGCGGGTGGGTTCTGCCCTGTCCTCAGCACTCCCAGGGAAGCATGCCTAGAAGCCAGCTCTCAACTAGCTGCATTCTTATGGCAGTGTGAAGGTAGCAGTATTCTGAGTAAGGAGGTTCCCAGATTACCACTCTACTGCACCTGGAGATACCCTCCAGGTCTGCATTGTTAAACATTTTTTTTTAATTTATTTATTTACGATAGTCACAGAGAGAGAGAGAGAGAGGCAGAGACACAGGCAGAGAGAGAAGCAGGCTCCATGCACCGGGAGCCTGACGTGGGATTCGATCCCGGGTCTCCAGGATCGCGCCCTGAGCCAAAGGCAGGCGCCAAACCGCTGCGCCACCCAGGGATCCCAGGTCTGCATTGTTAACTTGCGTCTCAGAGGCCTCTGGCAAACGTCTCTGGTGAAGACGTGCGAAACTCACTCTGCAGGCAGTGTGGAACTGTGAGGGACTGAGGGTCAGCTCAACTCTCAGCAGTAAGATGTTTTTGGACAAGGCGTTCAAATACCTACTCACGTATGGAACTTAGTATGTAGCACCAGTCTACCCCAGGAATTACTGGGAAATCGCTGGATTGAGCTTGGAGGCACTAGTCTTGTTGCCGGGAGATTCCAGTTACCTCTCCCAACACTTCGGTTAAGCAGCGAGCCTAGGCCTTTTGGAAGCGAAAGCTAGCTGCAGGAGGAGGTAGGGATACAGGCCATAAATTCAACTCTCAGAAGTGTGTATGCATGGGAGGCAGATGTCTGCTACCCACTCGGACATGGGAGTTGGAACCTAGCTACACTCCTATTGAAGAAGGATGTTGGAAATCGCTGTATTCAACTCAGATACTCGGGAGTTCAGGCCCAATGCTTACACAGGCTTTTCCCGCAACCTATCCCAGCCACTAAGAGAAGGAGGTTAGCAGGTACGTCTACAGTCAGGCAGGATGCGGGAGGGTTCTGCCCTGTCCTCAGCTCTCACAGGGAAGCATGCCTAGAAGCCAGCTCTCAACTAGCTGCATTCTTATGACAGTGTGAAGGTAGCAGTATTCTGTGTCAGGATGTTCCAAGATTACCACTCTACTGCACCTGGAGATACCCTCCAGGTCTGCATTGTTAACTTGCGTCTCAGAAGCCTGTGGCAAACGTCTCTGGTGAAGACCTGCAAAACTCACTCTGCAGGCAGTGTGGAACTGTGAGGGACTGAAGGTGAGCTCAACTCTCAGAAGTAAGATGCTTTTGGACAAGGCGTTCAGCTACCTTCTCACGTATGGAACTTAGTATGTAGCACCAGTCTACCACACGAATTACTAGGCAATCGCTGGAATGAGCTTGGAGGCCCTAGTCTTGTGTGCCGGGAGATTCCAATTACCTCTCCCAACACTTCCGTCAAACAGCGAGCCTAGGCCTTTTAGAAGTGAAAGGAACCAGCAGGCTGGATGGGGAGGTACAGGCCTTAAACTCAACTCTCAGAAGTGTGTATGCAGGGGAGACAGATGTCTGCTACCCACTCTGACATGGGAGTTGGAAACTAGCTACACTCTGATTGAAGAAGGCCATTGGAAATCGCTGTATTCAACTCAGATACACAGGAGTTCAGGCCCAATGCTTACACATGCTTTTCCCGCAACCTCTCTCAGCCACTAACATTAGGATGTTAGCAGCTGCGCCTACAGTCAGGCAGGATACGGGTGGGTTCTGCCCTGTCCTCAGCACTCCCAGGGAAGCATGCCTAGAAGCCAGCTCTCAACTAGCTGCATTCTTATGGCAGTGTGAAGGTAGCAGTATTCTGAGTAAGGAGGTTCCCAGATTACCACTCTACTGCACCTGGAGATACCCTCCAGGTCTGCATTGTTAACTTGCGTCTCAGAAGCCCTTGGCAAACGTCTCTGGTGAAGACGTCCGAAACTCACTCTGCAGGCAGTGTGGAACTGTGAGGGACTGAGGGTGAGCTCAACTCTCAGAAGTAAGATGCTTTTGGACAAGGCGTTCAGCTACCTTCTCACGTATGGAACTTAGTATGTAGCACCAGTCTACCCCAGGAATTATTAGGAAATCGCTTGTTTGAGCTTGGAGGCACTCGTCTTGTGTGCCGGGAGATTCCAGTTACCTCTCCCAACACTTGCGTCAAGCAGCGAGCCTAGGCCTTTTGGAAGCGAAAGGTAGCGGCAGGCAGGATGTTGGGTTACAGGCCATAAGCTCAACTCTCAGAAGTGTGTATGCATGGGTGGCAGATGTCTGCTACCCACTCGGACATGGGAGTTGGAACCTAGCTACACTCCTATTGAAGAAGGACTTTGGAAATCGCTGTATTCAACTCAGATACACGGGAGTTCAGGCCCAATGCTTACACATGCTTTTCCCACAAACTATCCCAGCCACTAACAGAAGGAGGTTAGCAGGTAAGTCTACAGTCAGGCAGGATGCGGGAGGGTCCTGCCCTGTCCTCAGCTCTCACAGGGAAGCATGCCTTGAAGCCAGCTCTCAACTAGCTGCATTCTTATGACAGTGTGAAGGTAGCAGTATTCTGAGTAAGGAGGTTCCCAGATTACCACTCTACTGCACCTGGAGATACCCTCCAGGACTGCATTGTTAACTTGCGTCTCAGAGGCCTCTGGCAAACGTCTCTGGTGAAGACGTGCGAAACTCACTCTGCAGGCAGTGTGGAACTGTGAGGGACTGAGGGTCAGCTCAACTCTCAGCAGTAAGATGTTTTTGGACAAGGCGTTCAAATACCTACTCACGTATGGAACTTAGTATGTAGCACCAGTCTACCCAAGGAATTACTGGGAAATCGCTGGATGGAGCTTGGAGGCACTAGTCTTGTTGCCGGGAGATTCCAGTTACCTCTCCCAACACTTCGGTGAAGCAGCGAGCCTAGGCCTTTTGGAAGCGAAAGCTAGCTGCAGGCAGGAGGTAGGGTTACAGGCCATAAGCTCAACTCTCAGAAGTGTGTATGCATGGGAGGCAGATGTCTGCTACCCACTCGTACATGCGAGTGGGAACCTACTACACTCTGATGAAAAAGGACTTTGGAAATCGCTGTATTCAACTCAGATACACGTGGGTTCAGGCACAACGATTCCACATGCTTTTCTCACAACCTTTCCCTGCCACTAACATGAGGACGTTAGCAGCTCCTTCTACAGTCAAGCAGGATGCGGGAGGGTTGTGCCCTGTCCTTAGCTCTCACAGGGAAGCATGTCTTGAAGCCAGCGGTCAACTAGCTGCATACTTATGGCAGGGTCAAGGTAGCAGTATTCTGAGACAGGAGGTTCCCAGATTACCACTCTACTGCACCTGGAGATACCCTCCAGGTCTGCATTGTTAACTTGCGTCTCAGAGGCCTCTGGCAAACGTCTCTGGTGAAGACGTGCGAAACTCACTCTGCAGGCAGTGTGGAACTGTGAGGGACTGAGGGTCAGCTCAACTCTCAGCAGTAAGATGTTTTTGGACAAGGCGTTCAAATACCTACTCACGTATGGAACTTAGTATGTAGCACCAGTCTACCCCAGGAATTACTAGGAAATCGCTTGTTTGAGCTTGGAGGCACTCGTCTTGTGTGCCGGGAGATTCCAATTACCTCTCCCAACACTTGCGTCAAGCAGCGAGCCTAGGCCTTTGGGAAGCGAAAGGTAGCGGCAGGCACGATGTAGGGTTACAGGCCATAAGCTCAACTCTCAGAAGTGTGTATGCATGGGAGGCAGATGTCTGCTACCCACTCGGACATGGGAGTTGGAACCTAGCTACACTCCTATTGAAGAAGGATGTTGGAAATCGCTGTATTCAACTCAGATACTCGGGAGTTCAGGCCCAATGCTTACACATGCTTTTCCCAAAACCTATCCCAGCCACTAACAGAAGGAGGTTAGCAGGTACGTCTACAGTCAGGCAGGATGCGGGAGGGTTCTGCCCTGTCCTCAGCTCTCATAGGGAAGCATGCCTAGAAGCCAGCTCTCAACTAGCTGCATTCTTATGACAGTGTGAAGGTAGCAGTATTCTGAGTAAGGCGGTTCCGAGATTACCACTCTACTGCACCTGGAGATACCCTCCAGGTCTGCATTGGTAACTTGCGTCTCAGAAGCCTGTGGCAAACGTCTCTGGTGAAGACCTGCAAAACTCACTCTGCAGGCAGTGTGGAACTGTGAGGGACTGAGGGTGAGCTCAACTCTCAGAAGTAAGATGCTTTAGGACAAGGCGTTCAGCTACCTTCTCACGTATGGAACTTAGTATGTAGCAGCAGTCTACCACACGAATTACTAGGCAATCGCTGGAATGAGCTTGGAGGCCCTAGTCTTGTGTGCCGGGAGATTCCAATTACCTCTCCCAACACTTCCGTCAAACAGCGAGCCTAGGCCTTTTAGAAGTGAAAGGAACCAGCAGGCTGGATGGGGAGGTACAAGCCTTAAGCTCAAGTCTCAGAAGTGTGTATGCAGGGGAGACAGATGACTGCTACCCACTCTGACATGGGAGTTGGAAACTAGCTACACTCTGATTGAAGAAGGCCATTGGAAATCGCTGTATTCAACTCAGATACACAGGAGTTCAGGCCCAATTCTTACACATGCTTTTCCCGCAACCTCTCTCAGCCACTAACATTAGGATGTTAGCAGCTGCGCCTACAGTCAGGCAGGATGCGGGTGGGTTCTGCCCTGTCCTCAGCACTCCCAGGGAAGCATGCCTAGAAGCCAGCTCTCAACTAGCTGCATTCTTATGGCAGTGTGAAGGTAGCAGTATTCTGAGTAAGGAGGTTCCCAGATTACCACTCTACTGCACCTGGAGATACCCTCCAGGTCTGCATTGTTAAACATTTTTTTTTAATTTATTTATTTACGATAGTCACAGAGAGAGAGAGAGAGAGAGGCAGAGACACAGGCAGAGAGAGAAGCAGGCTCCATGCACCGGGAGCCTGAAGTGGGATTCGATCCCGGGTCTCCAGGATCGCGCCCTGAGCCAAAGGCAGGCGCCAAACCGCTGCGCCACTCAGGGATCCCAGGTCTGCATTGTTAACTTGCGTCTCAGAGGCCTCTGGCAAACGTCTCTGGTGAAGACGTGCGAAACTCACTCTGCAGGCAGTGTGGAACTGTGAGGGACTGAGGGTCAGCTCAACTCTCAGCAGTAAGATGTTTTTGGACAAGGCGTTCAAATACCTACTCACGTATGGAACTTAGTATGTAGCACCAGTCTACCCCAGGAATTACTAGGAAATCGCTTGTTTGAGCTTGGAGGCACTCGTCTTGTGTGCCGGGAGATTCCAATTACCTCTCCCAACACTTGCGTCAAGCAGCGAGCCTAGGCCTTTGGGAAGCGAAAGGTAGCGGCAGGCACGATGTAGGGTTACAGGCCATAAGCTCAACTCTCAGAAGTGTGTATGCATGGGAGGCAGATGTCTGCTACCCACTCGGACATGGGAGTTGGAACCTAGCTACACTCCTATTGAAGAAGGATGTTGGAAATCGCTGTATTCAACTCAGATACTCGGGAGTTCAGACCCAATGCTTACACATGCTTTTCCCACAACCTATCCCAGCCACTAACAGAAGGAGGTTAGCAGGTACGTCTACAGTCAGGCAGGATGCGGGAGGGTTCTGCCCTGTCCTCAGCTCTCATAGGGAAGCATGCCTAGAAGCCAGCTCTCAACTAGCTGCATTCTTATGACAGTGTGAAGGTAGCAGTATTCTGAGTAAGGCGGTTCCGAGATTACCACTCTACTGCACCTGGAGATACCCTCCAGGTCTGCATTGGTAACTTGCGTCTCAGAAGCCTGTGGCAAACGTCTCTGGTGAAGACCTGCAAAACTCACTCTGCAGGCAGTGTGGAACTGTGAGGGACTGAGGGTGAGCTCAACTCTCAGAAGTAAGATGCTTTAGGACAAGGCGTTCAGCTACCTTCTCACGTATGGAACTTAGTATGTAGCAGCAGTCTACCACACGAATTACTAGGCAATCGCTGGAATGAGCTTGGAGGCCCTAGTCTTGTGTGCCGGGAGATTCCAATTACCTCTCCCAACACTTCCGTCAAACAGCGAGCCTAGGCCTTTTAGAAGTGAAAGGAACCAGCAGGCTGGATGGGGAGGTACAAGCCTTAAGCTCAAGTCTCAGAAGTGTGTATGCAGGGGAGACAGATGTCTGCTACCCACTCTGACATGGGAGTTGGAAACTAGCTACACTCTGATTGAAGAAGGCCATTGGAAATCGCTGTATTCAACTCAGATACACAGGAGTTCAGGCCCAATTCTTACACATGCTTTTCCCGCAACCTCTCTCAGCCACTAACATTAGGATGTTAGCAGCTGCGCCTACAGTCAGGCAGGATGCAGGTGGGTTCTGCCCTGTCCTCAGCACTCCCAGGGAAGCATGCCTAGAAGCCAGCTCTCAACTAGCTGCATTCTTATGGCAGTGTGAAGGTAGCAGTATTCTGAGTAAGGAGGTTCCCAGATTACCACTCTACTGCACCTGGAGATACCCTCCAGGTCTGCATTGTTAACTTGCGTCTCAGAAGCCTCTGGCAAACGTCTCTGGTGAAGACGTCCGAAACTCACTCTGCAGGCAGTGTGGAACTGTGAGGGACTGAGGGTGAGCTCAACTCTCAGAAGTAAGATGCTTTTGGACAAGGCGTTCAGCTACCTTCTCACGTATGGAACTTAGTATGTAGCACCAGTCTACCCCAGGAATTATTAGGAAATCGCTTGATTGAGCTTGGAGGCACTCGTCTTGTTGCCGGGAGATTCCAGTTACCTCTCCCAACACTTCGGTGAAGCAGCGAGCCTAGGCCTTTTGGAAGCGAAAGCTAGCTGCAGGCAGGAGGTAGGGTTACAGGCCATAAGCTCAACTCTCAGAAGTGTGTATGCATGGGAGGCAGATGTCTGCTACCCACTCGTACATGCGAGTGGGAACCTACTACACTCTGATGAAAAAGGACTTTGGAAATCGCTGTATTCAACTCAGATACACGTGGGTTCAGGCACAACGATTCCACATGCTTTTCTCACAACCTTTCCCTGCCACTAACATGAGGACGTTAGCAGCTCCTTCTACAGTCAAGCAGGATGCGGGAGGGTTGTGCCCTGTCCTTAGCTCTCACAGGGAAGCATGTCTTGAAGCCAGCGGTCAACTAGCTGCATACTTATGGCAGGGTCAAGGTAGCAGTATTCTGAGACAGGAGGTTCCCAGATTACCACTCTACTGCACCTGGAGATACCCTCCAGGTCTGCATTGTTAACTTGCGTCTCAGAGGCCTCTGGCAAACGTCTCTGGTGAAGACGTGCGAAACTCACTCTGCAGGCAGTGTGGAACTGTGAGGGACTGAGGGTCAGCTCAACTCTCAGCAGTAAGATGTTTTTGGACAAAGCGTTCAAATACCTACTCACGTATGGAACTTAGTATGTAGCACCAGTCTACCCCAGGAATTACTAGGAAATCGCTTGTTTGAGCTTGGAGGCACTCGTCTTGTGTGCCGGGAGATTCCAATTACCTCTCCCAACACTTGCGTCAAGCAGCGAGCCTAGGCCTTTGGGAAGCGAAAGGTAGCGGCAGGCACGATGTAGGGTTACAGGCCATAAGCTCAACTCTCAGAAGTGTGTATGCATGGGAGGCAGATGTCTGCTACCCACTCGGACATGGGAGTTGGAACCTAGCTACACTCCTATTGAAGAAGGATGTTGGAAATCGCTGTATTCAACTCAGATACTCGGGAGTTCAGGCCCAATGCTTACACATGCTTTTCCCAAAACCTATCCCAGCCACTAACAGAAGGAGGTTAGCAGGTACGTCTACAGTCAGGCAGGATGCGGGAGGGTTCTGCCCTGTCCTCAGCTCTCATAGGGAAGCATGCCTAGAAGCCAGCTCTCAACTAGCTGCATTCTTATGACAGTGTGAAGGTAGCAGTATTCTGAGTAAGGCGGTTCCGAGATTACCACTCTACTGCACCTGGAGATACCCTCCAGGTCTGCATTGGTAACTTGCGTCTCAGAAGCCTGTGGCAAACGTCTCTGGTGAAGACCTGCAAAACTCACTCTGCAGGCAGTGTGGAACTGTGAGGGACTGAGGGTGAGCTCAACTCTCAGAAGTAAGATGCTTTAGGACAAGGCGTTCAGCTACCTTCTCACGTATGGAACTTAGTATGTAGCAGCAGTCTACCACACGAATTACTAGGCAATCGCTGGAATGAGCTTGGAGGCCCTAGTCTTGTGTGCCGGGAGATTCCAATTACCTCTCCCAACACTTCCGTCAAACAGCGAGCCTAGGCCTTTTAGAAGTGAAAGGAACCAGCAGGCTGGATGGGGAGGTACAAGCCTTAAGCTCAAGTCTCAGAAGTGTGTATGCAGGGGAGACAGATGACTGCTACCCACTCTGACATGGGAGTTGGAAACTAGCTACACTCTGATTGAAGAAGGCCATTGGAAATCGCTGTATTCAACTCAGATACACAGGAGTTCAGGCCCAATTCTTACACATGCTTTTCCCGCAACCTCTCTCAGCCACTAACATTAGGATGTTAGCAGCTGCGCCTACAGTCAGGCAGGATGCGGGTGGGTTCTGCCCTGTCCTCAGCACTCCCAGGGAAGCATGCCTAGAAGCCAGCTCTCAACTAGCTGCATTCTTATGGCAGTGTGAAGGTAGCAGTATTCTGAGTAAGGAGGTTCCCAGATTACCACTCTACTGCACCTGGAGATACCCTCCAGGTCTGCATTGTTAAACATTTTTTTTTAATTTATTTATTTACGATAGTCACAGAGAGAGAGAGAGAGAGAGGCAGAGACACAGGCAGAGAGAGAAGCAGGCTCCATGCACCGGGAGCCTGAAGTGGGATTCGATCCCGGGTCTCCAGGATCGCGCCCTGAGCCAAAGGCAGGCGCCAAACCGCTGCGCCACCCAGGGATCCCAGGTCTGCATTGTTAACTTGCGTCTCAGAGGCCTCTGGCAAACGTCTCTGGTGAAGACGTGCGAAACTCACTCTGCAGGCAGTGTGGAACTGTGAGGGACTGAGGGTCAGCTCAACTCTCAGCAGTAAGATGTTTTTGGACAAGGCGTTCAAATACCTACTCACGTATGGAACTTAGTATGTAGCACCAGTCTACCCCAGGAATTACTAGGAAATCGCTTGTTTGAGCTTGGAGGCACTCGTCTTGTGTGCCGGGAGATTCCAATTACCTCTCCCAACACTTGCGTCAAGCAGCGAGCCTAGGCCTTTGGGAAGCGAAAGGTAGCGGCAGGCACGATGTAGGGTTACAGGCCATAAGCTCAACTCTCAGAAGTGTGTATGCATGGGAGGCAGATGTCTGCTACCCACTCGGACATGGGAGTTGGAACCTAGCTACACTCCTATTGAAGAAGGATGTTGGAAATCGCTGTATTCAACTCAGATACTCGGGAGTTCAGGCCCAATGCTTACACATGCTTTTCCCACAACCTATCCCAGCCACTAACAGAAGGAGGTTAGCAGGTACGTCTACAGTCAGGCAGGATGCGGGAGGGTTCTGCCCTGTCCTCAGCTCTCATAGGGAAGCATGCCTTGAAGCCAGCTCTCAACTAGCTGCATTCTTATGACAGTGTGAAGGTAGCAGTATTCTGAGTAAGGCGGTTCCGAGATTACCACTCTACTGCACCTGGAGATACCCTCCAGGTCTGCATTGGTAACTTGCGTCTCAGAAGCCTGTGGCAAACGTCTCTGGTGAAGACCTGCAAAACTCACTCTGCAGGCAGTGTGGAACTGTGAGGGACTGAGGGTGAGCTCAACTCTCAGAAGTAAGATGCTTTAGGACAAGGCGTTCAGCTACCTTCTCACGTATGGAACTTAGTATGTAGCAGCAGTCTACCACACGAATTACTAGGCAATCGCTGGAATGAGCTTGGAGGCCCTAGTCTTGTGTGCCGGGAGATTCCAATTACCTCTCCCAACACTTCCGTCAAACAGCGAGCCTAGGCCTTTTAGAAGTGAAAGGAACCAGCAGGCTGGATGGGGAGGTACAAGCCTTAAGCTCAAGTCTCAGAAGTGTGTATGCAGGGGAGACAGATGTCTGCTACCCACTCTGACATGGGAGTTGGAAACTAGCTACACTCTGATTGAAGAAGGCCATTGGAAATCGCTGTATTCAACTCAGATACACAGGAGTTCAGGCCCAATTCTTACACATGCTTTTCCCGCAACCTCTCTCAGCCACTAACATTAGGATGTTAGCAGCTGCGCCTACAGTCAGGCAGGATGCGGGTGGGTTCTGCCCTGTCCTCAGCACTCCCAGGGAAGCATGCCTAGAAGCCAGCTCTCAACTAGCTGCATTCTTATGGCAGTGTGAAGGTAGCAGTATTCTGAGTAAGGAGGTTCCCAGATTACCACTCTACTGCACCTGGAGATACACTCCAGGTCTGCATTGTTAAACATTTTTTTTTAATTTATTTATTTACGATAGTCACAGAGAGAGAGAGAGAGAGGCAGAGACACAGGCAGAGAGAGAAGCAGGCTCCATGCACCGGGAGCCTGACGTGGGATTCGATCCCGGGTCTCCAGGATCGCGCCCTGAGCCAAAGGCAGGCGCCAAACCGCTGCGCCACCCAGGGATCCCAGGTCTGCATTGTTAACTTGCGTCTCAGAGGCCTCTGGCAAACGTCTCTGGTGAAGACGTGCGAAACTCACTCTGCAGGCAGTGTGGAACTGTGAGGGACTGAGGGTCAGCTCAACTCTCAGCAGTAAGATGTTTTTGGACAAGGCGTTCAAATACCTACTCACGTATGGAACTTAGTATGTAGCACCAGTCTACCCCAGGAATTACTGGGAAATCGCTGGATTGAGCTTGGAGGCACTAGTCTTGTTGCCGGGAGATTCCAGTTACCTCTCCCAACACTTCGGTTAAGCAGCGAGCCTAGGCCTTTTGGAAGCGAAAGCTAGCTGCAGGCAGGAGGTAGGGATACAGGCCATAAATTCAACTCTCAGAAGTGTGTATGCATGGGAGGCAGATGTCTGCTACCCACTCGTACATGCGAGTGGGAACCTACTACACTCTGATGAAAAAGGACTTTGGAAATCGCTGTATTCAACTCAGATACACGTGGGTTCAGGCACAACGATTCCACATGCTTTTCTCACAACCTTTCCCTGCCACTAACATGAGGACGTTAGCAGCTCCTTCTACAGTCAAGCAGGATGCGGGAGGGTTGTGCCCTGTCCTTAGCTCTCACAGGGAAGCATGTCTTGAAGCCAGCGGTCAACTAGCTGCATACTTATGGCAGGGTCAAGGTAGCAGTATTCTGAGACAGGAGGTTCCCAGATTACCACTCTACTGCACCTGGAGATACCCTCCAGGTCTGCATTGTTAACTTGCGTCTCAGAGGCCTCTGGCAAACGTCTCTGGTGAAGACGTGCGAAACTCACTCTGCAGGCAGTGTGGAACTGTGAGGGACTGAGGGTCAGCTCAACTCTCAGCAGTAAGATGTTTTTGGACAAGGCGTTCAAATACCTACTCACGTATGGAACTTAGTATGTAGCACCAGTCTACCCCAGGAATTACTAAGAAATCGCTTGATTGAGCTTTGAGGCACTCGTCTTGTGTGCCGGGAGATTCCAATTACCTCTCCCAACACTTGCGTCAAGCAGCGAGCCTAGGCCTTTTGGAAGCGAAAGTTAGCGGCAGGCACGATGTAGGGTTACAGGCCATAAGCTCAACTCTCAGAAGTGTGTATGCATGGGAGGCAGATGTCTGCTACCCACTCGGACATGGGAGTTGGAACCTAGCTACACTCCTATTGAAGAAGGACTTTGGAAATTGCTGTATTCAACTCAGATACACGGGAGTTCAGGCCCAATGCTTACACATGCTTTTCCCACAAACTATCCCAGCCACTAACAGAAGGAGGTTAGCAGGTAAGTCTACAGTCAGGCAGGATGCGGGTGGGTTCTGCCCTGTCCTCAGCACTCCCAGGGAAGCATGCCTAGAAGCCAGCTCTCAACTAGCTGCATTCTTATGGCAGTGTGAAGGTAGCAGTATTCTGAGTAAGGAGGTTCCCAGATTACCACTCTACTGCACCTGGAGATACCCTCCAGGTCTGCATTGTTAAACATTTTTTTTTTAATTTATTTATTTACGATAGTCACAGAGAGAGAGAGAGAGAGGCAGAGACACAGGCAGAGAGAGAAGCAGGCTCCATGCACCGGGAGCCTGACGTGGGATTCGATCCCGGGTCTCCAGGATCGCGCCCTGAGCCAAAGGCAGGCGCCAAACCGCTGCGCCACCCAGGGATCCCAGGTCTGCATTGTTAACTTGCGTCTCAGAGGCCTCTGGCAAACGTCTCTGGTGAAGACGTGCGAAACTCACTCTGCAGGCAGTGTGGAACTGTGAGGGACTGAGGGTCAGCTCAACTCTCAGCAGTAAGATGTTTTTGGACAAGGCGTTCAAATACCTACTCACGTATGGAACTTAGTATGTAGCACCAGTCTACCCCAGGAATTACTGGGAAATCGCTGGATTGAGCTTGGAGGCACTAGTCTTGTTGCCGGGAGATTCCAGTTACCTCTCCCAACACTTCGGTTAAGCAGCGAGCCTAGGCCTTTTGGAAGCGAAAGCTAGCTGCAGGCAGGAGGTAGGGATACAGGCCATAAATTCAACTCTCAGAAGTGTGTATGCATGGGAGGCAGATGTCTGCTACCCACTCGGACATGGGAGTTGGAACCTAGCTACACTCCTATTGAAGAAGGATGTTGGAAATCGCTGTATTCAACTCAGATACTCGGGAGTTCAGGCCCAATGCTTACACATGCTTTTCCCGCAACCTATCCCAGCCACTAACAGAAGGAGGTTAGCAGGTACGTCTACAGTCAGGCAGGATGCGGGAGGGTCCTGCCCTGTCCTCAGCTCTCACAGGGAAGCATGCCTTGAAGCCAGCTCTCAACTAGCTGCATTCTTATGACAGTGTGAAGGTAGCAGTATTCTGAGTAAGGCGGTTCCGAGATTACCACTCTACTGCACCTGGAGATACCCTCCAGGTCTGCATTGTTAACTTGCGTCTCAGAAGCCTGTGGCAAACGTCTCTGGTGAAGACCTGCAAAACTCACTCTGCAGGCAGTGTGGAACTGTGAGGGACTGAGGGTGAGCTCAACTCTCAGAAGTAAGATGCTTTTGGACAAGGCGTTCAGCTACCTTCTCACATATGGAACTTAGTATGTAGCACCTGTCTACCCCAGGAATTACTAGGCAATCGCTGGAATGAGCTTGGAGGCACTAGTCTTGTGTGCCGGGAGATTCCAATTACCTCTCCCAACACTTCCGTCAAACAGCGAGCCTAGGCCTTTTAGAAGTGAAAGGAACCAGCAGGCTGGATGGGGAGGTACAGGCCTTAAGCTCAACTCTCAGAAGTGTGTATGCATGGGAGGCAGATGTCTGCTCCCCACTGGTACATGGGAGTAGGAACCTAGCTACACTCTGATTGAAGAAGGCCATTGGAAATCGCTGTATTCAACTCAGATACACAGGAGTTCAGGCCCAATGCTTACACATGCTTTTCCCGCAACCTCTCTCAGCCACTCACTTTAGGATGTTAGCAACCACGCCTACAGTCAGGCAGGATGCGGGAGGGTTCTGCCCTTTCCTCAGCTCTCCCAGGGAAGCATACCTAGAAGCCAGCTCTCAACTAGCTGCATTCTTATGGCAGTGTGAAAGTAGCAGTATTCTGAGTCAGGAGGTTCCAAGATTACCACTCTACTGCACCTGGAGATACCCTCCAGGTCTGCATTGTTAACTTGCGTCTCAGAAGCCTGTGGCAAACGTCTCTGGTGAAGACCTGCGAAACTCACTCTGCAGTCAGTGTGGAACTGTGAGGGACTGAGGGTGAGCTCAACTCTCAGAAGTAAGATGCTTTTGGACAAGGCGTTCAGCTACACTCTCACGTATGGAACTTAGTATGTAGCACCAGTCTACCACAGGAATTACTAGGGAATCGCTGGATTGAGCTTGGAGGCACTAGTGTTGTGTTCCGGGAGATTCCAATTACCTCTCCCAACACTTCCGTCAAACAGCGAGCCTAGGCCTTTTAGAAGTGAAGGGTACCAGCAGGGTGGATGTGGAGGTACAGGCCATCAGCTCAACTCTCAGAAGTGTGTATGCATGGATGGCAGATATCTGCTACCCACTCTGATATGGGAGTTGGAACCTAGCTACACTCTGATTGAAGTAGGCCATTGGAAATCGCTGTATTCGACTCAGACACACAGGAGTTCAGGCCCAATGCTTAAACTTGCTTTTCCCCCAACCTCTCTCAGCCACTTATATAAGGATGTTAGCAGCTATGTCTAGACTGAGTCAGGATGCGGAAGGGTCCTGCCCTGAGCTCTGCTCTCAAAAGGATGCATGCCTGCAAGCTAGATTTCCACTAGCTGAGTCGCTATGGCCGTGAGAACGTAGCAGCATTGTAACGCAGGACGTTCTGACAATACCGCTCTTCCGCACCTGGAGACGCAAGCATTGCAGCCTTCAGCTTGCCCCTTGCGTCCCACGAACTTCTGACAGACATGTCTAGTGAGGATATTCGTAACTCCATGTGCAGGCATTGTGGAACTGGGAAGGACGGCGTGTCAGCTCACCCCGCAGTAGGAAATTCCCCAGAGAGACAGCTTTCAAGGAGTTACTCAGGTTTCGAAGTTAGTTAGTAGCTCCCTTCTGAGAGAGGAATTCCTCAGAAGTTGCTGGATTGAGCTAAGAGACACTTGCCACTCACAAAGCTTGCATCCTGTATCGAACCAAATCCTTTGGAAGCAAAGCGTACAGGCAGTCAGCGTGTGGGAGGTACAAGCCAAAAGCTCAATCCAAAGGAATGTGCATGCCTTGGAGGCAGCCGTCTGCTAGGTGTGAAATTGACAAGGCAGACACTTGGTTCTCACTTCGCTACTGTCCCGCATACAACGAAATGCTGTGGAAGCAGACCAACAGGCAGTCAGGATGGCCGAGGTAAAGGCCATGAGCTCAACTCTCAGAAGTGTGTATGCTTTGCAGGCCGATGTCTGCTAGACACTTATACAGGGGAGCTAGAACTGAGCTACACTCGAATTGAACAAGGACGTTGGCAATCGCTGTACTGAACTCAGATACACGAGAGTACAGGCCTGTCACTTCCACAGGCTTTTCACACAACCCCTTCCAGTACCTAACATAAGGATGCTAGGACCTATGTCTACAGGCAGTTAGCATGCGGCACCTAACATAAGCATATTAGCAGTTACGTCTATAGGCAGGCAGGATGAGGGAGGGTCCTGACCTGATCTTAGCTCTCAAAAGGAAGCATGCCTAAAAACCAGCTATCTACTAGCTCCTTTTGATGGCTTTGTGAATGTAGCAGCATTGTAAGGCGGTACGCTTACAATGAATACCGCTCTAATGCATCTGGAGACACAACCATTGAAGCCTGCAGCTGGCCCTTGTGTCCCGTGAGCTTCTGAAAACATGTCTAGTGAGGATGTACATAACTGCATCTGTAGGCAGTGTGGAAGTGGGAAGAATGGCGTGTCAGTTCTTCTCACAGAAGGAAATTCCCCAGAGAGAGAGCTTTCAGCTAGGTTTCAGGTTTGGAAGTTAGTATGTAGCTCCCATCTGAGGGAGCAATTCTTCAGAAGTTGCTGGATTGAACTAAGACACATTTGCCTCTCGCAAAACTTGGGTCCCGTATCGAATGAAATCGTTTGGAAGCGAGGCGTACAGGCAGTCAGCATGTGGGAGATTCAATTCCTAAGCTCAATCCAAAGGAGTGTGCATGCCTTGCAGGCAGCTGTCGGCTAGGCGCAAAATTGACAAGGCAGACACTTGGTTCTCACTCTGCTACTCTCCCGATACAACGAAATGCTGTGGAAGCAGAACGTACAGGCCATAAGCTCAACTCTCAGAAGTGTGTATGCTTTGCAGGCTGATGTCTGCTAGACACATATCGAGGCGAGGTATACACGAGTTACACTCTAATTGAACAAGGATGTGGCAATCGCTGTATTGAAGTCAGAGGCACGTGAGTACACCCCTGACACTTCCACTTGCATTTCTCTAACCTCTCACAGCACCTAACATAAGGATGTTAGCAGCTATGACTACGAGCAGGCAGGATGCGGGAGGGTCCTGCCCTGAGCTCAGCTTTCAAAACGAGGCATGCCCCGAAGCCAGCTTTCTACTAACTGCGTTCTGATGGCCATGGGAAAGTGGCATCATTGTAATTCTGGATGTTCCATGAATACCACTTTACTGCACCTGAGGACACAAACTTGAAGCCTGAAGCTTGCCCCTTGTGTCCCATAAGCTTCTAACAAACATGCCTAGTGAGGATGTTTGTAACTGTATCTGCAGGCAGTGAGAAACTGGGAAGGACTGTTTCAGCTCATCTCTGAGAGGGATATTCCGCAGAGAGAGAGCTTTCAGCTAGGTATTCATGTTTGGAAGTTAGTATGTAGCTCCCATCTGAGGGGGAATTCCTCGTAAGTTGTGGTTTGAACTAAGACACATTTGCGTCTTGCAAAACTTGTGTCCCGTATTGAAAGAAATCCTTTGGAAGCGAAGCATACAGGCGGTGAGCATGTGGAGGTTCAAGTCCTAAGCTCAATCCATTGGAGTGGTCATGCCTTGGAGGCAGCTGTCCTCTAGGCGCAAAATTGACAAGGCAGACACTTGGTTCTCACTCTGCTACTCTCCCGCATACAACTAAATGCTGTGGAAGCGAAATGTACAGGCAGTCAGGATGGAGGAGGTAGAGACCATAAGCTCAACTCTCAGAAGTGTGTATGCTTTGCAGGCTGATGTCTGCCAGACACTTATTGAGGCGAGGTATACCCCAGCTGCACTCTAATTGAACAAGGACATTGGCAATCGCTGTATTGAACTCAGATACACGTGAGTAGAGTCCTGACACTTCCACTCGCATTTCTCCAACCTCTCCCAGCACCTCACTTAAGGATGTTAGCACCTATGACTATGGGCAGGCAGGATGGGGGAGAGTCTTGCCCTGAGCTCCGCTCTCACAAGAGAGCATGCCTAGAAGCCAGCTTTCAACCAGCTGCGTTCTAATGGCTGTGAGACTAAAGCAGTCTTCTAACTCAGGAGGTTCGAAGAATACCACTCTACTGCACCTGGAGACACCTTCCAGGCCTGCCTTATTCCACTTGTGTCTCACAAGCTTCTGACAAACGTCTCAGGTGAAGATTTTGAAAACTCATTCTGCAGGCAGTGTGGAACTGTGAGGGACTGGGTATGAGCTCAACTCTCAAAACAGAGATGCTTTTGGACTCGGGGTTCAGCTAGCTTCTCTCGTATGGAATTTAGTATGTAGCACCTGTCTAAGACAGGAATTACTGGGAATCGCTGGATTGAGCTTGGAGGCACTAGTCTTGTGTGCCGGGACTTTCGTCTTATCTCTCACAGCACTTCAGTCATACATCGAGCCTAGGCCTGTTACCAGCGCAGTGTACCTGCAGGCAGGATGTGGGAAGTACAGGCCATAAGCTCAACTCTCAAAAGTGTGTAGCCTGGGAGGCAGATGTCTGCTACCCACTCGTACATTGGAGTTAGAAACTAGCTACACTCTGATTGAAGAAGGCCGTTTGAAATCGCTATATTCAACTCTGATAATGTTGAGTACAAGCCTGATACTTCCACATGCAAATGGAATCGAAACAAATAGAATCCCATCGAATAGAATCGAAAAGAATCAGAAACTATCGTATCGATACGAAAAAAATGGAATTGAATCGAATCGAATCCAAAAGGATCGAATCGCATCGAATTGAAAAGAATCGTATCGAATCGAAAATATTTGAAACAAATCAAATAAAAAGGAATTGAATAGAAAAATTCGAATCGAAAAGAAATGAATTGAATCGAATCGAAAAGGATCGAATCGAATCGAATCAAAAAGAATCGAATTGAAAAGAATTCAATCGAAGAGTTTCCATTCGAAACGAATTGAATCGAAAAGAATCTAATCGAACCAAAAAGATTCGAATGGAATCAAAAAGAAACGAATCAAAAAGAATCGAATCGAATCGATTCATTAGAATCGAATCTAATCGAATCGAAAAGTTTCGAATCCAAATGAATCTAATCGAAAAGAATGGAATCAAAAAGAATCGAATTGTTTCAGAAAAAATGAATCGAAGTGAATCGAATCGAAAAGAATTGAATCGAATTGATTTTAAAAGAAAGGAATTCGAATTGAAAAGACTCGAATCGAAAGATTCGAATCAAATCAAATCGAAACCAAAAGAATCGAATCGAATAGAATCAAAAAGAAACTAATTGAAATCTATCATATCGAAAAGAAAAAAATCTTATCGAATCAAAAAAATCGAATCGAATTATATCGAAAAGGATCTAATCAATTCTAAACGAATCAAAAAGAATCGAATCGAATCAAAAAGAATCGAATCGAATAGGAAATAATCGAAATAAATCAAATAAAAAAGAATCGCATAGAAAAAATCGAATCGAATTGAAAAGAATCAAATCTAATCGAAAAGAATTGAATCAAATCGAATCGAAAACAAACGAATCCAATCGAATCGAAAACAATTGAATCGAAGAGTTTCGAATCGAATCGCATTGAATCGAAAAGAATCTGATCGAACCGAAAAGATTCGAATGGTTTCAAAAAGAAACGAATCAAAAAGAATTGAATCGAATCGATTCGAAAAGAATAGAATCTAATCGAATCGAAAACTATCAAATCCAAATGAATCTAATCGAAAAAAAGTGGAATCAAAAAGAATCGAATTGTTTCAGAAAAAACGAATCGAATTGAATCGAATCGAATAGAATTGAATGGAATCAATTTTAAAAGAAAGGAATTCGACTCAAAAAGACTCGAATCGATAGATTCGAATCAAATCTAACCGAAACAAAAAGAATCGAATCGAATAGAATCGAAAAGAAACTAATCGAAAACTATCATATCAAAAAGAAAAAAATCGTATCGAATCAAAAAAATCGAATTGAATCGAATCGAAAAGGATCTAATCAATTCTAAACAAATCAAAAAAAATCGAAATGAATCGAAAAGAATCGAATCAAATAGAATAGAAAATAATCGAAACAAATCAAATAAAAAAGAATCGAATAGAAAAACATCGAATCGAATCGAAAAGAATCAAATCGAATCGAAAAGAATTGAATTGAATCGAATCGAAAATAATCGAATCCAATCGAAAACAATCGAATCGTAGAGTTTTAAATCGAATCGAATTCAATCGAAAAGAATCTAATCGAACCAAAAACATTCGAATGGAATCAAAAAGAAATGAATTAAAAAGAATCAAATCGAATTGAATCAAAAAGAATCGAATCGAATCGAAAATAATCGAATCCAAATGAATCGAGTCGAAAGGAGTGGAATCGAAAAGAATTGAATCGTTTAGAAAGAAACAAATCGAATTGAATTGAATCAAATAGAAAATAATCGAATCCAATCGAATTGAAAAGAATAGAAAAGAACTGAATCGAATCGAATCGAAAAGAAATCGATTCGAAAAGAATCGAATCGAAAAAAAAAGAAAGGAATCGAATCGAATCGAAAAGAATCGAATCCAAAATAATCGAATCGAAGATTGAATCAAAAGAATGGAATCGATTCGTAAAAACCAAATCAAAGAGACTCGAAAAGAATCGAATCAAATAAAAAAAATAAAATCAAATAGAAAAGAATCGAATCGAATCGAAAAGAAAAGAATCGAATCAAATCGATTTGAAAAGAAAGATATTCGAATCGAAAAGAATCGAATCGAAAAGAATCGAATCGAAACGAATCGAAAAAAATCGAATCGAATTGCTCCAAATCAAAAGAATTGAATCGAATGGAAGTGAAAATAATCGAATCAAATCGAATCGAATCAAAATAATCAAATCGAAACGAATCAAAAAGAATCAAATCGATTCGAAAAGAAAGGAATTCAAATCAAAAACATTCGATTAGAAAGATTCGAATCGAATCGAATTGAATAGAAAAGAATAGAATCAAATCAAATAGAAAAGAAACGAATAGAAAACTGTCGAATGGAAATGAAAAAAATCGAATTGAATCGTATCGAAGAGAATCGAATCGAATCAAAAAAGATCGAATGGAATCGAATATAAGAATCTAATCGAATCGAATCAAAAAGAATCTAATCGAATCGAAAGGATCGAATCAAATTTTATCGAATGGAAAAGAATCAAATCAAATCGAAAAGAATCGAATCGAATCGAAAAGGATCGAATCGAATCAAATCGAATAGAAAAGAATCGAATAGAATCGAAAAGAATCGAATCAAATTGAATCGAAAAGAATCAAATCAAATCGAAAAGAATTGAATCGAATCGAAAAGAATCGAATCGAATCAAATCGAAAAGAATCGAATCAAATTGATTCGAAAAGAAAGAAATTAATATAGAAGAGGCTAGAATCGAAAAGAATCTAAATGAATCGAATAGAAAAATATCGAATCGAATCGCACCGAATCAAAAGAATCGAATCTAATGGAAGTGAAAATAATCGAATTGAATCAAAAAGAATCGAATCGAATCGAATCAAAAAGAATCGAATCGAATCGAAAAGAATCAAATCGAATCGATTCGAAAAGAAAGGAATTCAAATCAAAAACACTCGAATAGAAAGATTCGAATCGAATCAAATCGAATCGAAAAGAATAGAATCGAATAGAAAAGAAACGAATAGAAAACTATCGAATGGAAAAAACTATCGAAAAAAATCGAATCGAATCGGAGAGAATCGAATTGAATCGAAAAAAGATCAAATCGAATCGAATATAAGAATCGAATCGAATCGAATTGAAAAGAATCGAATCAAAAAGGATCAAATCGAATTGTATCGAATAGAAAAGAATCAAATCAAATCGAAAAGAATCGAATCAAATCGAATAGGAAAGAATCGAAAAAATCTAATAAAGAGTCGAATCGAATCGAAAATATCGAATCGAATCGAATCGAAAAGAATCTAATCGAATCGAATCGTTTGTAAAGAAAGGAATTCGAATCAAAAAGACTTGAATCATAAGATTCTAATCGAATCGAATCAAAAAGAAACGAACCAAAAACTATCGAATCGAAATGAAAAAAATCGAATCGAAATGAATCGAAAAGAATCGAAGAAATCTAATAAAAAAGAATTGAATCGAATCGAAAATATCGAATCGAATGGAAAAGAATCGAATCAAATCGAATCGAAAATAATCGAAACATCAAATAAAAAGAATCGAATGGAAAAAAATGAAAAGAATTGAATCGAATCGAAAAGAATTGAATTGAATCGAATCGAAAACAATCAAATCGAATCGAATCAAAAAGAATTGAATCTAAGAGTTTCGAATAGAATCGAATTGAATCGAAAAGAATCTAATCGAAATGAAAATATTCGAATAGAATCGAAAAGAAACGAATCAAAAAGAATCGAATCGAATTGAAAAGAATAGAATCTAATCGAGTCGAAAAGAATAGAATCCAAATAAATCAAGTCGAAAGGAGTGGAATCGAAAAGAATTGAATCGATTCGAAAAAAACGAATCAAATTGAATCTAATCGAATCGAAAATAATCGAATCAAATTGAATCGTAAAGAATACAAAATAATCGAATTGAATCGTAAAGAATAGAATCGAAGCGAACCGAAAAGAATCAAATCGAATTGAAAAGAATCGAATCGAATTGAACCGTAATGAAAAGAATCGAATCGAATCGAAAAGAATGGAATCGAATTGAATCGAAAAGAATTGAATCGAATGCAATCAAATCGAAAAGAATCGAATCGAATTGAAAAGAATCAAATCGAACTGATTGAATCAAAAAGAATCGAATCGAATCACATCGAATCGAAAATAATTGAAATGAATAAAAAATAATCGAATCGAATTGAATCGAGAATAATTGGAATTGAATTGAATCGATAATCGAATTGAATCTAATCGAGTTGAATCGAAAATAATCGAATCGAATCAAATCAATTAGAAAAAAATCGAATCAAATTGCATCGAACCAAAAGTAATCGAATCGTATTGAATCGATTCGAATTGAAAAGAATCGAATCGAATTGAATCAAAAAGAATCGAATCCAAAGAATCGAATTGTAGAGAATCTAATAGAAACGAAAAGATTCGAATCGAAAAGAATCGAATGTAAACGAAAAGAATCAAATCGAATCGAATCGAAAAGAATCAAATCGAATCGAAAAGAATTGAATCGAAAAGAATCGAATCGAATCAAATCGATTGAAAAGATCGAATCAAAAAAATCAGAGAATCAAAACGAATCAAAACGAATCGAATCGAATTGAAAAGAATCATTGAATCAAATCGAAAAGAATCTAATCGAATCGTATCGAATCAAAAAAATCAAATCGAATTGAATCGAAAAGAATAGAATCGTATTTAATTGAATCAAATGAATCGAATCGAATTGAATCGAAAAGAATCGAATCGAATCAAAATGAATCAAATCAAATCGAAAAGAATCGTATTGAATCGAATTGAATCGTAAAGAATCCAATGGAACATAATCGATTCGAATTGAAAAGAATCGAATCGAAAAGAATCAAATCGAACAGAAAAGAAAGGAATCTAATCGAATAGAATCAAATCGAATGGTATCATTGAATCGAAAAGAATCGAATCATATCGAATTGAATTGAAAAGAATCAAATCGAATAGAATCGAAAAGATTCGAATCGAATCAAAAAGAATCGAATCGTATTGAATCAAATCGAATAGAATTGAGTCGAATACAATGAAAAGAATCAAAACGAATTGAAAACAATCGAATTAAATCGAATCAAATATTATCAAATCGAATCGAAAAGAATCGAATTGAATAGCATCGAAACGAATCGAATCGAATCGAAAAGAATCAAATTGAATAGCGTCGAATCGAATCGAATCAAAATGAAAAGAATCGAATAGAATCGAAAAGAATCAAATCGTATCGAATTGAATCGAAAAGAATCGAATCATATCGAATTGAATCGAAAAGAATCGATTCCAATCGAATTGAATCGAAAAGAATCGAATCGAACAGTACCGAATCGAATTGATAAGAATCGAATCAAATAAAATAGAAAAGAATCTAATTGAAACGAAAAGAATCTAATCGAATCGAATTGAAAAGAATCGAATCGAAAAAATCGAATCTAATAGAATCAAGTTGAGTTGAATCGAATAGAAAAGAATCGAATCGAATCATATCGAATTGAAAAGAATCGAATCAAATCGAATTAAATTGAAAAGAATCTAATCGAACTGAATCGAAAAGAATCGAATCGAAATGTAACAAATTGAATCCAAATGATCGAATCGAATCAAATCGAAAAAAATCGAATTGAAACGAAAAGAATCGAATAGAATCGAACTGAAAATAATCGAATCTAATCGAATAGAATAGAATAGAGTCGAACAGAATTGAATCGAATGAAAAGAATCTTATTGAATCGAATCGAAAAGAATCGAATCGAATCGAATGGAGAAGAATCAAATCGAATCGAATCGAAAAGAATTGAATCAAAAAGAATCGAATCGAAGAGAATCTAATCGAAACGAAAAGAATCAAATCGAATCGAAAAGAATAGAAGCAAAACGAAAAGAGACGAATTGAATCAAATCGAAAAGAATCGAATAGAAAAAAATCGAATCGAATCGTATCGAAAAGAATCGAATTGAAAAGAATAGAATAGAAAAATTCGAATCAAATCGAATCGAAATGAATCGAATCAAATCAAATTGATTGAAAAGATCAAATCAAAAAACATCAGAGAATCGAAATGAATCGAAACGAATCGAATCGAATTGAAAAGAATCGTATCAAATCAAATCTAAAAGAATCGAATCAAATCGAATCAAAAAGAATGGAATCGAATTGATTCATATTGAAAAGAATCGATCGAATCATATTGAATCAAAAAGAATCGAATCGAATCGAAAAGAATCTAATCGAATTTAATCGAAAAGAATCGAATCGAATTGAATTGAGTTGAAAAGAATTGAATTGAACAGTATCAAATCAAATTGAAAAGAATTGAATCAAATCAAAAAGAATCGAAACGAAAAGAATCGAATCGAATCGAATTCGAAAGAATCGAATTGAATTGGAATGAGAAGAATCGAATCGAATTGCATCGAATCGAAAATAATTGAATTGAATTGAATAAAAAAGAATCGAATCGAATCGAATCGAAAATAATTGGAATTGAATCGAATCGATAATCGAATCGAATCAAATCGACTCAAATCGAAAATAATCGAATCAAATCAAATGGATTAAAAAACAATCGAATTGAATCAAATCGAAAAGAATCGAATTGAATCGAAAAGAATCAAACCGAATCAAAAAGAATCGAAAAGAATTGAATCAAGAAGAATCGAAATGAATTTAATCGAGTAGAATCGAATCGAAGCTAGGGTGAAAGAATCGAATCGAATCAAAAATTATCTAAATGAATCCAATTAAATCCAAAAGAATTGAATCGAATCGAATCGAAAAGAACCGAATCAAAATGTAACAAATCGAATACAAATGATCAAATCGAATCAAATTGAATCGAAAAGAATCAAACTGAATCAAAAAGAATTGAATCAAGAAGAATCGAAACGAATTGAATTGAGTAGAATCAAATCAAAGCTAGGGTAAAAGGATCGAATCGAATCAAAAATTATCTAAACGAATCCAATTAAATCCAAAAGAATTGAATTGAATCGAATCGAAAAGAATCGAATCAAAATGTAACAAATTGAATCCAAATGATCGAATCGAATCAAATCGAAAAGAATCAAATCGAATCGAAAAGAATCGAATTGAATCGATTCGAGAAGAATCGAATCGAATGGTATCGAATCGAAAAGAATCGAATCGTATCGAATCAAATTGAATCGAATATAATCGAAACGAAAAGAGTCGAATCGAATTGAATCAAAATAATCGAATCGAAACGACAAGAGGCGAAGCAAATCGAATCGAAAAGAATCAAATTTAAAAGAATCGAATCGGGGATACCTGGGTGGCCCAGCAGTTTGGCGCCTGCCTTTGGCCCAGGGCGCGATCCTGGAAATCCGGGATCGAATCCCACATCAGGCTCCCCGTGCATGGAGCCTGTTTCTCCCTCTGCCTATGTCTCTGCCTCTCTCTCTCTCTGTGACTATCAGAAATAAATAAAAAAATAAAAGAATTGAATCGAATTGAAAAGAATCGAATCGAAAAAATCGAATCAAAAAGAATCGAATTGAATCGTATCGAATCGAAAAGAATCGAATCAAATGGAATCGAATCGAATCGAATCGAATCAAAAAGAATCGAATCGAATTGAATAGAAAAGAATCGAATAGATTCGAATCGACACGAATCGAAAAAAATTGAAACGAATCGAATCATATCAAATTGAAAAGAATCAAATCGAATAAAAAAGAATCGAATCGAACTGAATCGAAAAAAATCGAATCGACAGACCAAAAAGAATCAAATCGAAAAGAATCGTATCGAATCGAATCAAATAGAATCGAAAGAATCGAATTGATTCCAATCGACTTGAATCGAAAAGAATCGAATCGAACAGTATCGAATCTAATTGAATCGAATCAAATAAAATAGAAAAGAATCAAATCGAAACGAAAAGATCGAATCGAATCAAATTGAAAAGAATTGAATCGAATCGAAAAGAATCGAATCGAAATGAAAAGAATCGAATCGATCGAAATGATCGAATTGAAAAGTATCGAATTGAATCGAATCAAATTGAAAAGAATCAAATCGAATCGTATCGAATCAAAAAGAATCAAATCAAATCGAATCGAAAAGAATAGAATCGTATTTAATTGAATCAAAAAGAATTGAATAGAAAAGAATCGAGTCGAATCAAAATGAATCGAATCAAATAAAAAAGAATCATATCGAATCGAATCAAATTGAATCGAAAAGAATCAGATTGAATCTTATATACTTGAATCAAAAAGATTCGAGTCGATTCGAATCGAAAATATCAAACCAAATAGAAAAGAATCGAATCGAAAAGAAAAGAATCGATTCAAATCGAAAATAATCGAATTGAATCAAAATGATTCGAATCAATACGAAACGAATCGAATCGAAAATAATAGAATCGAATCGAAATGAAAATAATAAAATTGAATCGAATTGAAAATAATCGAATCAAATCAAATCGAAGATAATTGAATCGAATCTAATAGAAAATAATCGATTCGCATTGAATTGAATCGAAAATAATTGAACCGAATCGATCGAATTGAGTTGAAAATAATCGAATCGAACCGAATTGAATCGAAAATAATCGAATCGAATCGAATCGAAAATAATTGAACCGAATCGATCGAATTGAGTTGAAAATAATCGAATCGAACCGAATTGAATCGAAAATAATCGAATCGAAACAAAAAGAATCAATCGAATCAAAAATAATCGGATCAAGTCGAAAATAATCGAATCGAATCCAATCAAGTCGAATCGAAAATAATCAAATTGAATTCAAATGAATCGAAAATAATCGAATCGAACCGAAATGAATCGAATCAAATAAAAAATTATCGAGTCGAATTGAATAAAAAATAATCGAATCTAATGCAATCGAATCGAATCGAAAATATTCAAATAGCATCGAATTGAATCAAAATAATCGAATCGAATCGATAAGAATCGAATCAAATCGAATCGAATTGAAAAGAAGCGATCAAATCGAAAAGAATCGAATCGAATCGAAAAGTATCGAATCGAATTGAATCGAATCAAATCGAACAGAATTGAATCGAATCGAATCGAAAAGAATCAAATTGAATCGAAAAGAATCGAATCGAAAAGAATAGAATCGAATTGAAAAGAATAGAATTGATTCGAAAACATTCGAATCGAATTGAATCAAACCGAAAAGAATCAAATCGAATCGAAAAAAATCGAACCGAATCAAAAAGAATCAAATCGAAACGAAAGATTTTAATCGAATTGAATCGAATCAAAAGGAATCGAATCGAAAAAATCGAATCGAATCGAAAAGAATCAAATCGAATTGAATCGAAGAAAATCAAATCGAAAAGAATAGAATCGAATCGTATCGAAAAGAATCGAATCAAATCGAATGGATAAGAATCAAATCGAATCGTAAAAAATCGAGTCGAAAGGAAAAAATTCGAATCGAATCGTAAAGAATCGAATTGAATCGCATCAAAAAGATTTGAATCGAATCGAACTGAAAAGAATTGAATTGAAACGAATCGAATCAAAAAGACTCGAATAAAATCGAATCGAAAAGAATCGAATCGAATAAAATTGAATCGAATAGAAAAGAATCTATCTAATCGAAAAGAATCAAATCGATAAGAATCGAATTGAAAGAATTGAATCGAATCGATTCGAATCGAAAAAAATTGAATCGAATCGAATCCCTAACCTTAACCCCTAACCCCTAACACTAAACCTATCCTAACCCTAAGCCTTAACCCTAACACCTAACCCTAACCCTAACCCTAACCGTAACGCTAACACTAACCCTAACCCCTAACCCAAACCCTACCCCGAACACTAACCCTAAACTTAACCCGTACCCTAACTAAACCCATACCCTAACCCTAACAGGTACACTAACACTAAGCTGTACCCCAAACTTAACCCAGACCCTAACCCTTACCCTAACCCTAAGACCGTCCCCTAACCCATACACTAACCCATCCCCTAAACATAACCTAACCAGTACTCTAACACTACCCCGTACCCTAACCCGTATCCTAACCCTAACACTAACACATACCTAACCATAACCCTAACCCTAACCCCTAACCCTAACCCTAACCCTAACCGCTAACCCTAACCCTAAACCAAAACCTAACCCTAACCCCTAACCCTAACATTAACCCCTACCCCTACCCCTAACCCTAACCTGAACCCCTAACAACTAACCCTAAACCTAACCCTAACCTTTAACCCTAAACCTTAACCCTAACCCTAACCCTAATCCTAACACTAACCCAAACCCAACCCTAAACACTAACCCTAACCTTAACCCCTAACCTTAACCCTAACACTAACCCTAACCCTAACACCTAACCACTAACCCTAGCCCTACCCCCTAACCGCTAACCCCTAACCCTACCCCTAACCCTAACCCTTAACCCGAACCCTAACCCTAACCCAAAACCTAACCCCTAACCCTAACCAAAACCCGTAACCACTAACCCTAACCCTAACCCTTAACCCTACCCTTAACCCTAACCATAACCCAAACCCTAACCCTAACCCCAAACCCTAACAGTAACCCCAAACCTTAACCCTAACCCTAACGCTAACACTACCCCTAACCCTAACCCCTAACCCCTAACCCTAACCTCTAATGCTCTCCGTAACCCTTAAACTCAACACTTAACCCTAAACCTAACCCTAACCCTTACCCTAACCCGTACCCTAACCCTAACCGAACACTAACCGTAACCCGTACCCTAACCTTTACCCATACCCTAACTCTGAACATACCCTAACCCCAACCTTAACCCGTACACGAACCCTAACCCGTATCCTAACACTAACCCTAACACTAACCCTAACCCGTACCCTAAACCTAACCCTAAAATTAACCCTAACCCGTAACCTAACCCTATACCCTACCCTACCTTAACCCTAAACATAACCCGTACCATAACACTAAAACTACCCCTAAACCAAACGCTAACTCTAACCATAACCCTAACCCTATCTCTAAACCTAACCCTAAACCTAACCTAACCGTAACCCTCACCCTAATTGTATCCCTAACACATAAACTAACCCTAACTCTAACCCTAACCCATAAACTAAACCTAACCCTAACCCTAACCCTAACCCTAAACAGTGCCCTAACCCTAACCCTAACATGTACCTTAACCCTAACCCTAAACCTAAACCTAACCCTAAGCCATACCCTAACCCTAACCCTAATCCGTACCCTAACCCATACCGTGACCCTAAACCTAACCCGTACCCTAAACCTAACCCTAACCCTAACCTGAACCCTAACTCTAACCTGTACCCTAACCCTAAACCGTAACGTAACCTGTACCCTAACCTGTACCCTAACCCGTACCCAAACCCTAATCCTATCCCGTTCCCTAAACCAAACCCTAACACTAACCCGTACACTAACCCGAAACCGTACCCATACCCTAACCCATAAATAAACCTATACCCTACCCCTAACCCTAACCTGAACCCGTACCCTAAGCCTAACCATAACCCCAGCCCTAACCCTAACCCGTTCCCTAACCCTAACCCAAAACGTATCCCATACCCTAACCCGAACCCTAACCCATAAGCTAACCCTAACCTGTAACCTAAACCTAACACTATACCTAACCCTAAACAGTACCCTAACCCTAGCCCTAACCCTAAACACTAACCCGACCCATAACCCTAACCCTAACCGAAACCTAACCCTAACACTAAGCCTAACCATAACCTACCCTAACCCAAACCCTAACACCGTAAACCTAACCCTATCTTGTACCCTAACCCTAACCCTAAACCTAACCCAAACCCTAACCATAACCAGTACACTAACCCATACCTTAACCCGTACCATAATCCATACCATATCTCTAAACCGTACCCTCACCCTAACCCTAACCCGTACCCTAACCCTAATCTGTACCCTAACCTAAGCCTAAACCGAACCCTAATCATAACCCTAACACTAACCCTAATCCGTAGCCTAACCCTAACCCAAACCCTAAACATAACCCAAACTCTAACTCTAACCCTAACCCGTACTCTAACCCTAACCATAACCCTAACCTGTAACCTAACCCTAACCCTAACCCTAACGCTGAACAGTACCCTAAACCTAACCCTATCCCATACACTAACCCTAAACCTAACCCTAAACCTAACCTTAACCCGTACCCTAATCCTAACCCGTACCCTAATGCTTACCCTAAGCCTCACCCGTACCCTAACCCAAACTCTAACCCATACCCTAACCCTAATCTTACCCCAACCCTAAACCTAACGAAACCCAATCCCTAATCCTAACCTTAACCCTAACCTAATCCTAACCTTATCCCTTACCCTATCCCTAACCCTAACTCGTAACCAAACCCTAACCCTAATCCTAAACAGTACCCTAACTTTAACCTTAACCTGTACCCTAACCCTAACCGTAAACCTAAACCGATCCCTAACCCGTACCCTAACCCGTAACCTAACCCGTAACCTAACCCGTACCCTAACCCTAATCCTAACCCGTAGCCTACCCCTAACCCTAACCTGAACCTTAACCCTAACCCTAACCCTAACCCTAACCCTAACCCTAACCCTAAGCTTAAACAGGACCCTAACCCTAACCCTAACCCGTAACCTAACTCAAACTTTACAGCGTTGGAAGTCAGGTCGTTCCATGAACAAAACTCTACTGCACCTGGAGACACAACCGTTGAAGCCTGCAGCTTGCCCCTTGCGTCCCATGAGCTTCTGACAAACATGTCTTGTGAGGATGTTCGTAACTGCATCTGCAGGCAGTATGGAACTGGGAAGGACCGCGTGTCAGCTCACCTCGCAGAAGGAAGTTCCCCAGAGAGACAGCTTTCACCGAGGTACTCAGGTTTGGAAGTTCGTATGTAGCTCCCTTCTGAGGGAGGAATTACTCAGAAGTTGGATTGGGCTAGGAGACACTTGCCTCTCACAAAACTTGTGTCCCGTATCAAACGACGTCCTTTCGAAGTTCTGGCCCTGAGAACGCAGCAGTATTCTAACTCAGGAGGTTCCAAGCGTACCACTCTACTCCACCTGGAGACACCTTCCAGGCCTGCATTATTCCACTTGCGTCTCACAAGCTTCTGACAAGCTTCTCTGGTGAAGACGTTGGCAACACATTCTGCAGGCAGTGTGGAACTGTGAAGGAATGCGTGTGAGCCCAACTCTCGAATGTAAGTTGCCGTTGGATGTAGGGTTCAATTAGCTAGTATGGAACTTAG